>NC_142396.1:2437000-2759000 GCF_059441095.1 Idiotropiscis lumnitzeri | reverse complement strand
GGGGAGATTTTGTTGACTAAAACCAGGCTAAAACCTTTTGGAGTTTTCGTCGACTAAAACTAGACTAAAACTATCACGAATAGGAATGACGAAATCCGAGTTTCGTCCAAATGACTAAGACTAAATCTAAAATGCCTGCCAAAAACAACACTGGTTCACGGTCATAACGGCCCCATGAGGGAAACCATAACCACGATGTGGCCCGTCCACAAAAATTTGTTTGACGCCATTGATGTAATGGAAACTCAGGCATTTCGATGTCCTTTTGGGAGGGTTGGGCATTGCTGATTTCTACGCTTGCCGGCAGGGCTTTGTCCCTCACACCCATCAACAGCGTAACCATGAGGACCAACCTGGAGGGGTGGCGCTCCAGAGTCCAGGCCCAAATAGGTGCAGCCGTCCAGTGGAGGCGTCACGTGCATCTGTAGGAGTTTCTCGGCCACCCGGCGGCTGAAGAACACCGGACCTGAAACCTACAACTAACAAGTTGAATGAGCGGATGAACGCACCGCACATCACACAAATGTTCATTTGTTTGTGCGCGTGCGTCACCAGAGGCACTTTCCCATCATGCATCAGCGCTTGCCGGATGTGCTCCGGGCTTCCCTTGTAGATGATGTCCCTGACGTGACCCTGAAACAACAAACACAATTTCAATCACCTACACAATCAGGCACAACTGCCAACCATCCATAAAAGTCAATTAAGTTCCATTTCACCTGGTGGTCACTCAAGTAGACGCCGTGATTGACAGCGTATGACACATCACCGGGGAGTGCCAGAACACGAACACCTGAAAAGCTGTCCCACGACAACACTAACACACAAATACACACACATACGGACGCACGCACACAAAATTGAGAAGTGTTGCTCTTGAATGTTGAGATATGTTGTTTGTGTTTTGCAGACCGAAGTTTGTCGGGATGCCAAACGTCATATCAGTGCTGCACACCCAAACGCCAGGAGGAGACCCCGGACAAACCTGAGAAGACGGCAACAGGAAGACACAAAGTGACACATGTGCGCACACCACACACACACACACACACACACACACACACACACACACACACACACGCATAGACAAACACAAATGGACAGCAGGACAGACCCGTTGAGTGAGGCGGCAGAGCAGCACGTCCAGGCAGCAGACGGGAGCCTGGCCCCCGAGGTTCGGATCCTCCACGGGCAGCCACGAGAACGCTCGACTGCACGAGCTCCACGGAAAGTCGCGACCCTGCGCCCGCACCATCACCAAAGCTCATCATCGTGCATCGGCCTCACGGCTACAAGCTTTTGCGTTCGAGCGCCATGCCAACATGCAAACCTCATTTGAGTCCCATATTCATTTCGTGTATGGATTTGAGACCATGAAGTTGTGTTGTTTCAAAAAGCAACCTGATGTTTGTTGTAAAGGTCAGGAACTCAAAATGGCCGAACGAAGGTCAAACTGACCGTATGGAGTATGAGGACGTGAGCGTCATCCAATACGTCGGCCGTCACCACCTGAAGCGGCACAACAAGTGGCAGCGGTCACACCATTACATTTGCAGGATGGGGTCATAGTACTCGTGATTACTGTGGCAGCAATGTGAATTATTATGCGCGTGTTCGTGTCCGTGCACGCGTGATTGTGTATGTCTTTGCGTGTGCGTGTGTACGTGAATGTACAACGTGTGTTTTGTCATGGTTAGTGTGTGTGTGCGTACTCACAGTGTGTCCCGCCCTCCTGCTCAGGTGTTCCGCCGCCACAAGAAGCGCGTTGAGCGTGGCCCCCCCGCTACCCAGCGGTTCCTGGCGGTCCTGCACAGTCAGCAGCAGCGTAGTGGCGCACAAGCGACCGCTGCGCTGACGCAACTGCAACTCTGGAAACCAACACACACTTGTCGCAAGTTACCACAACGGGACAAATATTGGACCGGTCGAAACTTAATGTCAGAGCACGTACACGTATAAACAAACAAGCACTGGGGTTGTTTTCACATGTGCAACGCTTTTCCAATTGCTTTCTGACGAGAGGACAAGAGGCTCGGATAAATGAGGGATGGAAAAGTGGGAGGAGCTGCGCCAACAGGCGGCTGAGTGTACGGTACCTCGGTGGAAGGCGTAGACGCTGTCTTTGTGCTGGCAGGTGAGGACCAGCACCGTCCAGTTGAAAGTGGACATCTTCAGCCGCTTCGGGTCCCGTATTGGAAACGAAACGTTCCAGATTGATGCTTTTCAGCCTGTTCCCAGATCAACTGGTTGGAAGAGAGCTAGCTAGCCTAGCACGGAGAAAGTTGCCAACAGACCAAATAAAACGCAATAACAAACTGGAAAAACACGAATTTTGGTTTACTATCTCATACAGCATATTTAGTGGCTACCTTACTTCACGGGAGTAAAAAGGTGACAATAAAAGACTTGCTTTCTCTCGATTGCGATGTGTCGCCGGTTTCCGGACTACTTGAACTTCCGTAGCGCCAAAAGTGGCATTCATTTCATGTTTCAGTATGTCGCCACCAGGCGGTGACAAATGTTAAAAAAAAAAAAAACGAAATCAAACGTATCTTAAGCCGAAAATGAACCTATACATTTAAGAGACATTTAAATTGAAATAAACATTGAGTCACAACATGATTAGGTTTATAGATAGCGTTTTCTATGAGATGTATTTGACAAAATCTGAAAGTTTTTGTCAGTGGCAATCTTTGTCAAAAACTAATAATCAAACATGGTGCTCAGATAGTCCTTTTGAAAAAAAAAATACACTCAAGATTTTTTCTTACACACACCACCCAGCCTTCCTTCATTACTTAAATTTTTTTTAAAAATACTTTATATTCTTTGTATAAATGTAGGGAGACTTGCTAAATAATTTCATTACTCAATGTTTCTACCGTATAAACATCCTAAATCGAGAATACTTTGTTTCAATTGCTAGAGGTGCAGTTGAAAGAAGTCATTTTTTATTGACAAAAATTAGTAATCAAGATTAAGAAGTGGAAACTGAAAAGCATTTCCAATTAAGAAACAACAACAAAATAATAGTCAGGAACTATACAAACAAGCCAACAATTTATATACACATTTACATTTAAAATTCTATCATTTTTATTCATCTTCATCCTCTTCCTCAGATGGCAGCGGCCGGGACCTGCAGAAAAAAAAAAAACACCCAAAAAACCCTTAACACAAGCAAAACTTGCACGGACGAACTCATAATTCTGAAGAAGACTATTTCTTCACATCATTAAAGTTTAGTTATTTAGGAACGAGATCTGATGGCCCAAAAGCGTGAGTCACCACAGGCCCACCAACAACAAAGTCACTGCAGTAGATGGGGCAGAGCCTCATCCAGTAAAACTAAATTGCATTTGAACGTACTTTTTGCTGGTCTTGTACACACCGCTGCCTCCGGGCTCTTCATCATTCTCCACCTCGTGGGGCTTCTGGTTCTCCTTCTCTGGCCTTGTTCCTGTGCCGCCAAAAAAGTCCCCGATGCCCTTCTGCCAGATGGGGGTGGGACGAACACATACAGGGTTCCCTCCGGCATACTTGTTCTTTGCTATGGAAATATTAAAAAAAAATAAATAAATAGATCAGGACCTGGATTGCACACATAAACTAAGTGTGTGCGTGTCTGACCAGGAGTGGACGTCTGACTGGAGGAGGAAGAGGAGGCGGAGTTCGCCACACTGGAGCCCAACGACTTCCTGGGTGCAGAAGCTGCCACAGCTGCAAAAGAAAATGATCACAATGAACGTCAACACATAAAACAGACATTAATTCATCACACTTTGTTTTCCTTTGTTATCACTAAAAGTGGCATTAGAAATGCAGAATTATCTACCAGATGCCATATCACTCTGACATAGTCGTGCTGTAGGCCGCACTTGTTTGACTGTTTTAGAGAGAGTAAGAGAACCATAAATTACGCAGAAAACCAAACAAGTTTCATCCCTTGTCATTAACAGATGTGGTCGCGTTGCTAGATGTGTTCGGGGTCCTTCGCTGGCCTGCGCAACTACTGATGACGTCACGCTTTAATCATGTAGTTCTCAAATATATTTCTTTGCCTCTGTCTGTTCTATTTGCATATTTGGATTCACTAAATAAATGAAAAATGGCATTTCTGTCACATTAACAACATACGTCTGTATATAGTGTGAGATATAAAAAAAACATTTCCATGTTTCCCTCCAACCCGAAACCAGTCTGATTGTCAAAGCAACGGAACATTCATGTGACGTCAGCAGGCGGGCAGGCCCTCGAACACACCTAGTACCGACAACGGTGTCCTTTGGAGGCCTCCGAGTCTGCTTTATATTTTAACAATATATTTTGACTCCTGTTTGTTGTGTTTATAGGTTTTGAGCTACTAAATAATAAGCATTACAATAAAGTACATTTACAGCTACTTTTGAGGGGATCTTTTTTTTTTTTCCCTCCTTGGTGTCCTCCGCGTGCCTGTCGAAGACGTTCCGTTGCTTTGGGAATCAGACTAATGACGGGTTGGAGGGTTAACATGGAATTGTTTTATGAAGAACACATTTCACACTATATACAGACATTATATTCATACAATCTTGCAGCCCGAGTGAACCATGGCATTGTTGCAAGTTTGTCAGGAGAAACGTAAAATTTCCACCACTGTTGCAACAACGGCTTCGTGGGGAATAGGCGGAAGTGACGTAGTAGCAGCCGCGCCAATGTGACAGTAATGCAGTTTTTCAATTTTGTTTTCATTTAGCAAATAAAAATATGCAAATAGAACAACCAGGGGTAAAAAAAAAAACCGAGGCAAAGAAAAGTATTTGAGAAATACTTGATTTAAAGTGTGACGTCATCAACATCCGCGCAGGCCACCGAAGGACCCCGAACACGTCTCTAGTACCGACACCGTCTCGACTTGAGGCGCCGAAAATTGGCGCCAGCTCCCAAATAAATCCAAATTATTGACAGAGACTAATTACTGACGAGAGGACATCAAATGTGCATAAATGTACCCGTGTTTTTCTATTCAGGTTCTCAAATCTCAAACATATTTGTCCCCGAATGATTTGAAAGCGACGTTTTGGCGGGAGGCTGACTTGTTGGACGTCGAAGCACCTTGAAGACAAGCTGAAACATCGTCCGAATGAATTTAAACATCAACACTTGAGCCAATGTCAAGACTGGCACAAATAACATAATTGAGTTGGTGACAAGGCAACTCTGAAACAAGTCAGACAATTAACTTGAGACTTCGTATGTGACGACGTCTTACCTTTCCTGTAAGATCCGGGGACACTGTCCGCTTTGGTCCGCACCATTTTGTCAACGGCCACGGTTGACAAGCTGGGGAAAAAAAGTTGTAACGCCAGAAACACGAAATCAGCCTGAAAACGTGCACAAGACGTCGGCAGAACCGCTTGCCTTGCCGTCTCTCTTGAAGAAAACAAATCGCATGAGGCGGGAGAGTTCTGCTTCGTTGGTGTCATGGTGGCTCGGCTCGATACTGCCCCCAACGAGCAGTCGGCGTTACTGTTGAGAAAAGTTTTCAATTTGGCGGTGTGGTTTGTTAAAACTAATTTCCACAATTACGACACAAAAACCCCCAAACTAAATGATGACTTATTTGTCCGGCAATGATATAAATTGGTGAGAGTTCTTGCTCTCCAAAACATGACAATAATTCTGTCATTTACGCAGATTGAAGAGAAGCGGCTTGGGTAATGGATGCATGTTTCAGATTAAAACACGTTACATCAATTCCATCCATCCATGCATCCACCCATCCATCCATCCACCTATCCATCCATCCATCCATCCACCCATCCATCTATCCACCCATCCATTATCCAATCCGCTTCTCCTCACATGGGTCGTGGCCGTGATGTCTTTAGGCGGTAGTCGGGCTACACACAGACGAACAACCATTGATACTCACAAATAGGGGGGCAACTACCTACTTTCTGGGGGGTATGCAGACACATAACAGGGGCCCCCAACCCCCCAAAAAATATACAATTAATAATAATAACGATTTAATTTTTATATGTAGCATATAAATACATTTTTGTGGGGAATATAACACTTTTATTTCAAAGTTTTATTTAAAGTTTCATTGAGCCATGTGTGGCTCATATTACGCTGATGCATCACGACTTACCTTCTGTCTTTTAACCACTTTGAAAAACTGGGTTTCATGCCTGCATACTCTTTCTCCAGCTCCCTGCTTCCTTCTCGGTTTCGTGCCTCTGAGCACTTTCTATTTTTCTTCTCAATCTTTAGCATCATACGTTGGACTTGTGTAAACACTCGCCGCTCGCGTTCTCGAGTGCGCGCGCACTTGACTCTATCGGTGTCTGTGTGCGCGCGCGGGGCGCGTGTGACATTCACGGAGCAGAGGGTGCCTATGAGTGATGTGCCTCTATTAGTATTAGGGATCAGATCAAACCATACCCGTGAACAAACCTCTGTTTAAAACATCAAATGGCCACTCCAAAATTATTTTGCGTCCATCGCTTTGGCGCCCCCGCCTGAATGGCGCCCCGACGCGCCGCATTCTTATTTTTTGCGCAAATGCTCACAATCACATCTAGGGACAATTTTGAGTGTTCAATTCATATACCAAACATGTCTTCAGAAGGTGGAAGGAAACCGGAGCAATCGGAGAAAACCCACACAACTCCACACAGGAAGGCCGGGGCGAGGAATCGAAAGCACGCACCTCTGAACTGTGACGCTGAGCTGTGATGCTAACGAGCAACGACCGTGCCGCCTGCATCAATTCCACAGGCGTTTATTGTTGCCATCATCTTGGTCATAGTAAGACGAGGAGAAATTGATCAATCACGGGCAAAAATATTTGACTAACAATAAAGTGAAAGAAGTGTCACTTAAATTAATTAGGAGCATTTTACCCATGCAAAGTTTCTCTTCAACGTTTAAAAATTATTGGTACTACTCATTGCTATTTTTGTGAAGGATCTCCCAATTTAATTTATTTGGTAATTGCCCATAATTGCCCATTACATCTTATCTATCTATCTATCTATCTATCTATCCATCCATCGATCTGTCCATCCATCCAGCGAGCTACCTGTCGAGAAATTTATTGCACTTAACCTTGGGGGCGAGATGGTTTAAATTTTAATGCGCTGGTTTTCAATGTACAGTCATAATCGCTTGTTTAGAGTGTGTCAGTACATATTTGACTCGTTTTTCCGAACTTTAATTGAATTTTTGACTCCTTCAAATGCCACGACTCGGCTGTTGTGTGGAGGTGACGTCATGTTTGTCCCTCGACAGCCACCGTAGTGGCGGCAGCTGCTTACTCTTTAAGCGTTTCCAGATCAAGTTTGCCCCCCCCCCAAAAAAAAAGAAGCAAAGGTTCGTTTAATACTTTTTGGGGCTCTCTGCGGGACAATTTGAGGCTTTTCTTCGACTTTATGTCACTTTGGTGTCGTTGAAGACGCTTGCATTTTGAAAGGTCCCTTGTTGATTCTTTCCAAAGTTAGCCGCTCGCCTGTTAGCTTAGCCGCCGCCCGCCGGTTACTTTTGCACATTTGAGGTCGTCCAAAACTCGGCACCGTTTCATGTTTTCTACCTCTATCAGGTTAGGACATTTTATATTTCTTGAGTCAGTCTTACAATTTTGTATAAGAAAGCTAACTTTTATACAACATCCTATCAAACTTGTCTCGCAGTCTTATCCGAAGGGAAATGACAATATTTGACTCGGGATGATGTTAGACATAAATGCCAACCTTAGGATAGTCCCCGCCCACTATTTCATGTCTCACTCTGAAGCTAATATTGCACTGGATTAAAAAAAATAATAATTGGACTGGACATAGTTTACACCTGTTTTTCTTGATGAATTGATTGGGTCTTCTCATTTCCATGGAAAATCTGTCCAGTTTAGCTTGAAACACGAATCACAACACACAAAAGCGTGTTAGTCAAGGTTGGACAAAGGTCTTGTTGCATATGGAGACTGTGATTGGGGCTTTCGAAGAATAGAATAGCAATTGAATGAAAAGCTATTTGTTGTTGTCGCTTGCGCAGGACTGGCGGCCATGGACGACGTCACCCGTCTGATGTCCACAGGAGACGCGGTGAAGATCTGGGACGCGGATTCCATGATGCTGCTGCAGCAGTTCAACCCGCACAGCAGCAGCCACCCGGTGGCGCAGGCCTGCTGGACGTCAAACAGTATCCTCGGCCGCAATCGGCATCGGCCTCTTGCCCGCAATCAGCCAAAGCCTCTCGTCGGCAGATGGCCAAAGTACTCACGCTGCACATAACAATACAATATATCCATCCATTATCTGTACCCCTTGTCCTCACTAGGGGTCACCGGGTGGGGGCGGGGGCTGGAGCCTATCCCAGCTGTCTTGGGGCAGTAGGCGGGGGACTCCCTGAGCCAATCGCAGGGCACACAGAGACGAACAACCATTCTCGCTCACACTCATACCTAGGGGCAATTTAGAGCATCCAATCAACCTGCCATGCATGTTTTGGGAATTTGGGAGTAAACCGGAAGATGCAAACTCCACACAGGAAGGCCGAAGAGGGAATCGAACCCCTGACCTCTGCTGTGTCTCACTGTGAGGCCATCATGCTAACCAGTGGTCACAACTGATGGAGCTGTAACAAAGCACTTTCCATATGGTGTAATATGAATGAGAACAACACAAATTAAAACACATTTGCAATAGATACCCGAAGAACAGCAGAACAATGCCAGTCTCATGTTGAGTCGAAAGCTAAAGAATCAAAATGTGTTGGGGGGGGGGGGGGGTTGCCGAGCATTCAATGGGTGGTCATTCCGCAGGGAAGGACCGGCAACCGAAAAGGCACGATCCACCCCGAGGCTGCACTTAGTGCTCGGCCCCTCCAGCGGCATTTGGTCTGCAGACCTCGGGCAGCGGGCACGTGCGTAGGGATGGGGGAGCTCAGAGAGGTACACCGGGGCGAGTCCCTTTAATGATTTTAAGACAAACAACAGTATCTCGAAGCGAACTCTAGAGTGCACTGGGAGTCAGTGAAGAGAGGCCGAGATTGGGGTGACGTGATCTGTCTTCCGATCTCCAGTTAAAAGACAAGCAGCAGCATTTTGGAGCAACTGGAGACGCTTGAGGGGGTACTGGCTGACTCCAAAGTAAAATGCATTGCCCAGATGTAACGAAAGCATGGATTACTGTTTCTAAGTGCTGTGGGGAAAGAAAGGGCTTCATTTTAGCCAGCTGCCGGAGATGAAAGAAGCTGGATCGCGCAACAGCACTAATCTACTGAGAACTGATACCTTTTAATGCATGAAATTAGATTGAACACCTGGGATTGGCTGGCAACCAGTTCAGGGTGTGACCCCGCCTACTGCCCCTAGATAGCTAGGATAGGCTCCAGCACCCCCGGGGACCCTCGTGACGACAAGTGGGACAGATAATGGATGAATTGAACAACACAATAACAAGAATAAAATTGAGAACAAAAACCTGCGCTGTGTAGTGCCAACTACAGCTGAGGAGGATTTAGACGATGTCAGATTATTTTTTTAATTGCCTCTTCTCTCGGTGTTAGCATGCTCCACAAGTACACAATGATACTGGTACTCATCCAGTGTGGTGAAAATGGCGTTGAGGTAAAAGTGTTTTAAGTTAGGAGCGTGGCCACATCACGAATTGTGCTTGTACGTGTAAAGTGTGTCCGCATTTGCTCCTTGATGACGTCGGCAGATCAGCACGTGGTGAGCGCCAGCAGCAGTGGTGACAAAGTTGTCGTGTCCAGTCTGAAGTCTCCTGGCGTTCCTCTGCTGGAGCTCGGCATGGGGGTGAGCAGACGCCGGCGACCCTCTGTCATCCTTTTTGCCACCGTTGTCCGCCGCGGTGGCTGACCGCCATACCTATGTCCTTTCCAGAAAGGACAAACGCGCATTAGCCTGAGCTCATCCTCGCAGTTGGTGGCCAGTGGAGGTCTGGACCGCTGCGTCCACATTTGGGACATGAAGACGTCAAAGTTGCTGCGCTCGCTCAAGGTGAGACACTGCAGCCGCCGTCCACTTCCTCTTGGTTCTCTTCACGCCGCTGTCCGCCCAGGATCATGCCGACGAGGTGACATGCGTGTCATTCAACGCCAACGACAGCCTGCTGGCGTCCGGATCCGCCGACGGGCATCTTGTTCTCTACAGTCTCACCACCAACACATCCAGCAAGCCCTTTGGACACGGCAGCCAGCAGGTGGCGCACGCTTCTTCCGCTCAATCAGCAACATTGAATTTTTTTTTTTTTTTTGGGGTGGGGGCCAAATTTATTTATTTATTTCTTCTTCTCTTACTCCTCCATACGCCCATTGTCTCCCCGTCATCTTCTTTCGCCTAAGCCGGTGCGCGACCTGGGCCTGTCGTGCTTGAAGCGATCGCTGCTGGGCAGTTTGTCAGACGGCGGCTGGCTGACGCTGTGGGACGCCAACGCACAGAAAGAGCTTCATGCCTTCCGGACCGCCCACAAAGCGCCTGGCTCGGCCGTGGCCTTCTCGCCTGCCAGCGAATTACTGGTGGTCAGCGTCGGCCTGGACAAGAAGATTGTCTGCTACGACACCGCCAGCAAGATGTGAGTCGCCGCTCGCCTGCATTAAGTATTAGTGCTCGCATTACATTCACATCAGCACTCCCTGATCAATCATATACAACGCACAAGAACACCCAGCAACACATCAATGCACAAAAATGCAACAACACACACACACACGCAAAGACTAAAAACGGATGCCAACACGCCAACTGACCAAAACAAACAGATGCACACAAGTACACACACTGACCTAAACACAAGATCAGCCAAACTGACCAACACACGTATACACAAGATTAAAAAAAAAAACTAAACAAAAAAACACTACCACGCCCTTTTGGCCCTTTATGGACTAGCATGACCTAAGACTTGGGTGACTGCTCGTCAGATGTTAGCATTTAGCAGTATTGAATGTGCATGTGTGTGTGCGTTTTGTCAGCGTTGTGCGTTTGATCCGTGCGGAGGGCCCATTGACGTCGGTGGCCTTCACGCCGGACGGCTCGGCTGTGCTGGTGGGCTCCACACAAGGAGACATCTTGCGCTATGACCTGAGGAACAGCAGCGCCCCCGCCAGGGTGACATCGGCGCACACCACCTCCGTCACCAATCTGCGCTTCCAATGCACTCCCGGCAGACACAAGGTGGCAGTCCATCTCACTAAATAAAGAATTATTATATTGTGGACTATTTAGTTGACTTTAGGACTGAAACGATAAATTGAAAATTCACAAACACTACCATGGGATTTTTATATAGTTGACTCGGACTAAATGAATGGATAGCTCCAGTAGCAGTGGTGGTGACCACAGCTTTTGTCTTCCTGGACAGTCAGGCAAAACGTCGTCGTCCAGGATGTCTGGCACCAAGAGCTCCAACTCCAAACTGTGCAGCGAAAGTCTTAGCCCTGCCCCTAGCTCCTCCCCTCACATAAATGCAGGTACGTTCTCATCACGTGACTTTTGGAGGCGAAGCTCTCCTTCCAGCTTGCGTTGTTTTCGGCAGGCGGCGCCGGAGGGCAGACGGCCAATCGAGATGCGGGCGGGCAGCAAGGTGCGGAGCATCTTTCCGTCACGAGGAAGTTCAGCAGCGTGGGAAGAAACAGCCTTGACATGTTTTCGCCACTTCGACAAGGTAACAGCACGCAACTTGCCGTCCGTGAGGCCTAATGTGTCACATACGCAAACATGTGCACAGACGTGGGAGGTCCACTGCCGATCACCGACGAGACGTTCGGAGCGACACAAGGTGCGTGGCGGTGTCTTCGCAGTCATCGCGCGACAGCGTGGAAGCTAACCGTGTTGTCATTTCTGTAGAAGCCCTGCTTAGCAAGGAGGCGGGGCTTCCTCAGCTGTGTGGCCGCGGAAGTCTAGACATGTTTTCGCCACTCAGAGAAGGTCAGATGGCAGACGTTGCACCCAGGAAGCAGTCAGCGGGACGACTCTTACGCCCGACCTCGGCCTACCAGACGCCCACCATCAAGGAGGAGGAGCCAGCCGAAGCCGGTGACCCCAACAAGGTTGTGACCTCGACTGCACGGCTTTTTAAATCATGTAACAGAAAGTTGTGAACATGGAGTTGTTTGACAGGCAGAGGAAGTGGGCGACTCCTCCCCGAGTCTGGTGGGAGTGGGTCAGACTCCGCCCAGTTCATCTCAGCCAACCAATCGCAGCCACTCGGCCATGCCCTTTACTCCCGAGCTGAGCGTGAGGAGAGCCAATGGTGTTCAAGCTCAGCTGGACTACGAGTCGCCCGTGCCCGCAGGTACGGCACACCTCATTGGATAGATGGGCGGGGCTTGTTGTCAGACACCCACTGTTCTTCTGCGGTGCGCAGGCATGACAACAACGGCTGTGACCGGGGCAGGCGGCGGAGTGTCGGCTACCTTCAGCGGCGTCCTGATGAACGCCATCACCGACATCATCCACCAATCGCTGGATGAGCTCAGGTCAGCGAGACAACTTGGCTTCCTGCCTCTTTCTGCACGCATCACATGACCCGCCGTGTCTGTGTGTCACATGACTTGCCGTGCATGTCCGCAGAGACTCGTGCCACCGGGACATCATCAACCTTCAGGTGGAAATGATTCGCCAGTTTTGCATTCAGCAGGTGAGCAAGCGCTGCGATCCCCTGAGATTGATGACCATGATGCTGCGGCCGAGTCACTTGCGTGTGTGCTTGTCTTGCAGAACGAGTTCCAGGCGCTGATGTCGGCGCAGCACTCGGCAAACGAGGCGCTGCTGCAGGAGAATCAGCGGCTCAAGGAGGAAAATCTTCGCCTCAAGACCAACTACTGAAAAAAACAATTTACCTTTATGCTCATTAAAAGTTGTCTTATCAGTGTGTGTGGGGTGTAACTTGCACAAACACAAGCCATGCAGGAAAGGCGGCTGAGCTACGAATATATGTTGAAGTTCACAATAAATGGATCTCAGAAAGTGTTTTCCATGAAAATTGGGTGTTAGCTTCCCCCATTTATTTAATTCTGGAAGAAAGTATATCCACATGTGCCAAAGCACAATTACGGTGCACCTGTCCATTGCATGACAACACACCGGCAGGGGTGCATACACATATTTGAATAAGACACCGTTTCGCCCCAATGCGGTGGATTTATTTTCCAAAGTACAAGCGTGCACACGATGTAGAACCGGCCACGAAGACAGTACCATTGGTCCAAATGTTGGTCGCATGTGCTAGCAGT
Organism: Idiotropiscis lumnitzeri; assembly: GCF_059441095.1. Taxonomy (NCBI): domain Eukaryota; kingdom Metazoa; phylum Chordata; class Actinopteri; order Syngnathiformes; family Syngnathidae; genus Idiotropiscis; species Idiotropiscis lumnitzeri. The sequence goes on along the minus strand of NC_142396.1, from coordinate 2,745,758 downwards.
TAGCCTCCTTTCCACCTCCACCTTGCGAGCATGTCCTGCACTCCACACGCCTGAAATAGGTCCAATCGATCCCCAATCCATCCAAGACAATTCCGAAACCGCAGCTGTCCACTCGATCAGAATGCTTTCTTTTGACTGAACTATTAAAAAAAAAAAGCTCCAATGAAAACTGATCTTTATAAGCCATTGTGCCGATTGTGCTGTACTCCTTGTATGCAAACGTGTACTTAGCGTACGGAAATGTGTTTATTAGAAAGAAAAGAAATCGCAACTGCACCCTTCTCCAATTTGAACACGAAGACGGTCGGAAACTTGACGCTGAGTGCCACTCTTCACTTGGAGATTCCTACTAATCAGTACACCAACAACCGATGGCCGACGACTACAGAAACATCACAAGAAAGAGGATTGCATGTCCAAAGCACAAAAAAACTGAAACGTTTGAACACAAAAGGAGCGCTCCAACAGGGTGTGAAGTCACAGGACCACCGTATTTCAATTTCCCCCAGGCATCAATAAAGTCTTTCTGATAAACACATTCCATCCATCCACGTTATTTTCACTTTAAGCCGCAAGAGGGTGCTCGAGGCATGTGTGTCTGCTCCCGCTACTTCTTACAGCTTTGTTATAAAAAAAAAAAAAAACAATTGAGAAGGGCTGAACAACAATGACACCGAAAAGATTATATTCTGTAGATGACAAGATAGAAATAGTGAATTTAAATTGCCTTTCAAGATGACATGTCTGTTGGTCCTCTGTCGTTGGATTTCATTAAATAAATGTCCCCAGAAGTGCGGCTAATAATCCAGTGCGAATTATATAAGTTTTTTTCCTTCTTTACTCTGCACTTTTTGACTGGTGCCACATATACTCCGGAGCGACCCATCGTCGGAAAAAATACGCTAATGTCATGAGCAAAAGGCTACATTTCCCTTAAGTTAGTTCATTTTAAGAATTCTGTATAATCTTATGACTTGCAAGACACTTTAATGTATAAGTCAGATTCTTTTATTGGGGGGGGGGGAAAGACATCTTTAATTTGGGAAGGCATTTGTGCTCACACTGGCAGGCAGGCAAGATGTTAAAATATGTTTTCATTTACATGGACGATGCAATAAAAGACCGCAGTCAAATGGTGAGAAGTCATGTGGCATTTGACTAATGTTGAAAAGATTTTATACCAGTAAACAAATCGATCACATGTCCAATTTGTGGACTTTGGTTGCTTGAAAGAGGCAGGCTCGAATTTAAAAGTGAATAAAAGTTGAGTTTTATTAAGATCGACGAGAACAACACGTGCATTTTCGATACCAGAGATCAAAGGTCGGCCAGGTCGACTCTGCAGACGGGGCAGGTGGTGTTGTCCTGACGACGACAAGCAGCAACATCATCACCACTCAATATCACAATAACAACGATGATAATCATGAGAGTTGGGCATCGTCAGTCCGTCACAAGTTCCCTTGTCTCGGCGGCGAGAATAGAATTCCCTCCTCTCATCATAACAATAATAATTATCCATTTGAATGACTGGCCTTCAAATAAAGGCTTAGATATTTTTTTCTCCTGTTGAAATGACTTATTTTTTCCAGCATCATGGCAATAAATCAGTTTTCTAATTTCTACACAAATAAAGGCAAACGTACCCCAAATGAAAGAAACATTTGCAATAAACGAATGCGCTGTCACGTGCGCTTAAATACAAAGAGTATGGAGTAACCTCTCTAAATACTTGAAATAAAAAGCTCACCTGCAACCAGCGGTCGATGCAAGCCACGTGGTAGTCGTGGAAACAAGGCAGCATCCTCAGCTGCTCGCCGTCGTCATAGTCACCGAAGCAGATCTGACACCTGGAGGGCGAAGCGCACATGGGCATGACGCAGACGGACGGATGAAGACGAATGCTGCAGCACTCACCGGGTGTTGCCGCCGCCCGGCCGGAAGCGCTTGACGGGGAAGCGCAGGACGTGGGCGCGCGTCATTTTTTTCGACACCACGGCGCCTTGCCGCTCCTCCAGCGCCAGGAGCGCCTGCCGAGCGATACGCCTTTTCAGCACAAACGCAGCCGGGAAAAGCGGACTTTTGAACGTCGGCCCAACATGCTCACCTCGTAGTCGCTCTCTGAGAAGTCGTCTGTGGTACTCCACCGGCGTCTGCGCCGGCGACCCGTCCCTCGTGGCGCCGAGCGGCCGGCGTGAGCATGGTGAAGCGTGTCGTGCTGCGGAGACGAGGAAAGGGTCCATTTGATGGTTTAGCCCGGATGTTGACATTTCATTGTCTAATACAAGTATTAAGTAAATGAAGGCCGCCAATCTTTATGAATAAGGCCGACGGGTCGAGGCCGGAAGGTTACTTAGGACATGGCCAAAGGGCGGGGGACTGACCGGCAAAAAAGGGTCAAGTGCCCAGCTCTACAAATATGTTTGAACAAGTTTGCCGGCCAAAAATATGGAGTCCACCCTGGCAATTCCACGTGTCCATACCACGCCTCAGTAAAAGTTGGGACTCACTAGCGTTGCCAAACAAACCTTGCGCTGTGGTGGCACGCTTTCGCGGCTCTGTTAAACATTGACACTGGTGGCCTGGAGAGTTCAAATGCACCTAATCTGCAACAATCGTTTGCTTTCAAAGGTTCCGGGCAATACCTTTTGAGGTGCAATACATTTCAATGATATCAGATATCAGTATCGCGACAGTGCTCACCCTGTGAAGATGACGGTTTTGGTTGTGATGTGGCTCCATCTCCTCTCTGTCAAAGTGAGCCTGTGTGTGCAAACAGGAAGTGGTTAGCGAGCCGGTGATGACATCGAAGGGTCCAGTGAGAGAAGGCCACGCCCACCTGCAGGCTTCGCGCAAACGCTTCGTCTTCCTCCATCTGGGCTGCGCGAACCCACAGGTCGTCGTCGTCGTCGTCGCTGATGACCACCGCTGCTGCATACGCGCGCACACACACACACACACACACACTCGCCGCCTGTAGCCATCTTTGTCATCATCATCATCTGTCAATTTTGAACTCCTCTATCTCGCTTGCAAAACAAACACTGACATATGAACTTTTTTTTTAACCTATACTCTCTTATTCGCTGAACACTTCACCACTTGTGTGCTCAGAGCATTTTGTGGCACGGTGATGTCAAGGAGGAATGAGCTTTGGATTTGATTTCACCAATGTGACAAATATTTGTGGCGTCAAGAGAAGTTCTGCCAGCTGGCAAACTTTGTCCTCGGCCGCTTGAAGCAACTTCTCTCTCTCTTTTTATTTTTAACTTAAATTTTCTTTTCTTTTAAGTGACACACATTTTGAGCAACATATATTTCCTTTGACAAGTACATTTCAAGGCAGCCCTGCTCCGAATTTTTAATGAATATCTTCCTAGCAAAGGACATCGGGGACGATGCGTGTCTTGTCGGATCTAACCGCAGCGTTTGACATGGTGGAGCCACAGTTTTCGACTGGATCGTTTACAGCACCAGGTGGGCATTTTTGGTAGCGCTCTACACAGGTTTGGATCCTATTTGGCTGCCTAGGTTGCGCTGAGTCCCGCTCCGCCCTTCTGTCATATGATGTTCTGTTTTGGCGCCCTTGCTCTTTTTGTTGTACTTGCTTGCCCCTCGGTTCCATTCTACAAAAACATTGTATTTCGTTCCATTGCTATGCGGATGACAGTCAGAGCGATGTCCCGCAGAGCAAAAAAGACACTCTCTGTTTAAGACCACTTTTGTCCTGTTGAAAAGAGATCAAAGCCTGGATGTCACTTAATGTCTTGAACTTCAACGAAAAGACAGAGTTTGCGTACCAAATGCTATTGGAGGTGCCGAGGACTAAGTGGAGCCTCAGAGGGGATCGCACCTTTTCTACTGCTGGGCCTTCTCTCTGGAATGACCTTGCACTAAATGTGAGGCAAGCCCCCTCTCTCACACATTTTTAATCTTCGGCTTTTGACGCAACATGAGACTGTCGCTGTTCTGCAGTTTTTCTGGTATTTACTGTATATGTGTTTAATGTTTGTGTTCTAATTTACTGCCAATACTACACCATATGGAAAGTGCTTTGTTGCAGCTCCAGCTGTTGTCAAAAGCTCGATATAAACGAGAGTTGCAATGTATTGTATTTTATTTTGCCGCCATTTTGTGGCATTATCGGAATTAGTTGGCATCAACTCCTGGGAGATTTCCGCTCTTCACGTACAGTAGATACAATACAGATAAATAGGTGGACAGATGGACACGCATCAAGCAAAGAATGGTTGCCATGGTGACAGCACTCCTTTACCTGTTGAAGCATCATCCGGATCACCGCTCAGCCACCTCCTCTCCTCCGTCGTAAGGAAGGACAATGAGTCAGACGGTGTACCAACCGCCATCCTCGCCGCCCCCTGCGAGGCTGGTGTCACACGGGAGCATGAGGCAGACGACGAGCATGACGACGGTGAAGACGAGGAGGAGGAGGAAAACGAGACGCCCTCCAGCCAGCCATCGTCTGGAAACAGCCCTGCGGTGGAGACGTCCGCCAATGCCGTTGCAAGCTTCCTGCGTTTAGGTGGCCCGGACACCGCAGCAGCGGCGTGGGAACGTTTTGCTCGAGCCGCTGAATGCCGTGTCATCATCTGTGGACCAGCACAGAAGACATCAGGCAACGAGGGGACCCCGTTGAGACCACCATGTTCATATTAATTTCACCTTAATGATTAGAATGCGCCAAAAAAAAGTTTTGCACTCACTGGGCTGGATGCGTCCTCTGCAAGACGTGTCCACCGTCTGACCTTGGTGAGGTGTGGGCTGATACGAAACAAGATTTGTGAACAAACACAACCATTGATGCAAGGCTCCTACATTTTCCACAAAAGTGTCACTTGTGTATTTTGCTTTTCATGTTCATACAAACATTTAGTGTAATTTTGGCTTGTGTTAGACAAGGGCACGTACCACCCTTGTGTACAGAACACTGTTGTAAACAGTGAGGGGCTCGGGTGGGCAATATAGCCCCGCCAGGAATCTGTGTAGCCCCAGTTAAGCCCCTCTAGCATTTTATTTGATCTTATAAAATATATTTATTTTCTCTGCCCCTCAAAGTATCAGTCAAACACCCTTTTAGCCTTGAGAGAGAAAAAAATCCTGGAGCCGTCCCTGGTCGTAAAGTGAGGACTTGCGTCATGTGCTGTTCGGTTGGGCCATTTGAGGTCGTGCCGGGTGATTCGCGGTGGATCCTACCTTGGCGTCTCTGGGACGACGAACGACATCTCGTCGACGACGAAAGCTCTGTCCATTTGGTCGTCGTCAGAACCGCTCCAGTCGGCCGTGAAGGAAGACTCCATCCTCAATCTTCCCCATCCACTAAAAAGCACCAACACTCGGTGACATTGTTACTGGAAACAAAAACATTTCTTCCACTGTGACGATATTGTTATGCCACAAAATGATCCATCCATTTAATACACCCGGAAGTGAAAACGACTAGCATTGTTAGCATCGCGAGGAGGCAAAAGTAGTGAAGGTCAAAATCCACAACAATCGAATCCGAATAAATGTGATGAGTATAATTATCCGCGTTTATCAAAGTAGCAAATGAATTGTGCTCTTATGTTTGTTTAGGGTGAAAAGGGAAAAAAATAAATCCAGTTTACCAAACAGGTCCAGGCAGGAAGTGGAACGACGACATCCGCCCGCCAACTACCAAAACGTTTAAAATGTTTTAAAAATGTTGTCCTGTTACACGTCCATTGTCCTTTCATAGACCAAGCGCAAACGAATAATTTACGTTTAAAAATAAAACACCAGATTCTCCCAAAATCAACACCTAACTCTGCACGCGTGCAACAGCTAAATGTGCTCGTCAATGAGCACATAACACATTAAGTGTTCCGTTTGTGGGCGCTTAAACATCCACTCCTCGAAAGATCACTACGCTTGTATATATATATATATATATATATATATGTATATGTATATATATATATATATATATATATATATATATATATATATATATATATATATACATATATACACACACACAACATACATACATATATATTTATATATGATTTATATATCATTTGGTGCTGTTTATTTTGCTATTTTGCCTCAACTGAATAAACCGAGGGGCAGCAAGGCTGACGACTGATTCGCACGATGGCCCCACAGTGAGACATAGCAGCAGTCATAGGTTCGATCCCGGCTCCGGCCTTCCTTTGTGGTTTGCATGTTTTCCCCGTGCTTGCGTGGCATTCCTCCGGGTACTCCGGTTTCCTCTCACATTCCAAAAACATGCATGGCAGGTTGATTGGACACTCCCTTGGTATGAGTGTGAGCGCGGATAGTTAGTCTCTGTGTGCCCTGCGATTGGCTGCCAACCCGTTTAGGGTGTCCCCTGCCTACTGCCCGAAGACAGCTCGGATCGGCTCCAGGACACCCGGCAACCCCTAGTGAGGAGAAGCGGTACAGATAATGGATGGATGTATTGTATTGTTGTGCGCAGCGTGAGTACTTTGGCCATCTGCCGACGAGCGGCTTTTGCTGATTGCGGGCAAGAGGCAGATGCTGATTGCGGCTGAGGATACTGTAATAATGCTGAAAAAAAAAATCTGTGAAGAGAAGGATTATTGTAAAAATGCCAACAAATGAAGTTGAGGTTTTATTTGTTTTTATTCCCGAAAACAATGAAACATTGCAGTTTATCCGAACGTCGGCAACACAACAGTGCCAACTAGTAGGGGCTGGAGTGGACAGAAAACCACCCTAAAGTGCTTCACCTCATCTTTTTATCACTGTGAACAGAGGATGAACACGCATGCGCAGGAAAAAGAAAACAACGCCGGTAACAGCAGCAAGATGAGCCGAGAGGAATCTAGAAGAGCATGCTCTGCAAGGACTTGCGCACGGACGCCATTTCCTGTTGTTGCTGCCAGAGGACAAAGTGCAAGATGATGATCACGTAGGGCTAAGATGATAATTCAACATCAAGATGCATTGTGATAGTCACTTGAAAAATATTAATAGAAAATGCCTTCGATAGAAAAAAATCCGAACGCAAACCACGACCGCGGCATGGAGTGAGTGTTAAAGACAGACCAACGAAGAAGCAGCAGCTAAACCAACGGCATAGGCGTGCGTCATACACGAAACAAGAGAGTGGCGTAACTTGTTTCAATGAAATGACCAGTCGACTCGGTACAATACAATGACATGGCCATTCACGCCATTGAACACCTCCGGATGGAGACGTGGTGTACAAGTTATGGAGTTCTCCGTCTTTGACATGCTAGCGCCAGTGTTAGCCATGTCAGACGCTTGACATTGCACTCATAAGTCAAAATAAGGCAGTAAAATATGAATGGACTATGGCAATAATGAGTCAGCTTTAAAGATAAAGTTGTCCAGAGGTGCTTGGTCAACGCTAATGCATGCACCGCAACAAAGTATCAGTTGACTACACATTGTATGAACATTGAGTGAAGGCTTAAGTAAAGTATTAACAATATTGTTTTGGTGTAGCGTCTAATGCAAATACAAATTAATGCAATAGCAGAGGTGAGATTGCTCATTACCTTCCATTCCAATGTCAAATACAAATAAAAAACAAAACTACAATATCAATAATTATCAACATTGACTGATACGAAATTGTGAAACATTTTTCATGCATATCGCCCGACAAAGCATTTTATGTTTTAAAATGAGTTTATTTAATATTTATATTGATCAGTTTATTTGACCTTTTCATAGTTGTGTTGACTTCTTTAATCTTAATATTAAATTTGTATTTGGGCTGTGAGGATAATTTGATATCGATATGTATCATGATAGAAGGGTGAGTGATATCAATAGAAAATGGTATCGATAAATGATCGACCCCCCCCCAAAAAAACAAAACAAAAAAACAACGGAGCAAATTCGACCTTTCAGGAAATACAACCCGAGGCTTACGCATACGCCGCCGAGCTAGCGTGACTCAAAACAAACAAACAAACAAAAAAGGAAACGCTTGCTTAATAGTTAAGCCGATAACAAGCATCCCCTCCCGGGGACACGCATGGGACAAAACAGCCAGTAGCAGCAGCACACGAGACCTCCATCGCAAGGGAGGCGGGCGTACGCTGTACATTTTAAAATAAAACTAATTGGAATTCAGCCCTTCTCCCTGTTTTATTTTCAATAGTTGTTGTAAATTCCTCATTACTGCTCTGTTCACACAGGTATTGGTTTGCTGTTTAATTTGCATATTTAACAACAGGCATGTTTTTGGGCAGCTAATGGGTCCTTGTATTACCGTTAATTCATGTCGGGCATATTGTTGGACAGCTAAGCGGTCCTAAGAGAGACGTATTGAGTCCGTTAGCCGTGCATGCGCGATTTCTACACTTTTCATCGTCGTGTATGCGCCAGAATGAAAGTGAGTTGTTGAGCTCTGTTGAATTGATTGGAGTGCTATTAAAGCTACGCTGTTCTCTCTCCCTGTGTCTGGTCACGCTCTCTGATTCAAGCGACTGTTTGGATGAGGCGCTCCCGTAAACCCCCCTAAAATCACGTACAGTCCCAGCTCTCCGCAACAATCGTAAAAAAAAAAAAAATTATTTAATAATAAAAATTCGATGTATATCGATATGAACCGATATGCCCTACATTTCTACCAATATAGTTTTCAGCCATATCGCCCAGCCCTAGTCTATATCATTGCTGTTATGTGAAAAACATATGGAATTTTGCCCTCATTAAAAAAAAAAAGTCACGTCTATGGGATGTCTGTAACACAGAAACACCATTAACATAAAAAAAACAAATGGATGTGTGCTTTTCACAAGACAGTGGAGAAAAGAGAAAAACAAAAAAAAAAAATATATATATATATAAATATCCACCAATATGAAATTGTTATATTTCAATGTACTTTTCAGCCACATCCTAATTTCACGCAAGCGCGAGAACTCGACTCGAATTGACTCACGGTGTCCATGAGGATCTTTTTCTGCATGGTGGCCATCTCCTTCCTCAATTCCTGCTGTGCCCGATTCAGGATGTCCTCTTGGCTCTTCTCCAGCTCCTCCATGTTCTGTGCACGCCAAATGCCACCAACAAGCAGAAAAACAAGAACAGTTTGACTCTCTTGAACCATTTCATTCCAACTCACTTTCTTGTTTTGAACAATTTCAGTTCTGTTGATTCAAATGATAAAAGTTTCCGAGGGTGGGGAGGCGGTCGAATGGCCTGAGAATTAAATGAGCTGGACGTATGCATATATTCCCATTCTTTGGTCGCATTTTCTGCAATTATGAAACGCTGCCATGAGATTTGGGTGTGCTTTCGACCCTCGCCGCCAGATGGCAGCACCGCAACATACGACCAATATCAATTCACATTGGCTTGGTTGCAGTGCAGCTGGTGCTGCTGAATGCAGCATTAAGATGATTTGCCAACTGCCAATTGAGTCCACAGAAGAAGAAAAGACAAAACATGAGGAAGCATGTTTCTGGCTCCTATTTTTGTGTGTGCATCTTAACATGAAGAGCTTATGTCATTAAACTGCATTTTTACACAATACCAAAATGTGCACACAAAATTTGAAAGGGAAGTCAAACCCAACAAAGGCCTCAGGGTTAAAAAAAAAAAAAGAAAAAGAAAAAAGTTGTGTCCAATTTTCCGAAGATTTCAAATTACAAATTAAGGTGAAATTCTAACAGGAAAAGCGATTGTTGTTTGTTTTGACCTTGACAAAGTTCTTGAAGAGCTCTTGCAAGGTCTCCACCTTCTGCTTCTGGAGAACTTTGGTCTGCTGGATCACCTTCTGCTGCTGCCGCATCAGATTCTGCACGCACACACAATTAATATTTTTCCAGGGATGTAACGATTCACTCAAGCCCGAATTCGATTCAATTTTCACCCCCGATATCGATACGATTCATTATATTTATTTTTTAATTGCTGCCATGCTTGTCTCGGTGAGCACGCCATCCACAATAGCAATTTGTATTGATGTGTGAAAAGTTAGTGTATTTTAAAAGGAAACAAAAACTATAAACTATGCTGAGGTGCACTAATTCTGTGAAACTAAATACTTATAACCTTCGCTTCACTTGACCTAGAGACAAATTCATTTTATAAAGGTTGACAGGACGAAAATCATATGAATACATTTAGGGTAAGAAAATGAACATAAACACTTGAATTGATTTTATTTTTTTTTTCTTATTTAACCTTAATACAAAGTGTTTTGATTTGCTACATTAGTATGATTAATGTAATATACACACACAAATTGCGGTATGTGTGTCAGAAATTAAATCGGGCATCAGCCACAGTGTGCATCATATTTAGGATGCTCGTTTATCGCCGCCGTGCTTCTACGAGCGGTGTACAGTGTATCAAGTCATTTGATGCGGCCACAAACTCACTGAGTACAATGAGAACAAAGGGCTTTTGGAGTTCTGATTCCAAAACTCCTCACCCACAATGTTCATGTTTTAGATCACAGATGATCCGGATTACCACTAATGTGCATGTGCGTTAAAGCATTATGCGAGTGCAGCTTTTTTTTTTTTTTTGCAGTGGAGACATGAGAGAGCGGCTCTGGTTAACATGGCGTTGCGAATCGATACTTTTAATTTTTCTTTTCTAAACACAGATGCATACTTAATAGCAGTTTGAATCAATACAACAATTTTAGATGAGTCTTTACATCCCTGTAGTTGAAAAAATAAAATGTATTTTAGTGGACGACTGCGAAACATGGTGAAAAAGAAAATTATTGCAAAACACTGATCTCTCGAGACATATTGAATTGTCATTAGAGAGATACACACCCCTAACATACACACACACACATATATATATATATATATATATATATATATATATATATATATACATACATACATACGCATATATATATATATACAAACACACACATATATTTATTTATTTCAAATGAACAAAGTATAAATGGTCCAATGAGCTGTGTTTCACACGTGTGCGTGAGTGTGTGTGTGCACATTGAGCTTCTCCTCCTGCTCCGCCATTTGCTGAACCTCCAGCTGCCACTGCTGCAGAACTGATGACAACTGCTGAGAACAGTCCAGAGTCATCTTCTGCCTGCACACCAGCACAACAGAGAGACACAGGTAGGGCACGAGATGCGTGTTGGATGATGCGCGTCATCAACGCGCAAGCAGGCATATCATTGTACCTCTGCTTGTGGTAGTTCTTCCACAGTTGCTCCATTTTCTGCTGACCTCCGTTCATGTAAGTCTTGGTCAAACTTTCCAGACGCTTGCGCTTGGTGAGCATCACCTTGTTGATGTCAGCTGCACTCACACACAAAATGATGATTTTAGTCACAAACATAACACAGGATGAAAGCACATCCAACATAATCATTGATAATAAAGGCTAAAAAGAGTCCACATTCAAAACAGTTCACATCAGAAAAGTTATCATAGTTCAGGGTCCGTACATATTCTTGTTTTTTGTTGGTATGTGGATATTAACAATCATACAAGAGCTGTGCAAAATAATAAATATGGTAGATGAAATGTAAAACTTCAATTGTAGCATAAAATCCAAAAATATAAATAACATTAAAAAAACTCAAGACCCATTCATGTCTACCCCATTTAATACACACACACGCAATGGGCACCATGTCAATAACACATCAGTCACAGTTTAAATAGAGCGACTGAGGGTGCACACTTGGTAGTTTTACCGCGGTTTGAAGCATACATTGACGCATGCAAGCGCCCCCCCCACCCCCACACACACACACACGCACGCACGTTCAATTTAACGCTCACCAGTCACGAGATGTGGTAGACAACAGACACGACATTGAGGAAGACCAAACAGAGGGGAGCTTCCGCATACATATACATATATATATATATATATATATTTATTTATTTTTTATTTACAGCAGGTTGCTTGTGAAAGGCAGCGAGAGACAAGGAGAGGTGCGGCAGTGAAAATAGTACCGGAGAGTGAGACAGTCACGCATTTTGAAAATGAGTTGACAGACATAGTAGTTGTTGTTGAACCCCAGTCAGTATTTTTGTAAAAAAAAAAAAAATAAATAAAAATATATAAATATATATATATATAATTTTTTTTTTTTTTGCAAATGACTATTTTTCACTTTTTGCTGTAATTTTTTTACTTTTTGGGGGATTTTCACTGTGTTGCACTTTGGGAGGTTTGCACAATAAACATCACTATTCCATATATTCTGGCTATGCCATTGATTGTGGAGGAGGTTGAAAAGGAACCCACAACAAATAAAAACCACAATCTACAAAGGCCATTCCAAATATACAGAAAGGTGATGTTTTCCATGTTTTTCTTCTCGAGATAGAAGTGTCACTTTTTTTTTTATTTCTCTTTTTTATCTCAAAGAACTGGCTCTCATTTCTGCCATTGAGTTTTCATATGCCTTCCGTGCAGAATTGTTTCGACTGACTCTTTGTTTCATTCTATTCCAACAGAGAAACTTCCAGTGCTGAGAAAGACCCGCAAAAGTTTAAAAATAAATGAATGAATGAATAAAAAGTAGTAATAGTCGACCAAAAAGTCACCTTTTGTATTGAATGGCGCTTGTAAAGTCAATCCATGGAGAAATTACTTGGAGGGGGATTTTTACAATGGAACTATGGCAGTCAACCTGAGTAAAAGCCCCAAAAACAGAAAGGCAACACGTCTCAAACGTTTGCAAAATAAATGCCTCACGAGAACATTGCAAACGCAGGCAGGTACGGTCGCAGGATATTACTTTAATTTAGATATTGTTACGCGGCTGTTGTAAATTGTTTTAGATATCTTTGGAACATTATTATTTGTACATATTTTGTATTCACTTTTGTTATCCCAAAATTCAAGAAATATATAAAGAAAAGGCGGCACGGTGACCGACTAGTTAGCATGACGACCTCACAGCGGAGTGGTCGTGGTTTCCATTCCGGGCTCTGGCCTCTCCGTGAGGAGCGTGCATGTTCTCCCTGTGCCGACGTGGATTTCCTCCGGGTACTCCAGTTTTCTCCCACATTCCAAAAATATGCATGTTAAGTTAACTGAACACTCCAGATTATACCTCGGTGTGTTTGCGAGTGTGGATGGTTGTTCAAAGAGCTGGGCACTTTTTTGCCCGTCCGTCCCCCGCCCGCCACAAAGATACCGGTCCGGCCTCGACCCTCCGGCCTTATTCCTAAAAATTTTCGGCCACCGAACCCGTTCCGCCTCCCGCCCCCATAACGACAAGGTCGTTTTATTCTTTGGAACGTGACAGCTCCGGGCTACGGAGACACCACTCAATATTACGTTCCAATTCGTAAATCACTGGAGTCTTTTAGGGGGGGCATTTTAGCACTGATGTAATTTTTACACGCAAACCAATAATATAAGTGCCACTGTTCATGTCAATGAAGCATCCCTTTAACAGCTGTCATTCTGCGTGGACGTGTGATGACACCCCGCCCCCGCAGCGCTCCCATTGGTCTGCTCTCCAGTTTGCCGATAGGCTCGCTGGTTGCGCTCCGCTTCCGGGGTTCGATGACAGTGACAGCTGTGTGCCAATTTGCCGAGTAAGTGGGCCGGACTAAAATACACAATTCCGGCCTTACTTCTGTGCGCCCCCGGCCCATCTCTGGTTGTTCATCTTTGTGTGCCCTGCAATTGGCTGGCAACCAGTCCAGGGTGTACCCTGCCTACAGCCAAAGACAACTGGCATAGGCTTCAGCATGCCCACGACCCTCGTGAGGAGAAGCAGAACAGAAAATGGATGGATGGGATATCAAGAAGGGGAGGCACAATGATCTCACAGTGGAGTGATCAAGGGATCGATTCCGGCGGCATGGGCCTTCCTGTGTGGCGTTAGCATGTTCGCCACGTGCCTGCGTGTGTTTCCTCCCACATTGCAAAGACATGCACGGTAGGTTGATTGAACACTCTAAATTGTTTCAACGTGTGTGTGTGTGCGTGTAAGAGGATGGTTGTTCGTCTTTGTGTGCCCTGCGATTGGCTTGCAAGCAGTCCAGGGTGTACCTGGTCTACAGCCCTAAGATTGGCTCCAGCATGCCCGCGACCCTCATGAGGAAAAGCGGAACAGATAATGGATGGATGGATGGATGGAAGGAAGGAAGGAAATTAAGAAAAAAAAATGTTGCAGTGATTTATGATAGCGTGTTCTTACCCTCAAAGCGCTCCAACATGGTGTGAACTTCACTCCTGCACCCAAACAATTTCCATGAGCTAGTGGCTCAAAGCGACAAAATAATAATTTTTTAAAAATTAATTAAAAATTGAATGCCTGCCTACCCAACAGCAACGGCAGTGCCTTCATCCTTAAATTCAGTGGCAGTTCTTTTCCTCAAGGGAGCTTTGACCTGCGTTTTCTCTTCCGATGGTATTTGGAAAGAGAAACAAAAGAGAAAAGAAAAAGATTGTTGTTTGGTTTGAAAGCGCTAAAGCTAACCGAACATTTACAATACAATAGAACGTTATTTATACAGCGCATTTCACAACAGCTGAAGCTGTAACAGAGCGCTTTCCATATGGTGTAGTATACATTAGCACAATTAAAAGACAATTAGATACCAGGAGAACAGCGACAGTCTCGAGTAGTGTCGAAAGCTAAATAATACATTTACCATCTCCGATGTCCTCATCTGAGCCGCAGTGGAGCGCTTTCTTCTTGGCAATTGGAGAAAAGTCAAAGACTTTACTAAGAGCTTCTTCCGAGAGCTTCTTCTTCTTCATTCGTTTCCCGGTCGACATTTTCGTAAAGTTTGCTCAGCTAGGCGGCTAACGTTAGCGGCGGCTAATACTACTTTAGCGCACAGGGGGAAAAGCGAAGTGAAGCTGCGAACCCGATCTTTTTCTTGGTCGCTTAATCTCAAAGTGCGATGGGGAGGTGCGAAAGGGGGAGATTTTGGAGAGCAAGATACAACGAGCCGAGCCGAGCCGAGCCGAGCCGAGCCAAGCCGAGCCAAGCCAAGCAACCTGTTCCCGCCAGAAGAAGTTTGAACGCCGCCTTTTCTTGTGGATTCACCCGGAAACGTCGAACAAGTGGACGCTTTTGGAAGAAAAAAAACTTTCATTAAATTTAGAGGTCTTAATCTCCCATTATTTTGAAATAATAATATTACAATCCTCCCTATTAAATGTGCCGATTTTCACAAACACATGCCTCCTTCCTGGTCTTTAATCTATGTAATCGAACATAATTTTTCGACACGGAAGTTATTTCTGGAACAACAAATTATGTTACACTCAGACTTAAATCCTTCTTTTTCACCCAGTTGGCTTTTTCATAGAATTCCTTTGGTTGGTCAGTTGTTTAATTTGAATGGGTGGTTTTGGACACAACTATAATTTGGTTCCAAATACGGTGCTGTCAGGTGGGCTACCAAATTTAACATTGCTGCAAATGCTATTCACGCTGATGTAATTAAATTATTCCAATGTTTGTCTGGTTACAACTGGACCTGAAATGGTTTACCCACAAATCCTACAAAAACTGAAGTTGGTCAAATGTTCTATTTATTTTCTTTAAAATTCTCTTTTCAAAACCCAATAATAACGGAAGCATACAAAGTAATGTTTGTCACACCCTCGCTTTTGCTTATATACAATACAATAAAACTATTTATGCAGCATGTTTCAGATGATGTAATATAAATTAGCGGGAAATGATCTAACTGTAGCGATGTCCCGCTTGGACAAACGGGTAGACAAAGGTAATTATTAGTGAAATGTACGGATTTGATGGCATGAAAGCGGTTTCATATTATTTTTTTGTGTTTTGTTGTTTGGGCATCACGGCATTTTGGCTTGACACATGCTCTGAGCTCCTAAAAATAAATAACTTCATTTGTACAAACGACACTGGAAAATTTACTTCATGTTTGCATCTTTTTTTTTTTTATAGTGTCACTAAGATAATACAATGGAGGACCACCACACAACAATTCATTGAACACATACAATAGTGAGGTTGCGGAAATGTTGAACCAATTTTTAATATGCATAATTGGTTTAAGGTTAAAAAAAAATCCAATTCATAAATAAATCAGGAGAAATGTCTTCTCAAAGGATGCCTTGACATGTAGATACCCCCTTAAAACATGTCAACACAGTGTCAATAAGGTAGCAAAACAACACGAGTTGACTAGACTTGATGTGATGTGATGTTGTGGAAGCACAAAATGGTGCTTCAGATGTCAAACTTTTCTTCGCAAACAAAATGGCCATTCTCCTCATAGTCGTCACGCGTGACCACCATTTCCTCGTAATCTGGATCGTTCGCCAGCAGCTTGCCTCCCTCCCACGCGTATGTGATGGGACTGACACAAAAAGAACAATAACACACACGTGTCACGACACACACTTAGACATGCAGCTTGCGCTCGGGCTGGGCAATAACATTTTAAATTCTGTTTATAAAAACCTCAATTCCAAATGTAATCATGTTTTCCCCCCTTCACATAGAAAAAAAAAAAAAAAAAATCACAAAATTGGCCATTATCCAAATGAAATGTTTTTCTTATTTTCCTCTCTTCTGTGATTTGCTTTATTCCTTCCAATACCAATCAAGCTGTCGCAGCTAGCAAGTTTTTTTTTTTTTTTTTGCATTACCTTGCAACAGCTTCCGTCGAAATAATTGAATTACTATTTTTTCAATACCCATAAGGAGAAAACAAGAAATTAAGAAAACAAAGTGAACTGAACTTAAACGTACAAAGGAGGCGAGGTGCGACTCACTTGTCGGGTAGTGTCACCTTCACGGGAATGTGAGAAGGAACCAGAGAGCGAAGTTCAGCTTCCAGGCGCTCTCGGAAGCCCGGGAACAAAACGTTGCCTCCGGTCAGGATGATGTTGCCGTACATGTGAGGCTGCATGTCTGCGCATACACACGCGCACAGATGCAACGCACGTTAGCCACGCCACATGCTAAGAGGCTACCAGCACACTTGCGCTAGGTTTGGAACGCGATTGGTCATGGAAACAACGCATATCGACTTCAAATATGTTCATCGGCTTTCTTGACTACCACTAATCCACACTGGGCCTGAAATAAAATACCATAAAAACCTCTAATGCTTTGAGAGTCATTTCCTACTCCCTAATCACGACGTAGGGGTTTTGGTATCCGGACGTAGACACTTCCGTAAAAATGCCTCCCAAAGAATCCCTTTTTCTTCATCAGTGTCAATCCCAGGGTCAGAATACAAAGCAGAAATTGAGCAAGACCTTCGGACAGAGACTGGACCGAGTCCACGATGGCCTCGGGAACACCCATCTCCTGGATGCCGATGTCGGAAGGGTGGAAGAGCATCTCGGGAACGGCGAAGCGTTCGTTGGCCAGCCTGAGGATCTGCTCGCCCGTCTTGTACTTGCCGCTCAGCACCACCTGGTCGGCCGGCTGGCGGACAACGGAAATGAGAGATGACGGCCAACGACAGCGAGGCCACGCCAGACAAGAGCGCTCGCTCACCTTGCAGAAGCCTTTTTTGATGGCGCTGAAATCAGGAAGAACGTAGTCCCTCATCACCGTGTTGTCATGACCCTTCAGCCTGGAAGCACATTCCCCCCCCAGGTCTGACATTCTCCTCAGCTTCAAACTCGGTCAAGGTCTTACTGTGCGATGGCCATGTCCTTGTAGAAGTCCTGAGACACAAAGCACACGTCCTCCTTCACCTGGTTGATCACATGGGTCTCGTCCATGACGTGCAGCTGCCTGCAAACACACGCACGCACGCACGCACGCACGGCTCAACTTCCCAAACCCGGGTGCCGACGACGCTTCTCGGTCGACTTCTTCTGGATGAGGCGGTCTTACCGATAGGAGATGATTTCTTTTAGATGATTGGTCAGCAGCTTCCCTCCTACGCTGACTCTACAAGGATGACGTCATCATCATCGCCATCATCACAATACAAACGATACGAGTCACTTTAGAACAATTCGGAATGTGCCAAAAAGTCGTGAAATGTGTACAAGTCAAATGGACAAAAACAGCTTTTGAGTGGACACGCGAGTTTCAGGAGGACGCGCATCCGGAGGGATGTTTTTAAGGTGGAACGGACGGGACGCGTCTGCGGTAGAGCTGGGAAATTCATCAAAATTAGCTACAAAAAACAAAAGACAGCCAAACGCTGTATTGGCACGTACAGATGGGTGATATAATAAATCGCAGGCAGATATTCTTTCCAACCTGCCAAAAATGTGTCATAAAGCATGCATGCCCCATACTGCCGCCAAGTCTTTATCGCCATGATCGATCATTATTTCACGCTGCTATATGTAAAGTTGAGTTGTGGAAGTTGAATGAATACAAACTATTGAAATCAGTTCACTATCATGTTTATTCATTGCAATTTCAATCTAAAAGAAAATAATCCTGATGATTAATACAATACGATTTTATTTATAGAGCGCATTTCACAACAGTTACCGCCAACCACCCCCCCCATAATCGCCCAGCCTTAATCTGAGGTGATTTTAAATCGAACGTGAAAAATTGTTCGAGCAAGCTTGATCACGATGAAGCCCATGGAGACGATTTCGTCGACGTCCGAGAGGTTGCGTGCGCTCACCTGCGGATGGCATCCTTCATTCTGCTGCCGCGGCAGTAGGGCGCGATGTGTGTGAAGGAGAAACCGCTGTCCACCAGGAGGCAACACAGCTCGTAAGGTTCCGCACGGAAGTAGTGGCGAGCGCTCAGAGAACCCGCTGAGCGTCAGAGAGCGCACACGCGCCAAGGTCAACATCCAACTGGCATCCGGCGGCCGTGTTCCAGACTCACCGTTGATCCTGAGTGCAGACTGGAAGCGGTACTCCTCGAACAGGATCTCGTTCATGGACTCCTGGATGGACGTGAAGTTGAAGTAAGGCTCGCTGATGACGATGCTGCTGTCCGCAAAGTCCACCTGGAGACAACGGCCAACATGATGTGAGACGCGGAAGAAGTCGTGCGGGACCAAGATAAGTGTGAGTGCGAGGAAGATTGTCCACCTTGAACAATTCTTTACCAAACAAATGATCCCAAACTTTTCTCTGGACATCCCAGTTGACCAGGTAACCCTGGGGAGGGAAGAAGGCAAACATCAAATGAACAAAACAAAACCCTATATAAAAAATTATTTATACACACACACACACATATATACATACACCTTGAAAGTCAAAAAAGGCTGATGTCGGTAATCGGCAAAATGCCAAATATCGGGCCCCGATAATTGTCCCGACTTATAATCGGTCCATCACTAATCTCCAGTTGTATTTTGTTGTTTGTTTTCAATGGAGGAGCAAATCAAAGTCACCTGAAAACAATTTCTCGATTGAAGGTGGATCGATCCATTTAGATCTATACATTGCACATGTCAAAGGTGAACAACTAAAAAACTCAAAATTCACAATGCGGTTGACATTGTACTCTTTTCAAAAATGATTTGCACCAAGATAATCAATAAATGTGAATATCTCCCGAACATTGACCTTCTGGAAGGGCAGGATGTAGAAGAGTGCAGAGGGGTCTTTGATCTCATCCAGTTGGTTGGCGGTGAAGGTTTTCATCCGGGAGGTCTTGGAGCGAAACTGGCAGTTGGGAATGACGCTGGTCAGGGAACACAGACAAAACGGGTCAGCATTCCTTTCATAGGCCACACCCACAAAATCCTTTTGTTGTCACTCGGGAGTCGCAAAAGCATTCCCTAACTCTGCAATCCCCGCAGACAGACCGATATGTTGTTTTGTTTTGTTTTTTTTGGGGGAGGGATATTTTCTGGGCCAGTGACAAGGCAGACAACTGGTGTACATTTGCAGTCAAAAAGAAAGTATTGGCTCGTACAAATGCCAACACTTTACTCGCTTTGTATGCATTCAAGTATGTTTGTTCGGCAGCTTTTTAGGTGTGCAACATAACATATAACATAACACTTTTTTTTTTTAACCGTCGACATAATATCAAAAATGACCAACCAATTCAAAGCAATGCAAAAACAATCTTAAATGTTTTGATTCAGTCTTCAATCCATGATCCAGACCACTTTTGATGATTAAATAACATTCATATTGACATTTGAGTTTTAGTTTTTCAAATGCTGCAGTCAGTTAAATTCCCAGCATTCTGGCTCCGATGCTGCCGATAATCCAGTTTGAAATGGATATCTTATTGGCAGTCAGATGAGGGGGAAGAAAGCAAAAATAAAAGAAAGAAAGAAAAATGGCAATATGCATCAAAAGGGCCACTCTCACCAACAATCGGTCCGTCCCGGTTTTTCAACATGTGTTGCATCCATTACTGGCATTCACTCAACGAGGCACAATCTTCTCGATTAAGCATTGAGAGTGGCGATGGAAGCGCTTCCCACCACCACTGACACCGTCAAACGCGTGACCTCGCTTTAATCCCGAGTTCAACGTGTCAAATGTGACTGCGCCATCTCCACACACATTTTTGGGAAGCGCCACTATTAACTCCAGA
Source organism: Idiotropiscis lumnitzeri (assembly GCF_059441095.1). Lineage (NCBI taxonomy): Eukaryota > Metazoa > Chordata > Actinopteri > Syngnathiformes > Syngnathidae > Idiotropiscis > Idiotropiscis lumnitzeri. Next base: position 2,725,291 of record NC_142396.1, on the reverse strand, counting down.
AGATGCCCGAGTGCACTTCACTCCTTACTTACGATGTAATTGACCAATGAATGGAGTACTTGCTCATTCTCGACTCTTAAAATTCTTTTGCTTTTCCACGCATGTTTGAGTGCCAAATCAAAGCATGCGCCACCGTTTCCACTGCAACTGCAGTTTGCAGATGAGCATCACACATCTGATCGTCAAGCGCCAGCGAAGCCGGAAGCCAGCCATCCAGGGCCAGCTTGTCTGAGCTTGTGGCTCCCCACCAGCTTGCGTGTTCGCGCCGATGAGCCAGCGACAGCGAGCCCGCAAAACAGCGATCCTTCAAAGGATTTGTCAAAATGAGAACGGACTCAAATAACACACGCCTGGATAATATCACAAAGGACTTCACAAGAAGTAAACAATCCACACAGAAGGAGGTTGATGACATTGAAACAATACCACCTAAACAAACAGAACATTTTAAAACTACGCAAACAGAAATCAACAATAAAATGAGCAAATAAGCTTTGTGACGGCTTACTAGTTTTAACTGATAAAATGGACTAAGTGGAGGGCAAGACAAAGAGAAACCATGAGACTTTGGACGGGGTAGAGGAAGGACCAGATGAAACATGGGTCGACCCTGAAGCGAAAGTACTTCTCGAAAATCTTGAAAGAAAAATGACAGCTACAAGGAGAAAAAAATAATAAATAAAAAATAGAGGTGGAGCGAGCTCATCGCACAGGCAAACCAGAAACTGCAAGGATCAGACCATGGTCAATTGTTGTTCAACTTGCAAAATCTAAAGATAAAAGAAGGATTCTGCAGAAAACAAAGCATCTTAAGGGAACACATATCAATATTAATTATCGAAATAACCACAATCTGGTTGCAAATACTACACCCATGAGCAATTTAATGTCAATATGAAAACAAGAAAGGAGCTGGGGTCGCCATCGATGCGGATAGCACTCTGAGATATTGTAAGCTGGATCTCTAGAACACCGGGATTCTCTCTTGACATTTTCAATGAGAAAGTAGCAGACACGCTCAGTCGTGCAAGTAACAAAAAGACACGAATAGGTTGCGTGGATTTGAATGTTGATTTATTAAACCCACACGGCTACCAAAAAACTATCGACTTTATTAATATAAGGCATATTGATGATCTTTTTCCTGTAATTACGAAACCTAGCAGAGTTACGATAGATACAGCCACTTTAAGAGATCATATATTTACAAATCAAATTGATCATAAAATAGTAAGTGGACTTCCCATCAATGATATTCGCGATCACTTGCCTGGCTTTGCAATTAATAAAAAAGGTGAACAAACCCAGACAATGGAAATAAGAACAAGAAATTAACACGCCACCACTGCCTTAAAGAAGGATCTAGGAAAACAACATTGGACTGAGGTTTACGCTCATAAAGACCCAAATCCTCAATCATTTCTGTCAACTAGAGTTTCTCGATACGACAAACATTGTCCATTAAGAAGTGTTTCTAGGAAGAGTCAAGGCCCAAATAAACCATGGATGACACCGGGCATGGAAAAGGCATTTAAAAAGAAAAACTTGCTATATAAACATTTTTTAAATAAACAACTAGTGATTCTGAATTAAAGTACAAGACATGTAAAAAAATAAACATGTAAATATTAAAAGGATAAACAAGCGGGAATATTACCACGCACTATTAGAACAGAATAGGAGTAACACACAATATCAAATTGTATAATAAATAACAAGGCTAAATAAATATACTATCCTGAATATTTTATTAGATAAAAATATTATGGATGAAATAACAGATTAAATAACTCGGGAATTTAATAATTATTTTATTAATTGGTAGTAAATTAGCAAAAGAAATTCGAGATGAACTGAACAATTGTGTCAAGAATAATTTCCATACCATGTTCCGTGTAGCTGTAAATAATATAGAAACATTAAATATAGTAAAAATCTCATGATTGTTATGATTTTAATTTTAAAAAATGATGGAACAAATAGTGCAACCATTCACATACATTTGTAACCTTTTCCCAACGATAATTCAAAAGTTATTCCGACATATAAAAGTGGAGATGGACATCAACTCACAAACTGTAGACAAATATCAGTTTTCAAAAATTCCAGAAAAACTTTTCTCAAGCAGACTCGACAACTTTATCGAAAAGCATCATCTTTTAAGTGAGAATCAATATGGATTGAGAGAAAAAAGATCCACCGCTGTGGCAGAAATGGAATTTGTGGGAGACATTGCTGCTAGTATAGATATAAAAAAAAGAATTTACTCTAAGGATTTTCATTGACTTCAAAAAAGCTTTTGACACCAAATCTCATATTATATTAATGGTAAAATTTGAGCAATATGGTATTAGAGGTTTGGGATATGAATGGATAAAAAGGAAATCAGTAGGTACAATTAAACAACGTAAAATAGAACCTAAAAATAACTCACGGGTTTCCCCAAGGGTCTGTACTTGGTCCCAAATTGTTGATATTATACATTAATGATATCTTCTGTTGCTCTAAAGCACTTAAAAAGAATCCTATTAGCAGAAGATATTGCTCCGGCGAAAACCTCGAGCAGCTTCCGATTACTGTGGAAAATGAATTACATTTGTAAAAAAAAAAAAAAAAAAAAAGTGGCTTGATGAAAATAAATTGTCCTTGAAGTTGATCAAGACAAAGTTCATAATCTTTGGCACCAGTCAAATTAAACACCAGGTCAAGATTGTCGTTTTTTTTTTTTTAAATAGAAAGAGTAAATGAAATTACATTTCTGGGCGTTCAAAATTATGCCCGGAAATCACAAATAGAAAATGTGAAAAGTCAAATATAGGTATCTAGTATAAAATCAAGTACCACCCCCCTCAAAAAAAAAAAAATCATTAAACACGTTATATTGTTCATTTTTTGTTCCCATACCTGACCTTTTGCGTGGAGATATGGTGAAATACATATAAAACAAATACACTGCCTATCTACAAACTTCAAAACAGAGGAATACATATGAGAAATTCATGTTTTCGAGAACCAACTAATGTTTTATTTATCAAATCAAACACTCTTAAATTTTACGACTCAGTCCAATTTCTAACTGTTGCAATAACGTACAAAGCATACAGCATGAAACACTCTCACAGTATTCAGAAACTTTTCAAAATTAATGAATGATGTTGTTATCACCTGAGGGGCACAAGTGACTTTAAAAAATTAAAGATAAGAACTGGGGGTGTAAAGAAAACCCGATTTGGACCGGAAATTCGGTTTTGATGTAAACGATGCGAGTGCATCGGTGCACGGACAAACAAACCGGAATAAAAACAGCTTGAGCCAGCCAATGGCCCGGTTAAAATGTGATAATTTGGTTTAATGATGCAGAAAACTGTCTTAAAATAAAACCAAAACGTTCCAGTGACAATCGATTAAATGCCACGACAATTCAAACATGACTTGGATGAATGAGAATATTCATGAACTAGCTTGTGACGACTGCATGTCCCTCTTTAAAAGTCACGCAAGACTTGTCGATGTTAGCGCAGATAGCGCGTCAAGTTCGCGATGGAATGTGTGAGGTAATAGCTGATTCAGACGAGATTTACAACGCTCCGGTAAATTTAAAATCCAAAGTATGGAAGGAATTAGGATTTCATAAAAAGAATGGAGTCCCGGATAAAAGTGTCGCCATATGCAAAGACGGTATATGTATACGTCTACGCACTCATTTGGTGAGGAGGCATGGAATGGGATTTGACGAGCAATCGAGCACGGCTCACACTAATACAACGTACAGAAAAACATGCAAGCCTACAGGATTTCTTGCGACCAAAACTCGCCCACAACTCAGTTCGAGGAAAGGTAATAACAGCCTCAATAACTTCATTTATTTTTAAAAGATTTACAACGATACTCTGTCGTGGAGAATGACGGCTTTCGGGACATGATAAAAATATTTGAGCCCCGTTATGCCATATCGACTCGACAGCATTTCATTAACTAGTGCATGCAACGGTTGTTCAAACAAGTTAAGAATGAAGTCAAAGAACAACTGGTTGTCCCTTGATCTGAGTCGCCACAGATCTATTGTTAAATTGCATAAAATTATTGCGAATATTTTGGGGTTTGGAGACCTGTTACATTTAATAAATGTGACAAAATAATTCAAATATACTTTTTCCTAATCTGTGATTACATTCTTTAAAAGTAAATTTCATATTTACGGTGCTGACAAGTTATTGCATGTTTTAAAGTGTTAGTGTTTAAAGTTTTCACAAGAAACACATTGCATCACACTCAATAAATAACTGAGTTGTGCAATATAAAATCGATTTGTAATGTCACTGAATTAGAGCTGCAAATAAACAATGGATAATTGTGTTCAGATACGTTTTAATTTCCATCTTTTTCTTCTGAAACAGGACATTCTTGTCCGAATTGTGATTCAAATACTAGTTAGTTCGATAATATCTAAAAAAAATAAATAAATAAAAAAAATAAATAAATAAAAAAATTAACGAAATAAAACAAATGTTTGTATCGCTTATCGTCACAAGGGTTCCAGGCGTGTGTGGTACACTCTGAACTGGTCGACAGCCAATTGTACTTGATCACGCTTTCCAAAGTAAAAGTAAATGTGCAAATTCCAAGAATGTGGATCATTTTAATTTAAGGCGTTTTGGCTATTAATCATATCAGATTGATCCTCAATTCATTTGATAATGGAAGGTTGTTGATTGATCAAATAATCGTGCAGTCTCTACACAGATTCAAACCGAATCGAACCGTAATTATAAAGAATCGAACCGAATCGTTCCACTTTAAAACCGTCCTTGAATTGAATCGCACTCCATGTATCGAGATGCGTATCGAAGCGTCTTTAATGGAGAGATTGACACCCTAATAAGAACTAATGCAAAGCAAATATGTGTCTCTGTCAAAGGTGTCAATCTATGGAATATTTAGGATAATGAATTGAGAAGGTGTCAATCACTTGCGGTGTTCAAAAGAAAGTTTAAAAACATAGTGCTACAAAATTATGCAAATGGGGAGGACTTGATACATGTTGTACTTCTTCCTAAACCAAGTTGAACTGTGACTTCTACTGAGGATTTTTTCTTTCTTCCAATTTTGTTTTTATCTTGTAATATGTTTCTATGTTCAATAAAATCAATCACTCTGCAAACTCTGCTGCACTCATTTTGTAACTCATTGGCTAAACTTAGTCCCGTGGCTTTTTACAATTATTTTAAGAGCATCACGGTCATATGCCGTCTGGTTGCGCTCGGCCATCTTTTCAATGGTACCAGTCTTCCACAAGTAGAATATGGATGAAAAAAAGTAATGAGAGTCAGAGTCACCACGAAAGGTCACGACCTAGGCACGAGGGCGTTGGCCAGAAATTGCTGCATTATTGACCCATTTGAGAGTAATGACTTTCGTAATATTTGCCTCAGGTAAAAGTATATTTACATCAATCGAGTCGTATGGGCTGCTATTTGTGCCACTGGAAACCGAATCTGCATATTATGGATTTGAATGTGAATTGCATAACTTGAATATTTGAATTGAAAACTGAATTATTGAATTACATAAAATTGTATCCTTATTGTTTAACTGTATCACAATAAACTTGAAATTGAATTTAAGACTGTAAAATTTTAATTCCTCAAAAAGTTCAACACTGCAAATGCTCACCGCCGAGTAGAAATTAGAACTTCAGTGACAAACACACGGCAGCTTTAGGTGCCTCCATCTTTGTAATGCTGTACTCCATAAAATCCCATTGAAGTTGTTACCTTCCTCGATCAGTCATGTGTCAGTTTTCTCAGCTCCAAGCCGTGGCGAGGGCGAACTGACTGGAGTCAGTGTGGTGTATACGACACTGACGACGAGGCGTCAAATCGCTAAGCAAACGGGTTTATTAATTACTATCCTTTTTGAATCAACACATTTCTCTTTTTGTTTCATATGTCAATTTTGGTTGACATGCTGTTACCAGGCGGCACGGTGGCCTAATGGTTAGCACGATGGCCTCACAGCGAGAGACAGCATCGGGCGTGGGTTTGACCCCGGCTCCGGCCATCCTGTGTGGAGTTTGCTTGTTCTCCCCGTGGCGGCGTGGCTTTTCTCCGGGTACTCCGGTTTCCTCCCACGTTCCAAAAACATGCATTGTAAGCCGATTGAACACTCTAAATTGCCCCTAGGTATGAGTGTGAGCGCGGGTGGTTGTTCGTCTCTGTGTGCCCTGCAATTGGCTGGCAACCAGTTCAGGGTGTCCCCCGCCTCCTGCCCGCAGATTGCTGGGATAGGCTCCAGCACCCCCCCCCCCCCCCCCCGCGACCCTAGTGAGGAGAAGCGGTATAGATAATGGATGGATGGATGGATGGATGCTGTTACCAAGTACCTGCCTGTCCTCTGTCAGTGTTTGTAATTTTCAATGTTCAAGAAATAAAAAAAAAATAAAAAATAAAAAGATTTCTCTCTCCCGCCACCAACACACGTCACACGCCACATTGCAGTCCCAGGCTAAGCCTGTAACCAAGTGAGAAATGGAGGACTACGCTTACAGCGGCTGCGTAGGTAGCAGAAAGTATTCATTCGCACGTTAAGCGACTGTTTAAAAGCGTTTTTGATAACAGCAAGAAAACGATTGCTGGACTAATGAGACGCCCTCACGAAAGCTAACCTGAAACAGCTCACCTGACATCCTCCGAGCTGTACCCGATTTTTGCAGTGTAGGCGCCGTTGTCCAACACTAGAGTGGCCATTTGAAGTCCAAAGTAACGCATTGAAACGTCATTTCCCAAATTCAGCTTTGCTCCTCAATCAGCGCGTCGCTGCATAAACGTTCCTACGTCCACTCCGATCGCGTTCCGACCACTTCCGTTTTTCCGCGGTTCTCCACTCTCATTGACCGATGAGTCAGCCAATCAGAAGCGCCACATTCAAGTGCCTCAACAAAGTCATCCGGACGGAAACAAATCCAAAAGTTCAGCACGTCGCTTGTAACGTTAAAAGAAATGTAAATAAATAAATTTAAATAAGGAAAAGATAAACACCGTGAGCGCAAAGCCATCACATTATTGAGTTGAATTTCTAAAAAAGTCACTCATTAATCGATATACATGATTAAGAAAAATGCTGTGAAACTATATAGATTACGAGAGGAATTGAACCTTGTTGAAGCCCCAAGTTATAGCCTTTCTTTCTTCTTCCATTTATGTATTTATTTTATTTCATTATGGTTATTAATATGAATTTATTTTATTTATCTTTTGTATTGTTTTGTGTTTCTTTCTCATGTTAACAATGTACTTTGCCAAAAAAAATAAATAAATAAATAAAAATTAAAAAAGAGTGGCATCTGCTGGAGGAGGGGCACTGTCAGGCCAGAAGAGGTGGGCTTTTTTTCTTTCTTTCTTTCTTTATTTTTTTTAAAGACCGTATTTAGAGTAATAAATCTATTTTAAGGCGATCGCGCGATTGGCGGCATGTTTCAGCCGCTCCGGCTCACCATTGAACCTCTTTCGTGTGTTTTTACCTTGTTTTACCTTGTTCATTCATTTGACCTCATCTCATTAATGGACATCCAACTTGCGGTAGTTTTGCTGCTGCTGGTTGTTATCTTTTGCGCGACTGTGTCCGGAGACGTAACTCGGAGCTGCGGCTCCATTGTTTACAGCTGGGACCAGCTGTTAGCACTCCGTGCTAACCCCACGCCAGCTCCCAGAGTGATACCCGATAGCCCCCGCTAGCTGAGGAGGAAGAGACGGGGATGTCGTGCGGGGGCTGAACGCCAGGCAAGGAGGAGATGATACCACCCCGTCCTCCCGACCGTTATTATGGGGAATGTTAGATCTCTTCCTAATAAGATGGACGAGCTAATGGCACTAACCCGACATGAGGAGGAGGCTAGCTTGCTGATGTTCACGGAGTCGTGGCTAACAGAGCTAATTGGACGGCTTCCAAATCCTACATGCAGTCAGGACACTTGAAAGTCGTAAGAGGAAAGGAGGAGGGCTGGCTCTGTTCGTTAATGATTGTTGGAATTTACCTTTAATTCATGTTAGAATTTAATTTTAAATCAATGTAAACTCAAATTAGTAATCTGACTCCAATTTGTGACTTTACCCAACTCTCACTCATCCAACAATATGCGCGCTCATTCTGCAATAGAAAGGTATCAGGAAGCCGGCATTTTCACACACGAGTGGATTTATTGCTAACACACAAGTCTACACTTTGGGCTTGGGTCCCTCTCAATACAGCTCTCTTTGTCTTCGCTGTTCAGCATTAATTTATAGACACAATATGCAAATGACACAGAGACAAAGGCATCCTGGCATGATTCTATTGGCTATGTGTATGCTACAGTTAACTTTAGCTTGCTTTTCTTGGTCTTTCTTCAAGTGGTGGCTCCTCCTGCTTGTAGTCGAAGGGTCCAGTTTCTTGTCGACCCCTTCCCCCTCGAGGTATCTGTCTCTGCCAGGCACCGACCTAAAACCTCCCAAACCTTCACATTCTTTCACTTTCTTTGTTCAGCTTCACCAGCCACACGCTCAGCATTCCACAGAATAACAGTGACACAAGATGCAGGACATCGAATAAAACTAGCCAGGTTTAAACTCTTCCACTCCTTTATGACGGACAGCACATGGCATGGGATGGCCCCCCCCCCGAATGATTGGATTGAGACAGAGGTCGTACTTTGTATTAAAGTCACGATTCTACTCTGAGAAACAGTGGGATCTAGCTTTGAAATTGATTCATTCATCCTCAATTTGTGCCCGTCATTCCTTGATCCAGTGTAAAGTATTTTATAAAATACATTGTACCAATGCAACATTATCTAAAAGGTACCCAACGGATGAAGACGCTTACAATCGATGCGGCAAATCATGTTCACGTGTTTTGGGGTTGCCCTGAACTGAATGTTTTGGAAGGAGATTTTCGATTCACTCAGCCAAGCATATGGTCAGACCGTCCCTCCTAACCCACTTTCGACCATCTTTGGTGTGCCTCCTGACGCAAATCTAACTCAATCCACTCCAGCAGGCCTTGGCTTTTACTACTGTGTACCCCCCCCCCCCCCCCACACACACACACAATCCCATAATTTGTGGATAAAAGAGGCACTTTTCAAATAGAGGTTGGGAAAAACTCAAGATTTTCACCGAAAGGCTCGATCAATAAATTTAAGACCAATTGGCAGCTATTTTTGTTACTGGTTACGCGGTTTCCTGAGGTGGAACAAGAATAGGCAATCATCAATACGTTGAACTCACTTGTGAATTGAAGACCTTCCAAGATCGTTGGACTCAAGGCTTAATCCTTCTCTTCTATTCCAGACCAATACGCTTATTACGGCTTAAAGATTTCATATCATGACACATGGGTTTCACCAAATTATTTAATACAATGTTTCATAGCAGTAGAGCGGTGCTAAACGAGCATCTACAAAGGAAACGGCTGATGCCCGATTTAATTTCTGACAAAGGCAGAGTTGTCTCTGGAAGCTAGCTGTAGATAGCACACACTGGCCACTATGTGTCTGATGGCTGTCCTTTCTGTCGCGGTTCTTCGAACCATGTGTGAGGGAAGGAGGACCCAAGAGCGACAGGTAGGTTTGAGACCGGGTTTATTGAGGAAGGAGTCTGGGCAGCAAGCCCGGAGGGAACCACCACCAGGCGGGCGTCGGCGCGGCGAACGCCGGGAGGTGTCGACGAGCAGGCGTCGAAGAGGAGGTCGCCGGGAGGCACGGACGGGTGCAAGCCGGAGCGGGGGTCGCCGGGCGGCGCGGGCGCGGGTGCATCGGAAGGGGATGCGCCGGGAGGCGAAGTCGAGCTGGCGGAGAGGCGGGAGGCGCGGCGGAGTGGAGAGCGCTGACGGGATGAGTGCCTGGCAGGATCTCGGAGGCGGTGGCGGGCTGAGCGAGCCCGGACGGGTTCAGGTCGGCTAGACGGCGAAACAGAGAGAGCGGGGATCAGGCAGGCCCGAGGGCACGAGGCGTCAGGCGATCGGGAAGCGTAGCGAGACATGAGCCAGTACCACTTGAGGTGACGAGATAATCCGGCGTCGGGCTCCTGGCGTGGCTGGTTTTTATGATGCGTGCTGATTGCCGGCAACGAGCTGCAGGTGCGCCGGAGCCGACGCCCACTTTCTCCGGAGGAGGGCCTGGCTGGACGGATCGCGAACCTGCAAACAATCAGAGACTGCCACGCCCTCCTCCCCGACCCGAACCGTCACACTTTCTGTGCTACCATAACATATTGGAGCGCCTACTGTGGTTTATGGCGGCATTAATCAGCAAACTCACATTTATCAAAAGCAAAACACAGTTTTTGTTCATCGAACAGCAATAGCACATGTGCTATGATGCTATTACGGCGAGGATGTACCATGTGTTGCGTTTATAAACGCAGGACCATCGGGATATGTCCTGACCGACTCTCCGTCCAATGGGTCAAACAACAGTTAACAGCAATCATTCTGTAATCCTGTATAATCAAACAGTGAGGTTTATCTTGAACACAATATAACTTAATCGTTGTAAATCATATGTATGTGGTATGCGTTTTTTTTTTTTTTTTTGGAGCTGGCAAGCTCTCAGTATCCAATTTGGTATGTTGATATATAGTGTCCAAATCAGGAATGTTACCTAACGCAGATTTTGCTGATTTTACATCCGAGGTCTTAGCCCGATACTTAACTCATTTGATTAATTTGTTCCATCACTTCACCTGACTTGGCGCAGTACCTGACACAACTCGGTTGTCAGAATATACTAAGATACAGAGAAAAAAAATAGCTGTATTGTAGGAAGCGGGGGTGGTCAGGTACAGACCCCATTATCGTTGATGTGAATTAAGTGTCATGTCATGTCATTATCCACACCGTTTCTCCTGTACAGGGTCGCGGGAGGGTGCTGGAGCCTATCCCAGCTGACCCCGGGCGAAAGGCACACTTCACCCTGAACTGGTCGCCAGCCAGTCACAGGGAAGACATAGACGCCGTCACTGAGTGAGAACTGAACCCGCGCTGCCCGCACACAACTCAGGCGAGTGTACCACGACACCATCAGTGACTATGTGAATTAAGGTTAAATTAAAAATCAAATTTAAAAAAATCGTTCATTTTAGTTTTCATTAGCATAGTATATTGCCCTAAATGTATTCATATGACTTCAGTCCCATCGACTAATCAACATTGATTAAAAAAATCGATTGGTGTCCAAGTAAAGTGAAATATGTTTCTAAGTATTTATTTTTGTATTTGTAGGCAGTTTCACAGAATTTGAATAGTTTATGGACCCATTTAAATTCCACTCAACTTTTACACATCCATGCAAATTGCTTTTATGGGTGGCTGCAGCAACCCCACGAGCACACCGGGACAAGCTTAGCAGTGGTTAAAAAAAAAAAATAGAATCAATATCGGGGACTGAAAATTGAATCAAATCTGGGCTTGAGTGAATCATTACCTCCCTAATTTCTATACGTTTTTTTCTCTGTGTGTGGAAAATGCACAAGGGAACTCAAGGCGCCTTGCAAAATATGCATGGCGAGAGTGAGTGGTTGTTTGTCAGAGCGGAGTTTAGCACGCCGGTGTCCCCCCCCTTGATGATCTCCGTGTGCGACACGTGGCCCCACACATTCGTTACATCCAGGCGAGATGACTGCAATGCACTTTACTTTGGAGTCAGCCAGTCCACCCTCACCTCCAACTGGTCCAAAATGCTGCTGCTCGTCTTTTAACTGACGCTCGTAAGAAGGATTACATAACCCCAATCTTGGCCTTTTTTGCAATTTTCAAGGGACGATGGGCAACTTCCACTGGTTTCAGTTAAACATCCATCCATTATCTAAGCCGATTCTCCTCACTAGGGTCGCGGCGGTGCTCAAGCCTATCGCAGCTGTCTTCTAGCAGTCGGCGGGGTACGCCCTGAACTGGTTGCTAGCCAGGCAGATGCGGGGAGAACATGCAAACTGCACGCAGGAAGGCCCACGACCCCGGCACTGTAAAGATTTTCTTGACTGCTTCAATAGGAATATGAAATGAAGCAGTAGCAAAAGTCAATGAGGTCTGTCCACGTTCATAGCAACACCTACTTCTCATCAGCCCATTGATTATGTGGCCCTATGACTAGTTGATGCCACACCGCCCCCAAGTGGTGGGAGGTTTAAACCCAAAACATAGATCAACATCACAGAATTGTCTCATGCAAAGGATTTATTAAAAGGGAAATAGTTCAGATAATATTCCTCAATTAACCGTCGATTCCGCCAGACGCGGGATACAATAGCTAATCAAGAAAATCACAGAATCATTGCATTTATCAAATTAATTGAATCTTGAAGAAAAATCATCATAAAATATTAATCCTGTTTGAAATAACATGTGATAATAAGAGCAGGAAAAAGAGAATACATGTGATGAAATGATGTCTAATTTAGGTGAGCTTTCAAGGGTGATCAGTTCTTAAAATGCCCGAGATCTGATTAGTGGTGAGGTATTTTCGGGAAAGGACATTCGACTGGCTCTCCTCTCTATGCGCGTGATAACGGCTTATTTCTCGTTGAAGCAATGATTTGGCATCATCCAATTGGGAAAGGAGTAATCCAATTAGGGCTAAAATTCCTGACCAATTAAAATGCAAAAGTATTCCCTCATCATCAACATTTCCAAGATGGCGGCGCGCATTGACGCAGCGGCTAACGGCTCTCCCTCCTCTCAAATCTCGTTCGGCGCTTGAGTACAATGGCAATAAAGGGATTTCTGATTCTGACATGTCCCCATAAAATCCGCAAGCGCTTTCTGGTTGAGGCTTTTATAGCCTTTGTCTTTCTAGTAGATTCCAAAACGACTGCGCATGTCCCAAGGGAAATTGCCTTGCTTGTTTACTGGGGAAAGAGGGAGCCTGGTATTGCGCTCTGAATTCCTCGTACCTCGGGCTTTGGCTGACCTCAAATGAACCCTTCAGCTCACCAGAGTGGCTGACCTCATGTGAACCCTTTAGCTCACCAGATCTAGACCCAAAATCACACAATGCTTAATATGACAGATCTAAGCGGCAGAATACTTTACACAGGTAAGACTTACACACAAAGCAGTTTCAAAGCAGAACACAAAAGCTACTCAAATACAAACTGATTATTCTTTGATTAGTTGTTTGCCAGAGCAGATGCCGTCATCTTCTCATAGATGATCTCTGTGAGCGACACGTGGCCCCACACTTGCAGCTCCGTGATACGTGCCAATTCCATCACTTGGTATGGGAAATTCATCTCGTGGTCGTCGTTGATGAGAATGAGGAAACGGTCGACATCACACTTGATGACAACCTGGGCGACAAGAGGACACCGTTGCGTGTTCGTGAAAAGGCATGACGGCTAGGTGGCGACTCAACAAGTCAACGGACGCCTCCCATAGCGGAATGAGAACATGTTGCAGTTTGATGCCACGCCCACGTCCTTCCACATATACACATGATCGGCAGAAAAATGACCTCAACACATCTTGTGACTCAAGGCCTGTAAACTGTGAAGGCATCCATGCACAACATTGCACGTATGCCTTCATTGCGTTCCGTTTTAGATGAATGCACGCCGTCATTTGTGATGCAGCGTTTCTGCCAAGGGCCCAGAAATGCCACCAATCACGTTACAGGTGCTGCTGAATAAAAGATGCATCAAGACTAAAGAGTGACAAGCTGGCCTGACACTCGGCTCTTGGTTCGAAAAGGGCTCTCCTCTGGGAGTTCCCACGCAGAGGCCTTTGTGAGCGAGAGCAACCTCGCATGGCGCAAACTGCCAACTGGCAGCCTACCAATGCTGTTTTCATTTCATTCATACTGCTGGACATCAGATTCAATCACAAACTCTCCAGAGGGCAGTCAAAATTATTGGCTGCCCTCTCCCCTCCCTGTGCGCCTTGCACGTCTGGACAAACAATTGAGCGGATCCCTGTCAATCAACGAGTCCAACCGCTAACCAACCAATGGCGGGGCACATGTCGATGCGAGAGGGTGACACGGGGGTGGATTTTCACTCCTGTCCCGTCCCACTTCCACAGAACAAAATCCCGTCCCATCCCTTGCCGGTGAAAACGACTCCAATTCCATCCCGCTCCCGTTTTGGAGGTCAGCTACATTTTGATTTTTTAAACTTGGGTTGTTTCCTACTGCAGGGCTCGACACTACCTTCCGCAACTTTTTCAGGCGGTCACACCTTATTTTTGATGCGGTACAGCACGTCCATATTTGCTGGCGTACGGTCATCTCACATCGGCTGATAAAGACGAGTCACAAGTAAACGTTCCACTGCCGTCGCAGCAGCGGCTTGTCGGGGCATAGGCGGAAGTGTCGTAGGAGCCGACGTGGCAGAAATGCAGTTTTATTTAGCGAATCAAAATATGCAAACGGAACAGCCAGGGGCAAAAACAAACACAGAGGCAAGAAGTCGATTTGTAAAGCGTGACGTCATGAGCAAGCGCGCAGCCTCCGAAAGACCCCGACCACATCGAGCAACCCGTCCCACATGTAGGACCGACACCGAGCCTCGAGGCCTGGAGTTTGACACCCTTGCTTTAAAAGATATCAGTCAACGATAACGACACGCCCGGAACTGTGCGGTGGATGTGCTGCCCCCAACAAAACATGGAGCGACTGATCTTTTAGCAATGGAGGTGTGCGTGTGAGTGCAGAATACCCGCGTGAGTCACGTCACCTTGAATTTGAGTCCGGGTTCAACGCGCTTCTCGACAAGCTGCATTTGCTGACGCACATTCCAGGAAGTGGACTGTCTGGAATTCAACCAAATTATGTTGGTCGCGAAGTTCAACTTGAGGAGAAGTGCAACACTGTTGGTGTGGTCGTTGTTGTCTTCGTTATCATCATCATCGGCAGTGGGCACGATCAGGTTGACTTTAAACCTGGAACACAGATGCACAAATTTGTGCTCATTGCGTTAGCCTTCTCTGTGCGTGCGTGCGTGCGTGCGTGCGTGCGTGGGTGGGGAAAGGGGGCTCGTACCACTTTGCTAACTTTTTTGCTTCTCCTGTGATGGTGATGGCGCTGTTCACTTGGAGGCCGTCCTTCAATTTGACTGTGAGTCCACCAAGCTTCAATCGCACAATCAAAAATAAGAAGTGGCAAACACATTTTGAGTCGAAATTGTGTGTGAATGCTCAAATCTGACGCTGAACTGATTTCAATGTTGGAATGTCCACGTTCAACTTGAAATACTTTGAACCTGTCGAGTAACGTGGTAGGCTTTTCTTCACGCCAGGTGTGCAAGGTGAACAAAAATGGTTCTCAGCATTTACACAGAGGGAGAAAAAAAATCCTCAACTCACCTCTGTCGCTGAGATACTGAGCTTGCGCCTGTACAAGCGTGTGCTGTCACCAGACTGGCTCTCCTGCGCCACTTGCGGCTTCACTGAGGTAATTGCAAAATACTCTGCGGGCTTCTTGCACATAAAGCGGTTGAATTTCTTGCAGGACATCTGCTTCCATCTTCCAGTCTGAAAGACAAATGAGGTCCATTTCAGTGCATAGTGCAGGTGTGCTTCCAAATGCTAATTTCGGCACGCACCTCTTTTGACATCGCGACACAGCTCTTGTCACGGTTGTTGGGTTCTCCTGGGGCCCAGCGGGTGAAGGTTACTTTGTCTGCGTTTGACCACATGAACGTGCCTGGAACCCATCTGTTGTTCAGTCCGGTCCACATGTCGCCGGTTTCTACAAAGGTCGGATGGGAAAAGGTTCTCACATTCATCCTGTTGTTCTATAAAAGACCGCCGCCGCATTTAAGGTTGCAATGCGCACCCAAGTTGGAGGCCTTTTTCACCCACGTCTGCTCCACCTCAGAAAGGATGTAAACTAAGTCGGCATCATGTCTCAGGCAGTCATTCCCCGCACTATCCCACTTCATTTTGTTCTTTATAAATTTGTAGCAGAACCCCGCAAACTCCTGCCAGTCAGGTTCAGTGCATCTCAGCCCTGCAGGTGAGATCCCGTGTGAGTTATCAGTAATCAACATTTGATGCAAGATGAAATGGTTGATGAAGTCACCTCCGTCTGCAAACGTGAAGGCCAAATCCTCTGAGTCGCTTATGCTGCGGATCGTACAGTGACAATGAGTTGGGCCCTCTGAATGGGACTTTGCAGTGAAATTTGGCCACTCACGGAGTTGAGGTGATCCCGTTGTTGGTGGTGCCAATATAGTCGCTCTGTTCCGGAGCGCTCATCACAATACAGTCTCCTCCGATGTCGTCCCGAATGACACCAGCGTGAACAGCGGCCGCGCAGATGCTCGAGTCCTGCACTCACACATCAAGTCTCAGTCAAAGACAGGAACTCATCTGGCAGGTCATGACAGGGATGAGGCCAGGGAGACAAAGCCTCCTGCACGTGAAGGCTTGAGAGAAAATACTGCTTTCATCAAATTCTCTGGGTTTACAATGAACGCCAGCGTTTGCGTCATTGAAATCGCCGAATTTTGCTTATTTCCTGGTCTAAAACATGGGCGAGAAGGCAAGAGTCACACAGGCAGTTGGCGTGTGCCCACACACCAGAGACATTGCGATTTCTTTTCTCACAGCCCCGATGCGTCACTTACATCACTCACATACTGCGCATGCTGACATTCAACAGCCCGTCGAACGTATTGAATAAATGCGTGTGACAGATTCGCTCTTTGTGATGGGTCAGAAAAGCCACACAATGAGCGACCACAGTGAGCCAAACCTCTTTAGTGTTGCTGCTTTATTAGAGTAAAAGCTTAAAGTGTTTTTTCTGTCCTGTTGGTAAAGGAAATTGCAATATCTGTCAGAAATTTTGCTCCTCATTTGTTCCTAAAGGTCATACAATCACGCACCTCCTTGTAGGTGGACGTTCCGAACACGCTGTGCTCGGCTTTGGCGCATCCTGGTGGACAATAGAACCTGCAGAAGACATGAGTGTTATGAAATTGACGACAGGAGGCGGTGGTCCTGAAACATCACGTCAGGTGCTGCGACTCACGTCATCGGATCGGTGAACTGGGCGTAGTTCCATTTCTGAGCGCAGGTCATCTCAGAATCTGTCAGAGAAAAGGTGAAATCCAAACAATTTAGTTTTTTTTTATCCCAGCAACCACGGCGGTGGAGTGTCTTCGCGCACCAAGCTTGCATCCTAAGACGTCAAAGCGAAGGCCGAAGTTGACACCTTCCTCCAGGGGCAGAATGCGGATGTACTGAGCGGACGCGGGCGTGCCAAGCAAGTGCGTCCCCCCGCCGGTAAACTAGAAATGGAACATCTCCACGTTTGCATTTGACAAGTTTCGACAATGAGGTCGGGAGTCGGGTGACTGACCGGCCACTCACCTGCCCGTCCGGAAGTTGGGTCCATGTTTTCCCATCAACACTCAGCTTCATCTCAAAGTCTATGCCCCAGAACATGGGGTCAGTGTGAAGACACCCCTGGGTCACGATCCCCGTCACCTTTGTCACGTGACGGAGGTTCACCTGGATCCAGCTGCCGATGGCTGCAGGAGGCGGACGTTAGTTTGCTCAGGACACCAAAGTGCAGCGCGGGAGGCTGGATAGCCGTCAATTTTCTACATACCATCGCCCAACGGTCTCCAGCAGGTCATCCCGTTCAGGCGGGAATTCTCATGGCTGACATCGCTCATAAACGAGGAGGCACTAAAGTCTGAGTCTGCAATCCTCCCGTCTGCGATGCCCAGACTGTCGAGACACACTGAGAACAGCCAAAAGTCCATTTGGAGTTGAACGGATGCTCAAAGGCCTTATTAACTCAATGTCGGGCCATCTGCCCCCTCTCGAGATTCCTTGCATTGTTTGTCGAGACCGGTAGTAGCCAACCTTTTATGGCTTGCGGACCCCCGAACGTTATTCACTCACATGTGTTGATGATTCTCCAAAAGTGGAGTGGAACACAACTGACTGTTGAGTGAACATTATTTCATTTCCAATGTTAATCAATCAAGCATGGAAGTAGGTTGCCTTGAAAATCAATAAATCGGCCCCAAAATATGCCTTTGTGATATACATATAAAACAACTCGGATAGAAGCCAAAAAGTCCATCCTTTTGACGTGGGCTTTTTCAACTTTTTATTACAACTTTCACTATCAGGAACAAAACACAGAGCAAGAATATTAGTCAGAGCCACCGTAGCGGTCATCTGAGCTTGAATGAGACAAGAAATCAATTCTAAAATGTTTCCATGTTACCCCTGCAATGTGTCGCGAACCCCCCTGACCCTGGTTGTGAGATGCTGCATTCGACATGTGAGATGTGGCACCCACCTTTCTGTTCACAGCTGTAGACTATCTCCAGGTACTTGGAGACGCCCGGGCAGGTCTCCTCCTCGAAAGGGTCCGTAAGGCAATATTGACGGTTGTTGCATTTCTTCCTGTAGTGAGGGAGGACGCCTTCCACCGTGCAACGCTCTGCGAAACACAACACACCGGTCAGGCCCGAGTTGACGTGATGTTTCCGGGGCCACGGCCACTGTTGCAACTCAACGAGTTCAGCGAACCAAAGTTGAAAATAAACAACTTGTTTGGCTGCAACAGTAGCGCAGCTCACTTGTGGATTCTCGCATCCTACTGTTTGATCCTTCTTTGGCCGGACAAACGTCGCCACTCCTTCTTCCGTAGAAAGCCGATTGGATGAAGATGACGCTTTGATTTGGATCCTCAGACGGACAAAGGAGGTTGGCGCGGCTGCCGTCGCAGACGAGGAGTTCTCGGAAACCTGCCAGCGCACCGTCATGGCCTTTTTGTCACAACCTTTTGAAGTCACCATTCATGGAAACTTACCGTCATGCCGTGGAGGTTCGGGGGTCTTTCCTGCAAGATAAAAGCCAAAGGTGAGCGTCGACACATGGCGAGAATTGGCTGAGAGTCCCATCCTATACCTCTTCCTCTTTTCTTGCAAATGTAGCCACTCTTCTTCTGGCAGGCGTCAAATTTCCATTCATCCTTGTCTTTGAGGAAGGAAAGGCAGTTTCCACCCTGGGTGTCATCTGGAAGGAGACGACAGATGCTAGGCGCTCTTCTTCCCATTCCTCCACACCGTGGCCCACAAACACGGACGGGTCGGCTTTTGAGACCAACCTGCTCTCGAGTGGACGTAACTGAACACGGATCCGTCGGTCCACTTGCCGCCGTCTGCCGTGATAGGGGTGTTGGCGCCCAACCAAAGAGAGGACACGGTCGGCAGAAGTGCAGAAAGACCTTTGGATCAAAGCTAAACATGAATACGTTGCCAACAGAACTGGAGTCAGAAGTGAGAATGCTATTTAATCCAGGTCCTGTGCATTTCACGGTGGGTAGACCTGTTAAAACGTCCAATCAGTGAATGACGCCGTAAGGATCGGTAAATGTCGTCCCATCAGTCGGAGTCAACTTGTGAATGTAACATTTACGGTCGTGGAAATTGAGTTTATTCACTCAAATGAATGCTTCTCACGTCTATGCCTATGAAAATAATGTTGGTGAAATATGCAAACCGGCATTTTATAACAAGCGCGCTAGTTGCTTTTGCCTCCAGCTAAGTTAGGCCACGTTGTTTACAAACTGTGAAGGGATGACAGATGACGAACACAGCATACAATTTGCTAATGGATTCTGGATGCTTGGGCTAACATGTCCGCTTGCGCTGTTTCTCGAGCTTTTGCAAAAGCCGTTTCTGAGGGGCCGCGCGGCAAAGAGGCTGACTCTGAACCTGGCCCGGTTCAATACTTCAGTACAATCAATGCAGTTTTGCGCTTTGCTCCCACTGTCTTTTTAAAAACATGCATGCTAGCATATGTTTTAGCGCGCAACCGTACGTTATAAGCTAACGTATGTTTTATCATGCCTGCGCCCAATAACACGGTGCCCCTAAATACAGAAATAGCACACGCAACTGAGACTGCACCTTTTAATGTGGGCCTTTTGGTCGTGAAAATACGGTTCTTTATTTCAGGTTTTTTTCGCTCCTGGGCTATTATGTCGAAAATTCTTTTGTATATTAACATTGTATTTTTAACTACGGTATTCATGTGCATGAAACGTGCGATATAAAGCTTCCTTGCCTTGTCCATGCAATTTATGAGCATATTTTAATGAGATTGGTAATTAAATACGAATTAGTAGGTTTACTTTTTTTTTGTATTTTAACGTAAATTAAAATTGAGGAAACAATATGAAGGGGGCACGGTGGACAACTGGTGAGAAGGATGGCCTCACAGTGCAGAGGTCGTGGGTTCGATTCCGGCTACGGCCTTCCTGTGTGGAGTTTGCTTGTTTTCCCCGTGCCTGCGTGGCTTTCCTCTGGGTACTCCGGTTTCCTCCCACATTCCAAAATCATGCACGAGAGGTTGATTGGACACTCTAATATGTCACTAGGTACGAGTGTGAGCGCGGTTGGTTGTTCGTCTTTGTGTGCTCTGCGATTGGCCGGCAACCCGTTCAGGGTGTCCCGACTTTTGCCTGAAGATGGATTCATTCATCAAGGACGGACGGGCAGCCTACCTTCTATGAACTTCTGTTCGTCCGAGTCAGTGATACTGAGCAGGTCGCCTCCGCGGCGGACACAGTCATCACGCGCCTCCTGCCACGTCTTGGTGGACTTGCGGTTGATCAGGTAGCAGAAGTCGTTGGAAGGGTTGTCTTGCCACCAGCCGCACTTTGCACTCCAGCCTGCAAGCGAGACTCAAGTCACTTTGGGACAAACTCACGACGAGGCCACATGTCAACTGCAGGGTGGGACGCCCACTTGGTATTGATGTTGACGGCTGAAGAAACGGTCGAGTCTTGGCTGGAAGGACACAAGAGGGATCAAATATGAGAGCGTGCGTGAGAGTGCAAAGTGGGCTGTTGTGACTTTCGCACCTTTTTTGCAGACGGATGGCCGATTGATGGTGCAATCCTGTTTCCAAACCTTTCCAGCCGAGAGAGTTCCGCATTCACCTGAACCACTTGGCCCGCTGTCACTCCACAGGATGTCAGCCTGCAACAACATGTCGGACGTGACTTGAGCGTGTTTGGTGCTGCAGTCGCTCGTGATGGCTTCCCACCGCATTTCCTCCTAAATTTTTCCTCACATCATTTTTCTCACACAATAGAAATTGTTGCAACATTCCAACTTTTGTCCAGCAAAAACACAACATTGAGTTTCACACTGAAACTTTTCAAATGGTTTCTTTTTATTCTGTAAAATGTTTCCTCGTGAAATCAATTTAGTGGACTGGTTACCTTTTCCATGTAAATGACAATTCTAATCCTCAAAGAGGTTTTTCTCTTCTCGTAACATGATGACCATTCTTATCAAAGCATTTCCTCCTAATGCCATAAAACTCTGCTTGAGTTGTGTCCTCACTTTTAACTTTTGCCGTTAAATACGACAGCTTCAACTGACAACTTTTGCTGTAAACGTGTCACTTACTGTGCTTGTGCCGTCACTCCACTCCCAAGAGCCGCCCTTGCTCTTCTTGAGTCCCGACCAACTACCAAGATCTGTACGGCGTAAATCTTGAGGAAGGCAGAACAAGCACTTCAGCACAAGAACGGCATCCGAACTTGTCCGATGTTATGAGGCATTGTGGCATCGTCAGTTGGTCTTTTTGCTTACCCTCAAAAAATTTGCCATCTTCCTCTGAATGGACGCTGGCCAGATGGCCATTCTTTCCTACGCAGGACGCTTCGGCTGCCTGCCAATTATTCTTCTTCTCCTCGTAGTGATAGCAAGAGTCCTTGTGCAGGAACTCTCCAGGGTCGCAGTAGGAAGCTGAAACCCAAAAGAAATTGATTAGAAAACCACAGCGAGACGGTGCAGGTGTGAGATAGAATCGTCGCTGCCACTCACTCTCCCATCGACTGTAACCGTAATCTTTGTGGGAACACGGCTGTTCCGGGCAGTCTGCAGGAAGACGACGTGATTGCGCCTTTCTCCTTTCAACATCAACGTGACGACGAACGTGCAGACTTACTGTCAAGCGACCGCTCGCACATGTACGCCAACGAGGATCCGCACGAGGCGCGTCTCCACTTGCCAGGCTGGTTGTCTTTGTACACACCTTGGTTGACGTACGCGCAGGACTCGTCTGCGCTGTCGGGAGACGTCCTGAAAAGCGAGACACACATTCGACAAATGGGAAAGATTGGCCTATTTTCCCACCTATCACGTGTGCTTCTCACATTTTGGAAAAGGGTGGACCAACATAACCTTCTCACCTTCCATTTTGATTTGATTCCCAGTTGGCGTAGGTCGCCGTCACACGGGCGTCGGACCAAGTCAGCTCCTCTCTTTCCGCTTCATAATGACACCAGACCTCGCCGCATTTCTGCAGAGACCAATTCCGGTTGTCAATCGAGTAATTGTAGCAAAGCGACCGCCGCTTGCGCTTCCGTCTCACCAGATTGGAGAGTCCGATCCAGAACGGGTCCACGCCCATTTGCTCCTTCACGAAGGCTTCCTCGTGTGACGAGGCGATGGAGACCAGGTCGCCGCCCTCCCAGACGCAGTCGTGACGGGCCCCCAGCCAACCGTTGGGGGTCGCCACCTTCTTGTAGCAGCTGGAGCCAAAAGCGCGCCACCCGTCCTCACACATTGATCCTTGATCGACTGAGGACAAATTTGGGGGTTATTCTGATAAAACGGCATAATTGTCTTGTCAGTATTTCGTAAAAACTAGAAATTCAGCAAGCGAGCAGTTGTGCAAGCGCCTCATTTCAGTTTTTGCCGATTGCGTCACCTGCATTCCTGACAATTGACACGCCCACAAAGGAAAGCACGCTTCATTTTTAGGACTTGAGAAAAGAAGCCTTCTTAATTCCTTGCATCCAAGTGACAATATTTTGTGCATTTCGGCCCAATGTCACATCTTACCTCTTCCTCTTCTCTTGCAGATGTAGCTGCTCTTCTGCTGGCAATTGTCTGCTTTCCAGCGGCCGTTGCCAGTGAGTAAGGAAAGACAGGTTTTGCCAAGGAGGTCACCGGTGGTACCTGGAAGGAGACGACACATGCTAAGCTCTCCTCCATTTCTGCCCGCAGTCTGCGATGAACATCGGGCGGGTTTTAGACCGACTTGGGTTCCAGTGGGTGTAAGTCGACGGGGACCCATCAGTCCACTCGATGTGGTCTTCAGACATGGTTTTGCCGCCCAACCACAGAGAAAGTCCGGTCGATAGAAGTGCGGACAGCCCTTTGAATCAAAGGTAAACACGAAACACAAATTTGAAACATCTTCCAAGTACGTGAGTGGCTTGTTGTTCCTCCGTGGACTCTTTACGATGGGAACTGTGCGAGCGTTTATTTTGTCCTTCGGCCGCCCGTATGGCATGTTGGACTGTATGACTTTTTCAATCCCTTGAAAGATATTGCGTCAGTCAAGGAAGATTCACGTTGTTACAGAGAGAGGAGGTCGGCGTGAATGTAGACAAGAAAACAAAACCCCCCAAAAAACGGGGATCTGCTAAAAGGCGGAGCGTGCTCCCATTCATTTGAATGGAACCTGAGCAATAAGTACGCCGCTCGCGTGCGTTTTTACCACCAGCGTCATCATTTCATTCACGGGTACACCCGAAAATAGCCCTCAGGTTCCGTCTTCGGGGCATGAATGCAGATGACTTCATGATGACTGCTCTCTGCGGCCCCTGCCCCATTATCACCATCAAGAATGCAGATTTTGACTTCCGTATGCAGTTGCAGCCACAAGCGCGAGCACACGATGGCGAGAATTGAGCTCAAAAGCATTTCAACTGAAGAGCTGTTTACTTGCCTTTGTGATTCCAGCGGTTAGGCCAGATGTACAGACAACTGACTTTAAACACTCTGGTCACGGCGCTGAGTTAAATCCACTGAAAAAATTAGATCATAATTCATGAAAAGGGGCGGGGCGGATTAACGACACGCCTCTGCTACAAGGACGAGGGAATAATTGACATGTAATCTTAACCATAAAAACGTGAGTTTTAGCAACTATTTACACAATGCCGCTCGGCATGCCGGGAATTTCTGCATCAACCTCCGCCTGCGTAAGGGCAATGTGTTTTCTGCAAGAACCTCCGAATAACAATTTGCGTCAAAAAGTATTTTTTCTTCCGTTTGGCTCCCATGCGCTTGTTGCTATCCGCTCGCTCATGGACAGAGGTGGGCAATTTACGACATTTCTAAAACACACACAGGCATCTCCTCCCCTGCTCCACCAGCCACATGAATCCAGTGAAATTGTATTGTTTGCCTTGCATGTCATTATCACAAACAACTGAGCATAAATGAGCCGACTGGCCACCTGATTGGCGAGTTTAACACGATACCCCAAATCGATGAGGTTGATGGTGTGACTTTTTTACAAATAAAAGGCAAATTGAATTGGAACTATACTCTTTGGTAATGTATTCCACATGCACAAAAAGTACATTTTTTTCTCCTTGAAATTGTCTGTGCACGGCGCTCTGCGTGTGCAAACGACAACGGATGCAGCCGGAACTTGGAGTGCCGTGCATCGTGGTCACCATTTTCAACCGGGTAACTTCATTTTTTGGGTACACTTGGGGAAAAAAACATGAAAAAATTGAAAAGGTTCTCTTTTTTTACCTTGAAGGAAAGAGTAATTTGGAAAAACAGACACCAATCAAGTTGATATTAGAACCAAAACGGAATATATTTTAAATGAGGAGTTCGTTGAATTTGAAAAAAATAATGACATCTTATTTTTA
Organism: Idiotropiscis lumnitzeri; assembly: GCF_059441095.1. NCBI lineage: Eukaryota > Metazoa > Chordata > Actinopteri > Syngnathiformes > Syngnathidae > Idiotropiscis > Idiotropiscis lumnitzeri. The sequence goes on along the minus strand of NC_142396.1, from coordinate 2,700,603 downwards.
AGTTACTTTTTAAAATCTGATGAATCGATACCACAATGCTTTCGACATTTTACAAGGAAAATGCAAAATTTGCAACCATACCGAGTAAAGCTAACCTGTAATGAGGATCTCGGTCTAGACTCTAGACTATGGGATATAATGTCAAATGTTTTGACTATATTTCTCTCAATAAGATGTCCTTTTTAAAATGCAAACATTGGAATGACATTTCCTCTAACTAAAATGATCCATTTACTCAATTCTACACATGGGAAAGATACTGTAAATCAGGCATCACCAAATGGCGGACCGCGGGCCGGATCCGGACCGCCGGATGGTTCGGACCGGACCCATGGCCAATCTATGATGACTTTTTTTCAGGGCGCATTCGCAAACGTTGGCGCTGCAATTCTAGTAAATACGGAAAAGGCGTCACTGATTTGAGCCAATCCAATCTTTTGTTTACGATCCATTGCCAATTGCGCAGCAGACCGGAAGAGAGTGCTGCTGACAGTACGCCTTGCTAAAAAGTGAGCGAGGTCGATGCGTGTTGTTTTAAATGAACGGACGGAGAAATTTAGTTTGGTTCTGGCTGCAGCCGATTCAAAACCAGTGTGCATCATATGCTCCGAAAGCGTCGCAACATTGCCAAGCGCCACTACGAAACAAAGCACCGCCCTTTTGTGCACAGTTATCCGCTGACGTTTGAGGTGAGCGCATGCAAAAACATCGAACTTCGAGTGCAGTAGAACAGATGTTTACATTTTCGTTTACAGCCCAGCGGCATGCAAACAAATGTTCACTAAAAGTATCATGGATTTGGGGGAAACCTAAAAAAACGTTCAAGTGATGGGACGTTGTGAAGGAGTGCTTAAATGCGGTTGCACAAACATTATTTAAAGGAAAACACAAAACCCAGATGTGTGAAATAATCCACCAAATCCCAATGGCCCTGACTTCGTTCCAACCCAGATTTAAGTCACTGGCAGGGCAGTCACAAACACATTTTTCTCATGAAGAGAAGTGAAAAAAATATTCAAAAGAAAAAGTGGTGTCAAAGTTTTTTATGAGGACAGCCATTTTTATTGATTGTGTACTCAACATGGTTTACTTGGATAATTAGGCTTTCCGTTTTTTTAGGCTGATAACTCTTTGATTGAAAAAAAAAAAGGTAAAAGATGTTAACTCAATGCTTCGCACTTGATATATTTCTGCAGGAGATAGTTGACTCTTTTTTTCTGGACGTGGCACCCTTAAATTCCTGGAGCCACATTTTCTTGAATGTGAAATAAACACCTTATATTTGTTTGACTGGCAAAGGTGTTTCGTGGGAACATTGCTAAATATTTCGTATTTAAGTGTGCTCTGTTGAAAATGACTAAATATTGAAACTATATAAAAATGTGAAAATCCTAGTTTGTTTTTTTGCCAGATAAACTAGTTCAAAATGAAGACCGAAATGCTCAGCAATGTCAAGACAACTACTTGATGTCGAGTAACCAAATCCAGGTGATGTCTGGGGCATGGTTGACATGAGTGCAATTTTTTTTTTCCTTCTTTTTGATGGAAAGAAAATGAGCAAAATGTTGACGTCAGAAGCTGGGCCACCTCACTTTTGGATTCATTCATCAAGGACGGACGGGCAGCCTACCTTCTATGAACGCCTGTTCAGGCAAGTCAGTGATACTGAGCAGGTCGCCTCCGCGGCGGACACAATCATCACGCGCCTCCTGCCACGTCTTGGTGGACTTGCGGTTGATCAGGTAGCAGAAGTCGTTGGAAGGGTTGTCTTGCCACCAGCCGCACTTTGCACTCCAGCCTGCAAGCGAGACTCAAGTCACTTTGGGACAAACTCACGACGAGGCCACATGTCAACTGCAGGGTGGGACGCCCACTTGGTATTGATGTTGACGGCAGAAGAAACGGTCGAGTCTTGGCTGGAAGGACACAAGAGGGATCAAATATGAGAGCGTGCGTGAGAGTGCAAAGTGGGCTGTCGTGACTTTCGCACCTTTTTTGCAGACGGATGGGAAAGTGAGGGTGCAATCCTGATTCCAAATCTTCCAAGCCGAGAGAGTTCCGCATTCACCTGAACCACTTGGATAGCCGCCACTCCACCGGATGTCAGCCTGCAACAACATGTCGGACGTGACTTGAGCGTGTTTGGTGCTGCAGTCGCTCGTGATGGCTTCCCACCGCATTTCCTCCTAAATTTTTCCTCACATCATTTTTCTCACACAATAGAAATTGTTGCAACATTCCAACTTTTGTCCAGCAAAAACACAACATTGAGTTTCACACTGAAACTTTTCAAATGGTTTCTTTTTATTCTGTAAAATGTTTCCTCGTGAAATCAATTTAGTGGACTGGTTACCTTTTCCATGTAAATGACAATTCTAATCCTCAAAGAGGTTTTTCTCTTCTCGTAACATGATGACCATTCTTATCAAAGCATTTCCTCCTAATGCCATAAAACTCTGCTTGAGTTGTGTCCTCACTTTTAACTTTTGCCGTTAAATACGACAGCTTCAACTGACAACTTTTGCTGTAAACGTGTCACTTACTGTGCTTGTGCCGTCACTCCACTCCCAAGAGCCGCCCTTGCTCTTCTTGAGTCCCGACCAACTACCAAGATCTGTACGGCGTAAATCTTGAGGAAGGCAGAACAAGCACTTCAGCACAAGAACGGCATCCGAACTTGTCCGATGTTATGAGGCATTGTGGCATCGTCAGTTGGTCTTTTTGCTTACCCTCAAAAAATTTGCCATCTTCCTCTGAATGGACGCTGGCCAGATGGCCATTCTTTCCTACGCAGGACGCTTCGGCTGCCTGCCAATTATTCTTCTTCTCCTCGTAGTGATAGCAAGAGTCCTTGTGCAGGAACTCTCCAGGGTCGCAGTAGGAAGCTGAAACCCAAAAGAAATTGATTAGAAAACCACAGCGAGACGGTGCAGGTGTGAGATAGAATCGTCGCTGCCACTCACTCTCCCATCGACTGTAACCGTAATCTTTGTGGGAACACGGCTGTTCCGGGCAGTCTGCAGGAAGACGACGTGATTGCGCCTTTCTCCTTTCAACATCAACGTGACGACGAACGTGCAGACTTACTGTCAAGCGACCGCTCGCACATGTACGCCAACGAGGATCCGCACGAGGCGCGTCTCCACTTGCCAGGCTGGTTGTCTTTGTACACACCTTGGTTGACGTACGCGCAGGACTCGTCTGCGCTGTCGGGAGACGTCCTGAAAAGCGAGACACACATTCGACAAATGGGAAAGATTGGCCTATTTTCCCACCTATCACGTGTGCTTCTCACATTTTGGAAAAGGGTGGACCAACATAACCTTCTCACCTTCCATTTTGATTTGATTCCCAGTTGGCGTAGGTCGCCGTCACACGGGCGTCGGACCAAGTCAGCTCCTCTCTTTCCGCTTCATAATGACACCAGACCTCGCCGCATTTCTGCAGAGACCAATTCCGGTTGTCAATCGAGTAATTGTAGCAAAGCGACCGCCGCTTGCGCTTCCGTCTCACCAGATTGGAGAGTCCGATCCAGAACGGGTCCACGCCCATTTGCTCCTTCACGAAGGCTTCCTCGTGTGACGAGGCGATGGAGACCAGGTCGCCGCCCTCCCAGACGCAGTCGTGACGGGCCCCCAGCCAACCGTTGGGGGTCGCCACCTTCTTGTAGCAGCTGGAGCCAAAAGCGCGCCACCCGTCCTCACACATTGATCCTTGATCGACTGAGGACAAATTTGGGGGTTATTCTGATAAAACGGCATAATTGTCTTGTCAGTATTTCGTAAAAACTAGAAATTCAGCAAGCGAGCAGTTGTGCAAGCGCCTCATTTCAGTTTTTGCCGATTGCGTCACCTGCATTCCTGACAATTGACACGCCCACAAAGGAAAGCACGCTTCATTTTTAGGACTTGAGAAAAGAAGCCTTCTTAATTCCTTGCATCCAAGTGACAATATTTTGTGCATTTCGGCCCAATGTCACATCTTACCTCTTCCTCTTCTCTTGCAGATGTAGCTGCTCTTCTGCTGGCAATTGTCTGCTTTCCAGCGGCCGTTGCCAGTGAGTAAGGAAAGACAGGTTTTGCCAAGGAGGTCACCGGTGGTACCTGGAAGGAGACGACACATGCTAAGCTCTCCTCCATTTCTGCCCGCAGTCTGCGATGAACATCGGGCGGGTTTTAGACCGACTTGGGTTCCAGTGGGTGTAAGTCGACGGGGACCCATCAGTCCACTCGATGTGGTCTTCAGACATGGTTTTGCCGCCCAACCACAGAGAAAGTCCGGTCGATAGAAGTGCGGACAGCCCTTTGAATCAAAGGTAAACACGAAACACAAATTTGAAACATCTTCCAAGTACGTGAGTGGCTTGTTGTTCCTCCGTGGACTCTTTACGATGGGAACTGTGCGAGCGTTTATTTTGTCCTTCGGCCGCCCGTATGGCATGTTGGACTGTATGACTTTTTCAATCCCTTGAAAGATATTGCGTCAGTCAAGGAAGATTCACGTTGTTACAGAGAGAGGAGGTCGGCGTGAATGTAGACAAGAAAACAAAACCCCCCAAAAAACGGGGATCTGCTAAAAGGCGGAGCGTGCTCCCATTCATTTGAATGGAACCTGAGCAATAAGTACGCCGCTCGCGTGCGTTTTTACCACCAGCGTCATCATTTCATTCACGGGTACACCCGAAAATAGCCCTCAGGTTCCGTCTTCGGGGCATGAATGCAGATGACTTCATGATGACTGCTCTCTGCGGCCCCTGCCCCATTATCACCATCAAGAATGCAGATTTTGACTTCCGTATGCAGTTGCAGCCACAAGCGCGAGCACACGATGGCGAGAATTGAGCTCAAAAGCATTTCAACTGAAGAGCTGTTTACTTGCCTTTGTGATTCCAGCGGTTAGGCCAGATGTACAGACAACTGACTTTAAACACTCTGGTCACGGCGCTGAGTTAAATCCACTGAAAAAATTAGATCATAATTCATGAAAAGGGGCGGGGCGGATTAACGACACGCCTCTGCTACAAGGACGAGGGAATAATTGACATGTAATCTTAACCATAAAAACGTGAGTTTTAGCAACTATTTACACAATGCCGCTCGGCATGCCGGGAATTTCTGCATCAACCTCCGCCTGCGTAAGGGCAATGTGTTTTCTGCAAGAACCTCCGAATAACAATTTGCGTCAAAAAGTATTTTTTCTTCCGTTTGGCTCCCATGCGCTTGTTGCTATCCGCTCGCTCATGGACAGAGGTGGGCAATTTACGACATTTCTAAAACACACACAGGCATCTCCTCCCCTGCTCCACCAGCCACATGAATCCAGTGAAATTGTATTGTTTGCCTTGCATGTCATTATCACAAACAACTGAGCATAAATGAGCCGACTGGCCACCTGATTGGCGAGTTTAACACGATACCCCAAATCGATGAGGTTGATGGTGTGACTTTTTTACAAATAAAAGGCAAATTGAATTGGAACTATACTCTTTGGTAATGTATTCCACATGCACAAAAAGTACATTTTTTTCTCCTTGAAATTGTCTGTGCACGGCGCTCTGCGTGTGCAAACGACAACGGATGCAGCCGGAACTTGGAGTGCCGTGCATCGTGGTCACCATTTTCAACCGGGTAACTTCATTTTTTGGGTACACTTGGGGAAAAAAACATGAAAAAATTGAAAAGGTTCTCTTTTTTTACCTTGAAGGAAAGAGTAATTTGGAAAAACAGACACCAATCAAGTTGATATTAGAACCAAAACGGAATATATTTTAAATGAGGAGTTCGTTGAATTTGAAAAAAATAATGACATCTTATTTTTAAGTTACTTTTTAAAATCTGATGAATCGATACCACAATGCTTTCGACATTTTACAAGGAAAATGCAAAATTTGCAACCATACCGAGTAAAGCTAACCTGTAATGAGGATCTCGGTCTAGACTCTAGACTATGGGATATAATGTCAAATGTTTTGACTATATTTCTCTCAATAAGATGTCCTTTTTAAAATGCAAACATTGGAATGACATTTCCTCTAACTAAAATGATCCATTTACTCAATTCTACACATGGGAAAGATACTGTAAATCAGGCATCACCAAATGGCGGACCGCGGGCCGGATCCGGACCGCCGGATGGTTCGGACCGGACCCATGGCCAATCTATGATGACTTTTTTTCAGGGCGCATTCGCAAACGTTGGCGCTGCAATTCTAGTAAATACGGAAAAGGCGTCACTGATTTGAGCCAATCCAATCTTTTGTTTACGATCCATTGCCAATTGCGCAGCAGACCGGAAGAGAGTGCTGCTGACAGTACGCCTTGCTAAAAAGTGAGCGAGGTCGATGCGTGTTGTTTTAAATGAACGGACGGAGAAATTTAGTTTGGTTCTGGCTGCAGCCGATTCAAAACCAGTGTGCATCATATGCTCCGAAAGCGTCGCAACATTGCCAAGCGCCACTACGAAACAAAGCACCGCCCTTTTGTGCACAGTTATCCGCTGACGTTTGAGGTGAGCGCATGCAAAAACATCGAACTTCGAGTGCAGTAGAACAGATGTTTACATTTTCGTTTACAGCCCAGCGGCATGCAAACAAATGTTCACTAAAAGTATCATGGATTTGGGGGAAACCTAAAAAAACGTTCAAGTGATGGGACGTTGTGAAGGAGTGCTTAAATGCGGTTGCACAAACATTATTTAAAGGAAAACACAAAACCCAGATGTGTGAAATAATCCACCAAATCCCAATGGCCCTGACTTCGTTCCAACCCAGATTTAAGTCACTGGCAGGGCAGTCACAAACACATTTTTCTCATGAAGAGAAGTGAAAAAAATATTCAAAAGAAAAAGTGGTGTCAAAGTTTTTTATGAGGACAGCCATTTTTATTGATTGTGTACTCAACATGGTTTACTTGGATAATTAGGCTTTCCGTTTTTTTAGGCTGATAACTCTTTGATTGAAAAAAAAAAAGGTAAAAGATGTTAACTCAATGCTTCGCACTTGATATATTTCTGCAGGAGATAGTTGACTCTTTTTTTCTGGACGTGGCACCCTTAAATTCCTGGAGCCACATTTTCTTGAATGTGAAATAAACACCTTATATTTGTTTGACTGGCAAAGGTGTTTCGTGGGAACATTGCTAAATATTTCGTATTTAAGTGTGCTCTGTTGAAAATGACTAAATATTGAAACTATATAAAAATGTGAAAATCCTAGTTTGTTTTTTTGCCAGATAAACTAGTTCAAAATGAAGACCGAAATGCTCAGCAATGTCAAGACAACTACTTGATGTCGAGTAACCAAATCCAGGTGATGTCTGGGGCATGGTTGACATGAGTGCAATTTTTTTTTTCCTTCTTTTTGATGGAAAGAAAATGAGCAAAATGTTGACGTCAGAAGCTGGGCCACCTCACTTTTGGATTCATTCATCAAGGACGGACGGGCAGCCTACCTTCTATGAACGCCTGTTCAGGCAAGTCAGTGATACTGAGCAGGTCGCCTCCGCGGCGGACACAATCATCACGCGCCTCCTGCCACGTCTTGGTGGACTTGCGGTTGATCAGGTAGCAGAAGTCGTTGGAAGGGTTGTCTTGCCACCAGCCGCACTTTGCACTCCAGCCTGCAAGCGAGACTCAAGTCACTTTGGGACAAACTCACGACGAGGCCACATGTCAACTGCAGGGTGGGACGCCCACTTGGTATTGATGTTGACGGCAGAAGAAACGGTCGAGTCTTGGCTGGAAGGACACAAGAGGGATCAAATATGAGAGCGTGCGTGAGAGTGCAAAGTGGGCTGTCGTGACTTTCGCACCTTTTTTGCAGACGGATGGGAAAGTGAGGGTGCAATCCTGATTCCAAATCTTCCAAGCCGAGAGAGTTCCGCATTCACCTGAACCACTTGGATAGCCGCCACTCCACCGGATGTCAGCCTGCAACAACATGTCGGACGTGACTTGAGCGTGTTTGGTGCTGCAGTCGCTCGTGATGGCTTCCCACCGCATTTCCTCCTAAATTTTTCCTCACATCATTTTTCTCACACAATAGAAATTGTTGCAACATTCCAACTTTTGTCCAGCAAAAACACAACATTGAGTTTCACACTGAAACTTTTCAAATGGTTTCTTTTTATTCTGTAAAATGTTTCCTCGTGAAATCAATTTAGTGGACTGGTTACCTTTTCCATGTAAATGACAATTCTAATCCTCAAAGAGGTTTTTCTCTTCTCGTAACATGATGACCATTCTTATCAAAGCATTTCCTCCTAATGCCATAAAACTCTGCTTGAGTTGTGTCCTCACTTTTAACTTTTGCCGTTAAATACGACAGCTTCAACTGACAACTTTTGCTGTAAACGTGTCACTTACTGTGCTTGTGCCGTCACTCCACTTCCAAGAGCCGCCCTTGCTCTTCTTGAGTCCCGACCAACTAGCAATATCTGTACGGCGTAAATCTTGAGGAAGGCAGAACAAGCACTTCAGCACAAGAACGGCATCCAAACTTGTCCGATGTTGTGAGGCATTGCGGCATCGTCAGTTGGTCTTGTTGCTTACCCCACAAGAATTTGCCATCTTCCTCTGAATGGACGCTGGCCAGATGGCCATTCTTTCCTACGCAGGACGCTTCGGCTGCCTGCCAATTCTTCTTCTTCTCGTAGTGATAGCAAGAGTCCTTGTGCAGGAACTCTCCAGGGTCGCAGTAGGAAGCTGAAACCCAAAAGAAACTGATTAGAAACCAACAACGGAGCCAAGACCACCTACCCCAACGGTGTTACCCGGGGCTTGAGCCCAGGAGCCGCCGGCACCCAAAGGCCGATCAGAATTTTGAAAATAATCATTAAAAATGCCGCAAAATTCATTTTTCTGTCAATCACACAATGGCATCACACAACAGTACATGTTGCCATCCAAGTCTTTAGCGCCCAAATTATCAACCCGTTTTCCTGCTAGGAATTTGGAATTCAACGGCATGCATTTTAATGGTCCAATTTCCATTCCTGTTTTCAGTTGCGTCACCAAATGGTACCATTCCTCTAATGTCTAAGTTATCATTAAATTGACATCAGAATTTTCTTTTTATGTAATCAGGGGTCTCCGTTTGTCCCAATGAAAAAACAAATCTAATATTTGACCCTTTAGATCTGACGTCACACCAATGGACAAGATAACGCGGCATGGAAATTGTCATGATCCGTTTCTGTCATGCCATGTTTTTGTTTCCTCCAGCGCTCGTTCCTGGTTCATGTCGTCATGGCTGGAGAGACCCGCCCACCAGCCACGCACCTGTCTCTCGTCAACCCACTGATTATGTCACGACTTAAGCCTCCTACGCTGACTACTCAGCGTCTGAATATTCTCCTGCATCTCATGAGCCAAGTGGTGAATTATCGACTTCTCGTACTGCATTCTGCATATGGTGTTTTGGTTCATGTTTCTCCGTTTTCATCTAAGGTTCTGCTCCTTTTGGTTCCCGTTCGCCCCAATTGGTTTTTCTTGCCCTTCTGCCGTAAGCAATTTATGTTTGTTGGATTCCTTGCCTTCTGCAAGCACTTTTTGTTCCGTCGTCAGTTTTTTCCGGGTGTGAGTTTGATCTTTGTCGGTGTTGCGTTTTGATTATTGAGAATAAATAAATAAATAATAAATACCTTGTTAAATTAGATCTCTCTATGTCTGCGCTAAAAGAGTCACGCTACTATTTTCCAGGGTTGTTTTTAAGTTGTAAAGTGGCGTATCTAATTCTTGGACGTTTGCCTTCCCATATAAATCGAGACCCGCGCCTATCCCATTTCGGAAATTGGTCACTCGGAATAATCACGGGCAAGGCTGAAAAGGAAAAAAAACAGGCCCGACACCATATTCATTTGGACCACACTTATCCTTCTGCGTATTCGCATTGGGTGCGTCAGCCACTTTTCCATATCGTCCCTTATGGCTCGGTCAATTTTGTTTTTGTTTTCGATTTATTTTTGCCGAAATACTTTTTCTCATTCTTCAGTCCGTACACAATTCAACATAATGTCACTTTGTAGAGCAAGACACTTGAGCCTTTTTGTGCCCGTCAGTCCGCTGCCCTCCGGCCGCCATCTGTGGACCGTTCCGGCCTCGACCCACCAGCGTTATTCAGAAATATTGTTGGCCCCCGCCCTCCCCACAAAAAAGAGGAGCGATGCTAACGACAGAGCTTTATTTAAAGATCATTGAATGGATGTATGGATGTTTGTGTCCGAAGAGCCGTGAGACAGCAGCGTGCCTGTATTTCCTGATTTTGACAACACGGAACCAGCGCCACCCACCTGCTACTGGGGCATACCATCACAAGATGGGGCGGTGGTGGGGGGTCAAGACCACAATGGCCTTAACAATCATAAGATGGCTAATTTACTTGATGAGGTGCTCATTATGGTGGAAAGTGAAACGTCAAACGGTTTGACTCCCCCTCTGCTGTCTGTCTGTGTCCTGGCTCCTCCTCCTCCTTATTCGCCTTTCTTCTTCTCCACGAGCGTGCCCAATGCAGGAAAGTACGCGCAGTTTGTGTTCTCGGGATTGTGGTGTTTTGCCTTGGTCTTGCCGCAAAACGAACCAGGCAGCGGATGGGGCGCTCGCTCGCTGGGCGGCAACTCCGACGTGGGAGAGCGTGAGCAGAGGAGGGGGGGACTCAATTTGGTGGTCGGGGGTGGGTCAAGGCGGCCCGAAACAGGTCGGTGCGGGTGTATTTAAAAAAAAAAAAACAGTGTCACTGCAACTCACTTTCCACTCGATGGTACTCGAAACCTTTGTCTTTGCCGAAACACGGCTGTCCTTCCGCGCAGTCTGCAGGAAGACGACGTGATTGCGCTTTTCTTCTTTCAACGTCAACATGACAACGGACGGGCAGACTTACCGTCAAGCGAGCGCTCGCACATGTACGCCAACGAGGATCCGCACGAGCCGCGTCTCCACTTGCCAGGCTGGTTGTTTGTGTGCAAACCGTGGTCGACGTACGCGCAGGACTCAACGTCGGCGCTGTCGGGAGAAGCCATGAAAAAGTGAGACACATCTTGGGGACGAATTGAAGGTTTTTCTCTCTTTTCTGATGACAACTCTTTTTTTTCCTCGTCACGCACAAACTATTTTGAAACATGCTCCAATATCTCAAGATGTATCGTGCCTCACAAAGGACGCAAAGACGTGACGGTCTTACCTTCCGTGATGACCATCGGCCCAGTTGGCGTAGGTCGACTTCACACGGGCGTCGGACCAAGTCAGCTTCTTTGTCACCGCGTCATACTGACACCAGACCTCGTCGCATTTCTGCAAAGACCAATGCCGGTTGTCAATCGAGTACTTGTAGAAAAGCGACCGCCGCTTGCGCTTCCGTCTCACCAGATTGGAGAGTCCGATCCAGAACGGGTCCAAGCCCATTTGCTTCTTCACGAAGTCTTCCTCGTCTGACGAGGCGATGGAGACCAGGTCGCCACCCTCCCAGACGCAGTCGTAACGGGCCCCCAGCCAACCGTTGGGGGTCGCCACCTTCTTGTAGCAGCTGGAGCCAAAAGCGAGCCACCCGTCCTGACATGTGGACTCCTGAGCATCTGAGGACACATTTTGGGATCATTCTGACACAACAGCACATTTGCCTTGGTCATTTTTCATCACGTTGTGAGAACAGCAAATTCAGCGAACAAGCCGTCAAGGATGCCGTCGCCTTTTTTTTTTTTTTAACAAACAGCTACAACATCAATCTTGCAGTTTTAGTTTGCCTTTTGCACTGAATGGGACGCCAGGCGGTGTGCAAGAAAGATTTTGTTTGCATTTGCACGTTCGAGGCGCATCTTCATTTCTAATTCGTACGCATCAGCATGAAAGTAGCCGTGCAGTTGCAGACCAAAAAAAAACAAAAGCTTCATCTTCTTATTTATATTTGGACTGATTCAATTCGAGCAGACAATTTTGTTTTTGACCTGACATGAAGTCTTTGAAAGACTCGCTGAAACATGTCAGGTCAAAAATGAACCTGAAAGGAAATTGTGTGCTATAAACGAATCAGTCAAAATAGAAACAAAAGCTTCAATTGTGCTCCCATTTTAGTGTCTTCAACGTTTTTGCACTTCCTTTGTACGAGTGACATGCATGTTTTGGGTCATTTTTTTATTTTTTTATTGTTTCGGCATCTTGTGAATTGCTATCATGATGGCTTAGTACTCGAAATTGAAAAAAAACAAAAAACACAGACGGTCAGATTTCACACTGCCAGGATTTTAAAAATGTCACTGTTTTTTTTTTTTTTTAAACAGTTGACGACAAAGACAGGTTATTCGATGAGAACATCCGCACTGCCATAATGACAAAAACAAATCCTTTTTTGGCTGCCCATGACAACGGTCAATGGAATTTTACGCAAATTAAAACCGTCTTTCTGTTACTACTTGCTCTGCGGCAATTGACCTTTTTTAACTGACCTCATTTTTGCTCGTTTTCTGAAAATCCTAAATGGTATTCAAATGCAAATGCACTGAATACCCATTCTTGCCAGTGACAACGACATGAAACTTTGTTTTAAACTGCCAAACTATTGAATGTTAAAACTCAAGAAATGTGCCGTCTCATCACTGACCAATTTTTGATTGTGCGGATGAAATGAATCTCGCGAGCCGACGCCTGCGTTTTGTGTCGTTGAAACAGGAAAAGTGTTAAAGTTGCAGCGCGTGGAGCAACTTTCCAAGCCCGTTGCTCGCTGCATTTCCGAGACACGTCACGGAAGCCGAGAAGGTATACTGACGGCCGAGGAGGGAGACGACATCAAGAAGTCGCTGGATTTTCTCGTCTGCTATCAAAATGCAGCAGAAAGAGATGGAGGAGGGAGTTGAAGCGGTGAAGATCCAAAACGCTGAGAAAGATTTTGCGGCGCAGGGAGTAGAACGAGCAACACTCCAGGATCAATGATTTGACCGTGACCGTGACCGTGACCGTGACCGGACTCCGAATCAAACCCCCATCAGACGCCCGTGCGGTGACCCGACGAGTTCCATGGGATGGCAGCTGCACTCAGCAGCAGGTGGCTGCGTTTCTTCTGCCTAAAGGTGCTGAATTGGATGTTGACAACAGAGGGCCATGTAAGCCACCGAAGCGCAAAAAAAATCAAGACATACTGAGGTTCGTTCCCAGAAAACAGAAAAATGCACTGTTGGAGAACGTTCAAGGGAAGCAACGTCCACGTGAATGATCACCTAAGCGGACGTAATGCTGACAGAGCCAGGACCGAGCGCAACCTTACAAAAAAAATAAATAAATAAATCAAGGACGAGTACAACATACATGGACGGCTAACTGCAAAATATTCCTCCCTTGAACACTTTCTTGGGATCAAAAATAAATTGGACTTGACCAAAGGATGCCAAAGCTCTGGTCATGAGAGATTTCATTGTCATATCACAGAAAAGCAAAAGGTGAGCGTGATGGTGACGGACAACGCTCATATCACAACAGACTAAGCAGTACTATTTTCCATCTTATTTATTTATCTAATTTATATATTTGTCTGTATTATTGTTGTGTTGAGTACGTTGACAATAAAGGGATTTCTAATTCTAATTCTAATTCTAAAAACTGGTGGAGGAGCAGCTATATATGCGCACAATAATTTGGAATTGAAGGCGGTGCGTGTGTGTGTATATGTCATAAAGTGTTTTCTTTGGAAAGAGACATTCAGATGCATATCCAAATAGATGGGGTCGAAATTGAACGGGTGCAGGAAATCCAATTTCTCGGGGTCATCATCGATGAGAAAATTAACTGGACATCGGACATGTTCGATTGAAGATTGCAAAAAATATTGCCATCCCGACTGGCCTCGATTTACAATATTGTGCTGCGCTTTGGGCAAAGAACTCCTGACAGTCTTTGAGACACTTGGACTGAAGAACTTCAGCCAGTTGAATGTTGTTAACCGAGCAGATTGGCCAGTTGCAAATGAGGGAAGCACTCCTCGATTTCCTTCAAAAGTACAGCAGGCCGACTGGATGGGAGGGTTGCTGAGACTGTCACGCGTTGGAAGCTGTGGATGACCATCTGATCCGCGTCTCCTCACGAGGGTCGCGGACATCCTGGAGCCTGTCCCAACTGTATTCGGCAGTTGGTGGGTGCACTCTCAACTGGTTGCCAGCCAATCGCAGGGCACACAGACAAACAACCATCCGCTCTCACACTCAAACCTCGGGACAAGTTAGAGCAGGCGTGGGCAAAATACGGCCCGGGGGCCACATGCGGCCCATTAAACATTTTAATCCGGCCTGCCGAACTTGAAAAATATTAAATGAATAAACCTTGTTAAAGTTTTATTTTCTAAACATTGTTTTTTTTTTCGACATATATTGATGTAATGCTTTTGTTCACTGTCATTTAAAATTAAATGTTTTTTTTTCCTCCGATGAGGTGAGGTAACCAAAACACTCCATCCATCTGCTCCTGGTCCGGCCCCACTGTCAAATTTTAGAACCCATTGTGGCCCGCCAATCAAAAAGTTTGCACACCCCTGGTTTAGAGTGTTCCATCAAGCCACCATGCATGTTTTTGGAGAGAGGGAGGAACCTGGAGTACAAGGAGGAAACCCACGCAGGTATGGGGAGAACATGGATACTTACTTTGTCTTATTATTTCATGGTTTATAATATTTACGTGACAAACCTATGAATAAATCTTGTTAAACTTTGTGCGAGCGATAGATCATGTACTGCCCTCGTGGTAAAATAAACCTGAGGGTGATTTAATTAGATAAAGTAAAGTACATTTAATTTGGTGTAATCATCACCACCTTTGTCAGGTTTACATGGGAAAAAAATAGTATTCAGTATGTGATGGAAGGGCATAAATGGTGCTCATAGTAATGCTATTTTTTTTGTGATTAGGGGGGGGGTACTTATTGTGGCGGGTGCTGCCAGAATCAGTATCCCCCTTGTAACTTTGCCTAGGAAACAGGGATTCTGCTCAAATTTACTACACTTACTCAAAATGATCCAATAAGTACACAGAATAAGTCACCTGGTGTCTGGGGTGAATATTTTTGTGATTGGGGCGGGGGTACTTATTGTGGCAGCACCTGCCAAAAACAGTATCCCCCATGTAACTTTGCTTTGGAAAGAGGGATCCTGCTCAAATGTGCCACACTTACTCAAGATGATCCAATAAGTACACAGAATATGTCACTTGATGGGTTGGGTTAATATTTTTGTGATTAGAGGGGGGGTACTTATTCTGGCGGGTGCTGCCAGAATCAGTAACCGTTGGTAACTTTCCTACTGTTTAAGTGGTCAGTGAATGCACCTCGAGTCCGACGCAGAACGCGAGTGACTTTATTTTTTTATTCTTTTGCTACTCTTGACGCGGCAATCAGTGGTTATAAAAAATAAATCAGTCAATTGCAATACAATGACGTGTTCTCGAACAGGATACCACCTATCTGTATGTTGCCACTTAATTTGATCTCGCTGGAAACACGATCGCCCACTTCACTCATCCTCTCCCCTTTTCATCGTGCTTTGATCACTGAAATTCACTTATGGTAGCTTCATTGATTGCGAAATTTCTTTGGTCTAACGAATGCAAATGCAGGTAATTTCCCCCCAATTTCGGCGGAGTCAAACGCTTACTTTACGTGTTAAATTGTAGCGATTGGTGTGCTGAAATCCACACCGACGAAGACTACCACTTTTATGGAAACCCTACTTTAAATGACAGCAAATCAAAAACACAAAATCATACATTCTTCGTGCCTTTCAATGAAAACAAACGTAGTAACATCGCGCCGCCTTCGGTCAATGCGTGCGCGCTCCCGCGACAGGGGATACAGAGACAGAGAGAACAATATGTACAAAAATGTCCAGTGTGTTGGTACGTCAAGTTATTCGGCCACGACACAACACAAAGTGAGGCCATGCACGTAATGTGTAAATGTTGATTTTTTTGTCATCATGGATTCAGCTGAAGACATAATTGGCGGATTGATTTCTCAAAAGAATATCAAAAGCATTGGCCCAGTGACGTTTCTTTGTGGTGATTGGCGAATGCAACACGTTAAGGACCAAAAAAAAAAAAAAGCAGAGAACTCATTCAGTACCGTAAACCACCAGGCACATTTGCTCCGTTCAAAGCACTTTCTCTTTTTCACATATTCGCAAGTTTGTGCCTTCGATGGCCTTCATTTGCGGGTCAGCAGGCAAATAATTGTGTTCTCTCCCTCTCAAAATCGGGTTAAAAAAAATCCAAATGACTTCAAGACCACACCAAAGGAGAAGACGGCCGCTCCGGTACCACCAATGTCAATCCAGCTACTAACAACTGGTAGTTTTTGGAGAACCCAAACGGAGCTCTCAAGGGAATATGAATGTGCTCACCTGCAAAAAAGACCCACGCAGCGTTCAAGGCGAGGACGAGCGCCAGGAGAGTGACTTGCGGCGTCCTCATCATCCGCGACTTGCCAGATTCCACGCAGAGTGCGTGGCTGTCGGGGACGCAGGCAAAAGTTCAGCTCAACCCAAGCAACGGACTGACTAATGCTTGTTTGGTGTTTTGCCGCTCAACCACCCTCCACGTGACGAAACAAAGCGTATGCTTCATCCCAAAGTCAACGTGCACGCCTTTGACGTGGCGAAGAGGACGTCACGTCAATTGGCCGCTTTGTACAACTTTTTTTAGATATTATATATTTCATCAAAGCTGGTGCTGCAACAATGCACTTTCCATACGGTGTAATATCAATGAGCAGGAAAATTAAACGCACATTAAAACACATATTCAGTAGATACACGAAGAACAGCAGAGCAGCGACAGTCTCATGTTGAGTCGCATGCTAAAGAATCAAAAAGAAAACAAAAATTCTAAATCTTCAGACGACTTTGAAAAGTGGACAGGGGTTGGTGGGCTTGCCGAACATTGAATGGAAGGTCATTCCAGAGGGTTGGCGGGAGGTAGCGCTCCTTCCACTCACGCCCTATCACACAGGTGTCAAACTCAAGGCCCGGGGGGCCAGATCTGGCCCGAGACCTCATTTTATGTGGCCCGCGAAGGGCAAATCACGTGCGTCAACTTCCCGTTTCGAGCACATTTTCTTCACTTTTAACAAGATCGAGATCTGAGATATTGCCATTTATTTGTCACCAATCCTCCTTTTTAAAATAAATGGCTTTGCATCAATTTGTTGTGTGTACGTGATAACGTAAGGTGATCGTACATTTCTATGGGTTCGCCGTCGTAACGGCCCTCTGAGGCAAACCAGAACTACGTCGTGGCCCATCCACAAAAAGGAGTTTGACACCCCTGCCCTATCAGGTCTCACTGTCATTACCCACGTGAGCATTGAAGGATGGAGTCTCCAGGGGGAGCGCTCTCCAGCACACCCTCCAAAGACTCCAAAAAGGGTGGCTCCTTTGAACTGCTGTTTGCTGCATAAGCACAAACAAGTGCTTATGGTCAGGACCCGTCC
Organism: Idiotropiscis lumnitzeri; assembly: GCF_059441095.1. NCBI lineage: Eukaryota > Metazoa > Chordata > Actinopteri > Syngnathiformes > Syngnathidae > Idiotropiscis > Idiotropiscis lumnitzeri. The sequence continues at coordinate 2,683,154 of NC_142396.1, read as the reverse complement.
CCCCACCTTAAGGCGGAGGGAGGCTACCCTCTCGTCCACCGGGGTGAACCGCAACGTACAGGCCTTTTCGACTCAATTTTTTACAAATTTACAGTTTATTCAAGCTACTTTCATTTGTTTCAACTCCAAAGTACACATTTAACATTTAATGAATTGTACATCTTGTTCTCTCTGTCGGGGCGGCACGATGGCCTCACAGTGAGAGACGGCACCGGTCGTGGGTCCGAATCCGGCTCCGGCCTTCCTATGTGGAGTTTGCATGTTCTCCCCTGTGCCTGCGTGCGTTTGCTCCGGATTTTCTCCGGGTTTCTTCCCACATTCCAAAAACATGCACGGCAGGCCGACTGAACACTCTAAATTGCCCCAAGGTATGTGTGCGAGCACGGATGGTTGTTTGACTTTGTGTGCCCTGCGATCGGCTGGCAACCCGTTCAGGGTGTGACCTCGCCTACTGCCCAAAGATAGCTGAGAAGCGGTATAGACGATGGATGGACGAAATTGTTAAAAGTGCTACTCCTCAGGATGTGACTTCTAATCACGATTCATTTGTGAAGGCAAAAAGATGCCAAGCTTCAGGAGCCATCAGCAGCAAGTTGACTGCAGGAGTGCAGAGAGAGAGAGAAAAAAGTGTGATGACACAAAATTTGTTTGCACTCATGAATAAAGATCATTAAAAATAAGATTTATCTGGTGTCCCATGAAAGACAATTAATATCGTGCGGTATGTTCTCAGCATCAGCAGTTTGATCGGATGTCGTCAAATCGTATTGCCCATGCACTGCTCTAACTTTTTATTTCATTTTGTATTTCTTTTCTTCTTTTTTCATTATTTCAAAGCAGTATGATAACAAAGGCGAAAATATTTGTTCATATAGCTCCCACTTGAGTTTGTTTAGTGTGGTGAGTTAGTTCAGGTGTAAAACTGCATTCACTCAACCGTTGGAAATAAACCAGTTAACTCATTCACCGCCAAACATGAAAATATTCCCCCCCCCCATTGTTTGTGAATAAATGTGTTGAGCTTAGAAAAGTCCCTCATCATCCGTGATCATCCAGTAATATTTAGGATAGGCTACAAATGTAGGCTGAATGACAAAGCATAATACTGAAAAACAAAGCTAAATATTTGGAGTTGACATTCTTTTCCTAAATCCAGCCCACCTGAATGCGGACGCAGAGCCAAACTGAGTTTGACATGCCTGGGCTAACCTGATGTTTTACTTTTGAGGAACCTTTTAACACAGCAACAACTTAGCTAATTAAAACAGAATAGACCGAAGAGAAGAAAAAATACATATATATTTTTTTTTAAATCGCAAGCTTTATTTTGCGTATTTTCTGAACTATAGAGCGCCCCTACCTGGCCAAATCTAGGAAAAAAGTTGCTGTTTATAGTCCAGAAAATACTGTAATCTGAACAGTCTGAAGAACCATATGCCAAAGTATAGTTGAAATTTTTCCCCAACATTTAAAAAAAAAATGAACAAACGAGTCCAGTTGCCTTGATTTACACCAGTGCTTCTCAATTATTTTCTGCGACGCCCCCCCTAGCAAGAAGAACACAATTTGCGCGACGGCAACTTAAAACCGACCTGGGCTATTCTGCTACAAGGTTAACAATATTACATATTAATTAAAAGTTTACAGCTCGTGTTCGAAAGTAAAATGCCCCCCCCCCCAATCTGCTGCACGCACACATGCACGCTCCGATGAGGAAAATCCATCACAAAAGAAATTCTTGACATTTCCACCATTTTGCCTGAACACATTTGTACACTGAACACTACAATGATCACCATTGAAAATCATTTTTAATGTTTGAACTGAGAGAAAGACGCTCAGTCTTGATTTTGAAAACAAAACAACAAAAAACCTAAGAAAAAAAATCTAAAAAAAACAAAACAAAACAAAACACATTTTTATGGCATGAAGACCCAAATAAAGATGAATAATATTCTTCAGATATGTCAGCTACAATTGAGATGGCAGCAAAGTAGTTCACACATATAATGACAAAGATATAGGCTTAGCCTCTCGTAGCATACGTAGCTTCCAGCGGCTCTCCATCACAGATATGACTAAGCCCGTATCAGTATGTGCGTGCACAACAAATGCAGATCAACAACATGATCTTTCCGTGTTCATTATTGTGAGACGACTCAACAAGTCACCGCTAAAGAGTCGCTTGAGACAAAACATGAGACGTGACGTGGGTCGATCCAAAAGGAAATGAGGTCGCTCAAATATCGGGCCAGGGTGGATTCACCTGCAAGAAAACGACAAAGTATGTCACTCGATGCCGTCTGATAGCGGAATGCGTTTGACAGGAATGTCACGTCAACGGGACACCGTATCTTCCTTTCAGGAAGAGCTCATGCGGGAAGGAACAATTGAAAAGACGGAAAGGGTGAAGCCTCGTGTCAACATGGCATCTCAAGTGCTTCTCTACAATTAGTTTGTCAGTGTGGAACCAAGAGCTTCACGTTTTATGTTGGCACAAAATGCAAATTAGGTTATAAAACAAACAAAAAAAAGTTATTTGGCATCTGACTTAAAGGATTGAAGGTTGAAAGTGTCTCTCATGACAATGTCGGCTCAGTTCAATGGGAATTCACCAGAACAACGTCCAAATGACCGGACTCCCGGACACTTGGCGGTTGACGCTTGCACATGTCGTCCCTGGCGCCGTTATCTTGTGACACCACATACAGTATCATGTACAGTGGAACCTCGGTTCTCGAACGACTCTGAGGTCGAACAAATCGGAGTTCGAACAAAAAAAAAAAAGAGAAATTCTTGCTTCGCAGTTCGAACAAACATCGGAGTTCGAACGCCGGTATGACGCGTGAGTGCGCACGCGAGGGTGGGATACTGAGCGGCCAATTGACCAATTGTTGTCGCGTGCGGACGTGCTACATGCTGCCAAGTGTTTTAGCCTCTAATCATGCCTCCAAAGAAGGTCAGTGCAAGCAACAAAGCTGCTACTAGCGAAAAAAGAAAAGCAGTGCGTACAACTATTGCATTTGATTCGGTGTTCGAACAAATCGCTTTTCGAACAGGGTTCTGGAACGGATTATGGTCGAGAACCGAGGTTCCACTGTATAGGACTGCACGATACTGCAAAACCACCCGATACAGATGTTGACGAGAACAAAATCAAAATTAACGACATAAATGACATTTTCATTATCGAATGAAAGAATTCCATTTATAGTCATGCGGCAAAATAAGCATGTGCATTATATTCTTAGGTAACTAATTGTAATTCCACTCGATAATGTCCAACAATTCAAGTGTGCATCTAACTGATCAAATTATGATTATTCGAAATAAATAAATAATAAAATTGTGACAGACATTTTTTTCGATATATTGTGCGGCCCTAATAGCGTACTCTTGAAGAGCAAGAGCAAACCTGTAACTGACGTCAAACAGGGTGGAGTCGTCCTCGTCGTCATTTTGGTCATTGAGGGGGGCCATCTCCACTCGCTCTGCCGGCGTCGTGATGATGTCATACTTTCGGGTTTTCCTGATTCTCCTCCCAGATCTGTCAGAGGGAAAAAAAACTAATAATAGTAATACATTTAAAGATATTATTTTGAATGGCGTTACAGTTTAAAAGTTGCGACTTTCAGTGAGGGAAATGCCGATTTCATGTGCTGCTCATAAGATGGCCAAAAACACGATTGAGCTTAATTTCAAAGAATTCAGGTTGGACTGGCGCCGCTTGTTGCAAATGAGTGTGCAGACCCTGACATTTTTTCCAAAATGGCCTCGCGTCACATGGAGTCAAACAAGATCACATGCTCCAAATTCAGTCAAATGAGGATTTACGCAAACAAACTCCGAAATCAGGGCTGTCAAACAAACGGCTCCGAATGATCACGATTCTCGTGGAAGAAATCTTTGTTTTGTTTTGTAAAACAATTGTTGAGTGGTTATGAAGATTCTCCTCAGAATGCTTTTTAGGATTACAACAAATGGGAGAAACACAAATGTATTATTTACATTCAATAATTTGATTTTAATGGTCTAGCACCAGGGTCAGACGGATTAGGCGCAATCATGCAATTGTCAGGGGCCTCAAGATTTTGAGAAAAAAAAAAGTTTGTTTTAGTCTTGATTCACATTCCTAAAAACACATCAAGATGATTGATCTACTGCAATTGTTTGCATTCTCATGCAATCAACTGCTCCATCTTTTTATTGTGCTTGATTTGTAAAGAAAGTTCTTGTCAATCAAAACTAATTGGGCTGGAAAAAAAATAGAATTAAAAAAAAAAAATCTTGATTTAAAAGAGTTCAAGTGGTTCAAATCAAACCGAAGCATTCCATATGAGAAATGTTCTTTTGACTCAGCAAACATGAATTATGTCGGGCTGTAAAATGTTAGAAGTGTTGGCCACAGTCGCGCTGCCGTCAGTGTCAGCCAAGGAAGTGGGAAATAGCGCTTTTCAGCATAAAGATGGAATAAACAAATATGTTCTTCTCAATGGCTTTAAATGCATTGAGATGATTCACTTCTTCCTCAAAAAAAAGGATTTTGAGGACTTTAGATCAGGAAATTGAATTTTCTCAAATCCACACGCTTTCCAATTCCTTTGTTTAATGTCATTTTTTAAAATCAATTTCACTATAAGACAACTTTAGAGAGCCAGAAAAGGCTGCGGGATATATTTTCTCTCTTGGGGCTCAAGGGTAAGGGTGTTCACCAACGTTCACCAAATAAAATGCTAGTGGGACTTCTTTCCAGGCAAGTGTAGCACCTGCAGAAAGCTACTTTTCATGTCTCTCCTTTGCTAGGTCATGAAATATTTTGTTTGTTAAGAATGCATTTCAGTTTCGTTTGCTTTTCGTTTAATGTCTTCAGCAGTTATGTTTGCAAATGTTTTTAGGTGTTGTGCGAAACACCTTGAGTTGTCTGGAATGTGTTTTATAAACAAACAAACCAAAAAATGTTTCCTTGCCTTGCCTAAATATGCCCCAATAGACTTCCTCACCTGACCACTTTGACGAGCAGGCAGGCGATGAGGGCCCCTGTCGCCACGCAGGTTAAAATGACGACGATTTTGAGCGTGGGCAGATGCGTCATGAGGGAAGAAGTTGGTGATCCGACGACCGCGTGGGTGCCGCTGCCGCCGTCATCGTCGTCATGATGTCGGAGGCTGACGGATGCCGAGGCCGCCGATGTCGCGTTCGGCAACGAGACGGGAGAAGACGCCCGAAGACTTCGGGGCTCGCCGTCGACGCTGCAAAACGCCGCCACGATTAAAGTCACAGTTAAGTAAAATGTCGCCATCGACCCGAAAAGGGATGATAGTTACTCCACAGAAACGTCGTGTACGCAACGACAGCTGTCACATTATTGGGACGGACGTTTCGCTATTTGTCACAATGATAACATCGAGGGACACAAAATAACATCTCGACTATAGTCCAGATTTGCAATTCATTTAAATCTCTTAGTTTGAACTTGCATTTGATCCTAAAAAGCGGCTCCCTTAAATCGATGTGCTCGTATTAGGAGATTGGAATTATCCTTATCCGCCTCCTCCGGAAACGCTCAATGGACCAGCCCTCTTGTTCTTTGCGTGTGACGTTGTGATCCAGTGACGCCTTCGAGGGGGGCTCGGAATTGCCACGATCCACGATTGGCGTTACTAGTTTGACGTCAGCATATGAAATTATTGACAAGATGTAATGTTTTTAATAAAATGTGAACATTTCAAACCCCCCACTGAAAATAAGATTTAAAAAAATTAACTTGGCACACCACCAGAAATGTCACGGAAAGGTTAATTAAGTACTTTCTGCCGTCTTATGGTGGTAACACAAATAGATAAACATACACACAGAATTTGTCGTAAGTAAAAAAATTCTTGGGCCAATTTTGTGATTTATGATAGCCTCGAAATTGCCATAATCCTAAACTGGCGTCAGTGGTTTAACCTCGGGGCCCAGAACCACACAATTTAGTATGTGGTCCATTTAAATGACATGTTACAATAAGTTAACTGTAAATTAATGCTAGAACTTTACGGCTAAGCAGCATGAGTGTATTGTAACGAGAAAAGTTAGAAAACACAATATGCACATCTACAGTTTGAGTGAGACGCAATACAAGAGCTGTAACAAATAATATTGCCATTATGAAGATCGGAGTCAGTGTAATTTAACAAGATACTATCCATCCATCCATCTTCTGTACCGCTTCTCCTCACTAGGGTCGCGGGGGGGGCTGGAGCCTATCCCAGCTATCTTTGGGCAGTAGGTGGGGGACACCCTGAATGGGTTGCCAGCCAATTGCAGGGCACACAAAGACCAACAACCATTCACGCTCACACACATACCTTGGGGCAATTTAGAGTGTTCAATCGGCCTGCCATGCATGTTTTTGGAATGTGGGAGGAAACCGGAGTACCCGGAGGAAACCCACACAGGCACAGGGAGAACATGCAAACTCCACACAGGATGGCCGGAGCCGGGATTGAACCCACGCCCGATGCTGTTACAATATATTATTATTATTATAGGCCACATGTAAAACTTAATGCCCATGAGCCAGATCCATGTCATTTTAAGGACTGGACCAAAATTCCCATATTGCTCACCCCCCCGCCCCCCCCAATTTATAAGAGGTTGTGCACACTTCTTCAAACACATGTTTTATTTTTATAGATGCCTCAAATTAAGTGTACAGGTAGTAGTCAGGTCACAATTATGGTTAAAAAAGTTTTGAAATGATTCTTGTCTCTTTCTTTTTACATCACAAAACCTTGGCATTTGTGCAAGGGGTGTGTAGAGTTCTTATCGCCACTGTATGTCTACTTTCTGACTGCAGTCTCCTTACATGGGCAGCTCAATGCATTGATTCCTGGCACCTTTTGATCGATGAGCACTTACTTCACCCTTCCAACAGGTTTTACAGGCCACTCAGCTTACAATGACTCCATTTGAACAGCTCTTACAGGCCGGTGCTGTTGCCTGGCAAAAGATCTTTTTCCAGAACTCTTCCTCAGGCAGTGGGCATGCGCAGCAGCGTCCAACATCTCATTGGCTACCGACTGGGGGGGGGTGTTTACTGTGAGCTCCGGAGAGCAGCCAACAACACCCAACATATCACTAACAAGGTTTGGATGTTCCCCGTTGGACTTATCATAAAATAATTGCTTCGAATGGTGAAGAGCTTGTGAATAATAGGAATACTACAAAACTAATTATTGACATTTATTATATGACATTATTTTCCTGTCAAGTAACTATTATCACATAAAGCGGTATTTGCCAATTACCTACCCAAATTGACCAAAGACATTCATGGCATAACAGTCTTTTGGTGCAGAGAAGAATACAGAAGACCACATATTAAGGATCGATCATTTAATCTATTGAGTACTGTATATAAAATAGACAAATAGAAAATAATCTCTGCTGTTGTCAGTATAAATCCATCTACCGTTTTTTACGACAAAAAGACGCGCTGTATCAAAGGGCATCAAAGGGCGCAGCACCAGTTGAGGGTGCTATTTCTGTCTTTGATACTTAGAATGGGCGCGCATGCCAGCTCTCATTCAAATAATAAATAATGATAATTGACTGATGGTTAAACAATGAAAGAATACACACACACACACATATATATATATATATATATATATAACGTAATTAACGTAGCAGTTCGAAAATGAATCGAACGGCTCAAAAGTAGACTTATTGCTGGCAAAATAAAGTGCTTGTTACAAATTCAACTTAAAGTCCAAGTGTGAGGTAATCTTGACCCATCGTATTTTCAGAAATAAATCTATTTTAAGAATACTCACACTCTTATTTTTTTAACGCAAACGTCCTAGATTCATAGCTTGAACCAGAGCAAAGCCCGAACAACGAAAATGCTTTTGTTCGGCAATCTCTGGTATTTTTCAGGAATGACATTTTTGTCGGTCTCCTGAGCATCTGGCTCCTCCTCCATGTATGGTCCAACGAACATAATTACAACAAGGTCCTCTTCTTGCAACTCTTCAAATACGTGGATCCCCCCATATACGTTTGATATTTTGCTTTCTAAATCAATTTCTGACTCGATAAATACACATTCTATGTTGCGCTCTGCCATTGCTGCCTTGGGATGACGGTTTGTCGCTCGGCAGAATCTAATTCCGGGAAAACGTTTATTTAGTCAAATATAACATATTTTTTCCACGCTTTATTATTTATATTTTGTGAAAGTACTTTACTAGTGACGCAAAAAGATTTAATTTGCCATTTTACGAAGTTACATCAAACTATGTCTTTAAATTGATTCGTGTAAAAAGCCAAGAAATTCAAACGTGCCCAAAAAGGATGCGATTTTCAGTAAAATGTTTAGTTTAAGTCATGTCTTTTATTTTACCTTTCCTGATATTATTTGAATGAAATCAAAGTCTAGACGGATGTGTTTACGGTTCTGTCGCGTAAGAAAACACGTTTGCTGCCTTCTCCGGCGGCCATTGCTCTCGCCACCAACAAAGCAACGGAGGAAGTGGTGCTTCGCTTACGTTGCACTAGGCAAAAAAAAAGTGGGCAGAGCCCGCGAAGGATATGAGCTGGTCGGGAGGCGGAGAAGAAGGACACACACAGCACAGAAGCCGGGCGAGCAACATCGAGAGAGGAGCCCCTCCAAGCTATGCCTACCAAACGGTCACCAAAACGACGAAAATGGCCCGAAAACTGCACGACGAGTGGGGCGGACGACGGCGGATAATCGCAGCCGAGGATGTCGGTAAGAAAACATCCAACAAATACACGTTAAAAGGCGGGAAAGCGCGTCGACCGGGTGGACGAGGTAAGATGGTGGAAAAGGACGACTGGTAGACGCAGTGTTGTAAAAAAAATGGCCATGGTGCACTGGCTGAAATGAAGACATGGACTTAGACGACGACATTCGGTCGATATTGAGTGGTTTTGAGTGTATAACAACGTATTTGCTTGCCTTGCATTGCATTTACATGGATGTTATTTGAAGAAATGTCTTTATCGCGAGGTTTCTTGTCGTCGTTCAACCTACGCATTTAAAATTGCCTTTGTCCTTGAAGGGACAAATGCCCTTGAGTTTTTTTTTTTTTTTTGGCGAATAAAATCAAAATATTTTGCAATTGTTTAGATTTTGAAAGGTATACAGGTGGTCTGTGACAAATCATTTGTGGGTTTGTGTGTTTTGACGATTTTTATTTGTATAATAATGTTAAAGAGTTTTCGTCGAATTTTAAGTTTGATTAAATGGAGGGATACCAGTTTTTGACACCACATGGTCGAATATGCAGTTGAACAGCCATTGGAAAAATGATTTTTGAAATTCTTATCCAGTTTAATTGTTTTTTAAATATTTTTTAAATCGCACAAAATATTTAAAATGATCTACATGCAGATTTACAACAAATGAAATGCTTAAATACTTCCCAAATAGAATGCAGTTGCTATGATCATCAAATAATGCCCCGACATGTTAAAATACTTGATATATCTGCAAATACAAAATAGGGTGTTGGCTTTTAACCCTTTGATGAACTGAATGGAGATTTAATTTAAAATTCTCCATACATGTTGCATATCCTTTTCACATTAAACCTGCAAGAAAACCGTAAAGCATTATTTTAGAGAATATGACCACACATATATGTTGACTTAACTTGTAGTATTTATATTAAGAATGGAAAAGTTAGAACATGTTCATACAACTACAATCCCAAAGACAAGACGGTTGGTTAGTTACACTTGTAGACAATTACAATTTGATGAAATACTTAACATTGTATGAACTATATGTTGTTGAATGTAATAATTTCTCTACATTTGGGAAAATGTCTTTGCTCACTGATTCCTGATAGGATTCAACTATAATGAGCAAAAAAAAAGCTCCAAGAGATGAGCATTTACTCACTTACCAAGCACATTGCCATGGCAATTAAGCAAATTTTAACTGCATTACTCAAAATGTTGGGAACGTTATACTTAATTTAAAAATCATAATGCTTATAAAATTGCTACTATTTTGTATGTTAAAGGGATTCCATTTGGCAGATAAGTGTGGAGGAAGACCAGATTGTCTGATCCAAGGAAAATGGTATGTTTTTTTTTTTTTTTTTTGTTCCTTTCGATGTGTAACATCATATTTAATTTACTTCCATTTACATGTAGAGTGTGCTATTAGCTTGTTACATCTCGTAACTCAAACTTTTTTGTGTTTTAAAGGGTTGACGTCAAGGCTATGAAGAAGTTACGGATGGATATGAACGATTTTTCTCTCCAGAGTAGAATTGTAAGTTTTTTTTCCAAAGATTGAAATTCTTTTTTCAAAGTTATTTGGCTCTTGAGCTGCAAATTGAACTTATTGAACAAGTGATAATGGAATTTTGAAAGTGCCCAAATATAGGACGATTTTTTGCCAATCCATAATTTTGTAACTACAATGTTGCTAAAACATGCTCTCTGTTACACCAACTGTGCTATGATTTCTTGCATTTCGGAAATACGTAGGCTTTCTAAATGTTTCGTTAGTTGTGTTACAGAAATTTTGTAATTGGTTGTTAAATTCCAACTGGCCTTAATTTCCAGACTACAAAACGTATCTGATTAAAACCCGCAACGGCTAAATTTAGCCATAAAAACAAATTTGCGCATATATTGTCCGCGTTTCTGTTATAACATGGGATATTGGCAAAGAAAGATGTCACGCAGATCGATTTTAGGACAAAACTTTTGTATACTTTAAGCACCGGTAGACATCTTTGTTTAATCAAACAATGTGGAATGCAGTAGGGCTGGGCGATATGACCTCAAATCAATATCGCGAGAAATTGAGCAATTTTACCTCTAACAATAAATGCACGATAAATCCCCCCCAAGCTCCCGTCACGATGTTGTCCATATTGGGAAGTACGGTTTGCGCAATATATTTGCGTACCTCTTGCCGGCATGAGGCGTTGAAATCTCGTGCGCAAGGAGCTCTATCTTTAGCGATGTACTGGGCTATTGCGTCCACCTCTTAGACGTTCTCTCGTTATGGGCTGTTATCACTTGTCCAACCTTGCTTCTCACTTTGAGCATTTAGCACAAGTTCCAAGTTATCAGCATGGTTGTGTTGTAGGTGGTTTTGGGTGCTTATGGCGCACTTAGTAGTTTGTGTTCTTTTGCTCAAACATCGTCTTTATGGAACCCAAAACATTTCCAAACGACAGATGTCGAATTTCTTTTCGGGACAAGCGCAACAGGAACAACTTCAACAAACGTTACTTCGTCTTCAGCCGTGTCAGCCGCTTCTGGATTTGAATTGCCAGCTACGACCGCGTCGTCTGTTTTCATTCTTGTTCAGATGGGTGGAGTCACGTGATTACGTGCGGTGTCGCCGTCTTAAAGGGGCATGAACATAGCCGCAGATGGAAAATACTTTTTCTTTTCTTTATTTTTAAACACCGAATTTGTTGGCATGGGCAAATTAATGTTGGTCATTAGAATAAATTTCGGTTTATCGCCCAGCCCTATAACGCGGATCATTGTATAGTAACGTCCCGGTCCCAAGGCTTTTGTCAGTCGCTCTTTGTCGTTGGGAGAAGCAAGGGTTGCACGGACTTGCGATATTAGCCCGATGGGGGATATCGCTCCATGGCCGAACTTGCTGTCCGGTTGTCCATTGCCAGCGACGGCGGCAATAAGTCATCAAATAAACAAGTCCTCCGGGGTCGCAGTGCAGAAATGACTGTATTTATGGCACTCGTTCCCTATGCTCATTATACTCAACTTGAGGTGCTTATTTTCGCACTCAGTTGCTCCTTAAATAGCTAGGGACCACTCTGCATACAAACATCGGACTCCGCATACCAATTTCCGCATTCTTCTACTCAGACAGCCAGCGCCGCCTTCATGCGTGCGCATGGCAACCGTAAATGGCTGTTGAATATATCAGTATGAAGGTGGACTTTTCATCGGTCAGATGTCACGAGACAATGGGTACGTCGGTTGACGGCTTGAAGCTCCTCAGTTAAAATTCAGCAACTGCGTCACATTAATAAAACGTAGAGGTCAAAGAATTGGGATGGGGTGGTAGTGTCTTAAATTTCTGAAACTACCGTAATTTACTTCATTCAAAATGGATTTTTGGAAAGCTACCTAAACATGCTAAAATAATTACTTGACTGTTTCTTAAATGGACATTTGTTTCCCTTACTACCAAATCCAATTGACAAGTACCTCATTATAATCATAAAAAGACATCCATAGCAATGCTAGGAAGACTTTTTGGTATTCATTATGTCATCACTTATAATTCAAGTGGACATTTTCAGGTAAAGGCCTTTGTCTGACAAATTGAACTTTGGCGCAGGATGACCTTTTGACTTTGACAGACGTTAGAATCCCCTGAACATAATTGTAGCCTTTTTCGACATTGTCAGTTACGATGGATGCTTGAGATACATTGATCACAATTTTCTGGCCAATTACTGACCATTAAAAAGTCTGACTTGCTGATCTTTGCCATGACTGATTTTTACCTTCAATGTTCTTATCTTGTGATATTGTAAAACATGAGACAAAACCTGTGAATCAATACAAACTGGTTATTTGAACTGACTGTGAAAATGAAATGAGGGAGATGAGATGGGTAGTGAAGATTGGTCTACTTTGACAAAATTAAGGGCATCAGCGCCAATCCCGTTGGATGGATTGGTGCACCTCTAGTGGGTGGGTCATTTAAAGATTATTGAAAATCGTAAAATGTGAAACGAGCACAAAAGCCAACATCACATGAACACAACCAAAGGAACCGATATGGTCTGAGCCAAGCCGGCATCTAACTCGTGGTACGGTTTTCATCGATACCGCAGTAGCCATCTAACCATTAAACCAACGGGAAATGGTGCAACTTGCGATGGGTCAACTAAGAAGAAGACAGTTGCAACCGTTCTGGAATCACAGATGACCGACAAGCCAATCAAATGTTCTGGTTGTGCCTGTGAATATTCCCGTTCATCATCGCAGGCGACCAGAACGGTTCCCTGAGAAATGACCTGCTCCAATGATGGAAAGCGTTGTTGTTTAAATGACCAAATGGTTCCAATGGCTCACTCAAAGGACTTGGTCCATTCATTTGCAATGTCGGCCAGTTAGAAACTAGCCGCATTTACTTTTTGAACCTTCCTGGCAAATGCGTCTTAAGATTCTTCTTGATTATATCTTCAAATTTCAATAATTGTTGTTTACAACTCAAGGAAGGAGGCAGGACTCTGAAAACCTTTGACTACACTTGACTTGAAGGTGCTTTGGAAATGAATAGGATTTTGGCAGCACAAAAGCGTCATACCTGTTAATCCCAAAAATTTTCCAAATTTATTAAACCTAAAATGTCTTCTGCCAAACAAATGTCTAATTTTGAAAGAGCGCACAATTTGATACAAACGTTTAAGGAAAATAACCTAAATTTATAATTGTCCATCACATCATAAAATGTTGCCTCTGCACCTTGATTGCAGACAACGGCTCTAGCAATTATGACTTAACGAACAAAAGGTGATCGACAACTCTGTATGAATTCCGAGGAACTCTGCAGCCCTACTTTTGGATTTATGAAAGCTTTTTCAGAACAATGCCTGCATAATATTTGCCAGAAATGGTTTTTTAAAAAAAAAAAAAAAAATTCTAACGCTGTCTGTCAGTGCTATTACTCTGATCATGTTTAATACCGGATGAGGTTCGGTTCACAAAAAGTTGTTTTGGTCAATCAACAGTTGTTGAATCCTCATTAATCACAGTAAGCTCAAAGCTTCCAAGATGGTCATTTTATATGAGCTCATTCGAGTTTTGGTTATCACTCATATGTTGTCCTCATCTCTTCCACAGAGGAGACATGGACTGGTGTGAGGATTTTTCAATTTGGGATCAATACAAGACAGCTCTGTAAGTTTGTATTTATTTTTTAACTCTAAAATGTATCTTTGGTTTGCAGAAACTCATTTTAAATGGACTCATGAGATTTCCTTATTAAGAAAACTACTTTCATTAGCCTACAATACTTCAAAATGATGTTTACCTTCAGCTCTAAAGACGTACAACAGCATCCCATCTGCACGATACGCATGATTCTGTACAGTTGAGTTGAGTTTTGGCAAAAAATCACAAACTTACTAACTTCTCGGCACACTTGCGTCGGCACTGGCTGAAGTCGTGGTGGAGCCAGCCTCTGCTGTCTCGTGATTGGTCAACCTTATTTTGTTACAATAAACTCAATTGGGGGAGGGGTTTTATACAAATTAACATTAGTAATAAAAATACAAATTCCAATCTTTTTTTTTTTTTTTTTTTCTTCTTGGTGTCCTTGGCCCATGGGAGGCAACACATTCGGTTGAATCATTTTTGTTTACTTGGTGAAATCCACCATGTGCTGCTGTTAGAAACCATACACCTAGCTGTAAAGTGAGTGGATTTATCGCTTCCCTCTGAATGAAGTCTTTTTCCACCGTTTATTTATTTTTTTTAAAAAACAAAGATGGATTCTGAACACAACTGGTCTTGGAAACGAGTAATATACAAAAGGAATTGTAGCAAGTTCATGGTTGTAAAATATTCTTGTTGGCTCAAATTTTATTTTGACCGCCCATAGTATACGTTAACTCAAGTTTTTTGTTTATGTAAACTTTCCAAATTTTATGTTGTCGTTCATCCACCAATGGCATCCCTTCCTTTTCCTTTTCTGCATCAGATTATATGGGCGAGACATTCAATTTGGTTAAGTTGACTAAGTAAAACAACCTGGTGGTCATCTACGAATATCTCAATTTGAGTGACTAAATACTCACGACTAAACGTGCACATCTCAATGGCATGAAATACTTACTCCTTAAGTCAAATAAAACTCCAACCGTAGCTTTTGCTCTTTGGTCTAGTAGCGCTGCCCCCCCCCCCCCCTCTCCATTGGTGTCATAAAATATTTGTGTTGAGGTAATTTTGCATTTATGCAATTAATGAAACTCTTAGATGGAAAAAAAGTTGTGAATGCGATGCTAAACCGCCGATTTCCTTGACTGTCGAATGTCACTTGTCTATGTTTTTGTTTTCCATTTATTTAAATTATTTTTTTAAATTCTCTTCATGACAGGTTACTGCTGTTCAATGATATTATATTGGAAATAATAAAACATTGGGATTGTGTCTTGGCCATACCGACCGAACCACTAGTGGTCAGTTGTTGAATTGCTTTTTCCAAAAGTTACTAACATTTGACCACAGCATTGGTCTACTTCAGCTTTGGATTTTTGCTAACCGCAGGACTGTGAGTGATCGATCATTTGACATGTACTGTGGGCTTACGAAATGTTCCCTTCTTTTTTGTCTCATCAAGACCCCATTCAACTGGATTTCGATGACAATGGAGACAGCGTTAAAACTTGAAGATAGCGTTGTTTAACGTGAAGATGGCAATTTTTGACAAGCGGAAACATTTTTTTGTTTTTGTTTTGGATGACATTTTTATGGATTTCTGAGAGTTTTTACAACACCATGGACATTGGAACAAAGTTGCTAGCAGTGTTGTTGACTTTTCACTGTTTTTGAAAAGCACAATTGGCAAATTGTACATTGGTATTTATGCTGTTTTGAATAAAGTGTGTTTTGTATTTTTTTTCTTGGCTTTGTCTTACTGGATAATTAATTTTGAATGTGATTACAACGCGAAACTTTATATTTGTATTTCAGATGGCTGCGGCAGTTATTTCCAAATAACTTGCTCATTAGAACCATGAATTTGTAGGTGAACCATTGTATAGTAATTGCTCTTTCAAATATTAGTGTTCTGTATTTATGATAAATGAGTGTTATCGTGTCATTATCCCAAGTGGTTACTCAAATATGATGTTGCCAATTTAATAAAAGAGTAAATCAAAGGCTCTGGTTAAACCGCATTTTAGTGACAAACGAAATGGATTCCTACGGCTTTCTAAAATGGCTTCTTGCTTTTCTTCTTCCTGTTCAAGCAGGAAGTGATGCAATTGCTGCAAAGGGGGAAAAATACAACTCCAACTCGTTATTCTTTGTTCACTAAAGTGAGCCGAACACTTTCACTTTTGGCTGGTGCTTGTTAAAGTTGTGATGAAGACAATTCGACGTTTCTATAAACGAAAAGTTAACGATGAAGGGGAGGGACTTACATATCACCTGAGTGTTGGCTAAATGAAAATAACGTCAATCAAAGGCTTTCAGAGCTAGGAAGGAGCTCTAGATGGCGGATGATCCTTTGGGAAGGCTGCTATGGACTGTCGTCATTGCCTTTTTTTTTTTCTTGCCCCCCCCTTACCCCCTGTGTCGACTGAGACGGCGTCCTGCAATGTTCAAGTGATGCTTCCGCTCACTCGCTCGACGTTTTGACGGGGTTGACGCCGTTTTCGCCGGGCTTTTGTGGCCATTTTTGCGCGTCGACGGAGCCGTGTGTGCTACGCGAGTGCTCGCGGTTGTTTTCCATGCGAGGCTCTGGCAGCCATGGCGCGCCTCCATTTTTAGTGCTGCTCGCTGACGCCTGACAGCAGAGCACGTTCGCAGTGGCCTGCGATGTATTTCAGACGTGATTCTTTTTGTATTTAATTACAAACTAGTTTATTTTTGTTTTTTCATGTTGCCTGTGCTGATTTGACGTTTTATTTAATTTTGCAACCACGGCGAATCGCAACGCAATAGTTGTATCTATCGCCACTATCTCGCTGTGGGATTGCTTTGTTTACATTGTTTTCTTCATTAATTCCATATTGTCTTCATGTTGAACTTTATTTTTAATGGAGTATTTTTGGGGAATGACGCAGTTGGAATTAATTGATGCGACTCGGAACTTATAGTGGGGGGGGGGCTGTATATGTCGGCTAATGGAATAGCGCGTCTTTAGCAAGTGCATTTCCTGTATATATATATATATATATATGTATATACATATATATATATATATATATATATAAAATATACACACGTTTGTTCATATATGCATAGAAAATGATCAACCATTTGTATTTAATTCCACTTTCCCCTCTCGCGTCGTACCGCTTGGGATTTAAAGTGTCTGCCGTGGGGCGAAGGCAATCTTGAGGGACTTGTGTGCTACTTTATGCCTCCTGGAACTTTTTGACACGAATACCAGTGCTTCTCTCCCAAAGGACATATTCACGCTCATTGAAAACGTACACGCATTGTTCTTCAACGATGAAGAACAGAAATAAAAAGCAAGGGGATGAAGGATCGGCGCAAAGCAATGCTTCCAGGTATGGATCTCATCCTGTTTTGTTTTTCAAACACACTCTTAACGTCTGCTCAACAAGCGTGGTCGATCACCTGTGTGCATCGGGGTGTATTTGGGCATTTGCATATGTGTGCCCCTGACGAAGTGCACCAGTGTCACCAATGACCTTGCTATTGTTTAATAGCCACACCCCGATTTTCGTAGCATTTGTTAGTGTAGTGAGCATGCAAGGCCCCGGTCATCTTTTTCCTTGGAGATGAATGCAATCGAACCTCCCTCCATCCGAATGCATTGCATGATGTGTGTTGTTTCTTCACCGTATTTTATTGACCTTAAAAACAAAAAAAAACGGCATTGTATTTTTACTGAGCGATGCATTGCACCATTTTATCAACGTTATCTGACCCCTACGGTAGATTTTGGATTGTTAGTGCAACTTCTGTTAAACATTGATACACTTTTATGCAAATGAAAGAGAAACAGTTCTCCAAATGTTAAAACGTTTTCCTGCACTGACAAATTCTGGACATCCTGAGATATATAGAACTAATTAAATGCAATATTTAATATCTAACGAGCTTGTCTGACATTTTAGCTTGTTTAGATGCACCTTTAAAGTTATGTTCACTAGAAACCCATTACTATATATTTATTTAAAAAAGCGCGCAGTGTCCAAAATGATTTGCATGAATTTTTACTCACTGTATCACCATTGTATTGATTTTGATCAACCTAAACTACGTATGTTTGCTTTATTAATTTGTAGACTTTAAATTAGATCGGGTGACTTTCCTATCAACAAGAATATATTCAACGTTAAATTTAGCTACAGTATTGAGTGTGGATACTTTTCTTCTTGTGGCTTTTTAATCACTTATGCATTATTGCAACTTTTGAGCTAGGCTACATTGTGTGGATACTTTTTTTTTTTTAAAGTTGTGACTAAATACTTTTACTTATATTTAAATTATAGTAGGCCTATTACCGTGTTTACAGCTCCCTCAACTTTGCTCAATAAAGAATCTCAACATAATTTGCATCAAAATTGCAGTGTTGGATTATGCTCCATACTCCCTTGAGTGTAATAAATGCAGACAAATTTAAATATTTATCATGTCTGCTGTGTGCTGAAGATAGTCTTTTTTTACACAAACTAATACACTTGATCACAATAACTGTCCACGCACTTGTGTGTATTTTGCACTCGTGGCATTTTATGTTGGTTTAACATTAAACTGAGTTTATTCTCGTTTGGTGCCAAACTGCCTCTTCTTTACACATTACCATTGTGGGAACGCATCGGGCACGGTCACAAGAAATGCGTAACAATGAACCTGTCGAAATGATACATTGTTTGACCTCTCCAAATGGCCCGTTCTGTCCCTGTATTGCTGACCCGAGTTCGCTCACTCGTTGCGTGCAAGGCTCACAAACCGGAAGTGGTCATTCCCGCATTCGTACCGAAGCAACCGCGATTGGCTGATTTGTCACGTAGCAACGCAATGACCAATGGAAACTCAATATTTTATCAGTCGTCCCACCCTCATTGTCAGTCGCTCAAAGGGGAAGTCACTTTCTTCTTCCGTGTTAGGTTATCGCACGCGGTCGCGCAGCATTTATGTACAGCTACCACGGCCGCAGCTACACTATTTGTAATTGTTAGATTAAAAAATAATGTTGAGAATGATTTGAATGCTCAAAGGCAGAGAATTCGATGATGAAACTTTCATTTTAGAGCTTTTAATTTATTGTTGGATGGCGCCCTCGTGTGTTCGAGCGTGGAATGACAGCAGACTCATGTTACAGGGTTCATTTTGTTTAGTTTTTTCCCTCGACACCCTTAAGGATAATGTTCCTACTAGTTTTTACTTTTAAGGAGGCGGAGATGTGAAAAAGTGAAGTAATTGTAGCTATGCTGAAATGTATTTTATGGTCAAATTGAAGACTTAAAAAAATCGCTTGTTTTGAGAACTTGAACGGAAGTGGAAATTCAACGTCTCTATGTAGTTGATGTGCTGTTTTTTTTCTCATTACCATATATGACATTTTCTTATGTCCTAGGACTTTGGACACTGCGCCAGGCACTGCATGAATAACCGTTTCTCTCATTTTATCCATCCTGTTTTCAACTCGATCCCCCAAACCTATTACTGGTGTCATTCCGAAATCACTCTGCCACCATCTTCCCTTCTGGGTGCTTTGAGATGTCGTCATACATGCTGACTCCATAATTAAATCAATCATGCTGTACCTGTGTGTTTATGTCCTAAAATCCTGTTATTGTGGCTAATTTGCTATAGTACTAGTCAGGGGCTCAACTACCTACTTTCTGCAGGGTATGCAGACACATAACAGGCGCCCCCCCCCCCCCCAAAAAAAACCCCAAAACAAAACTAATAATTCATGCAGCCGATAAATACAAATTTGGGGGGGATATAACTCTCTTATTTCAAACTTTTATTGAATGTTTCATTTTACACTTGGTGATTGGCTTAATCAATCTATATTTATTTATTTTTTATTAATAAGTTACTAATTAGACACTGCATCTGATCAGTGTCAGACTCATCGGATACAGTGGTGGAAAAGGGTTATGATTGCAATCTGAAATACTATCAAGAAGCATCTCTGGGAATTTTCCTGTCTTAAGGACCTTGTTCAAATGTGCTGGTTCTTTTTAGACACACACAGACACAGCCACTGACTTTATATCATGCCACGGCGCGCCGGTGACAGTCACGGAGCAGAGGGGCGCCTATCAGTGACGTGCCTCTATTAGTATTCGTGATGAGAACAAACCATAGCCGTAAATTGGTTACTCAAAATTATTTTCCTCCCATTGCTTTGGCGCCCTTATGCGCCGCTTATGCTGCAAACGTACTTACTTTTTGCGCCACTGGTACTCGTAGAGTGGCTTAAACTAGCAAATACAAATTCCTTGTGTTCTTCATTTCATTTAGCAATAAAGATGATTCAGAATTTTGACTTTTTCAATTTGGGTGCGATGCAAACTGATCTGTGCTAAGTGCCGTGAAAAAGGCTTTGACCCTTCACATGGCTTCTGAGGAGCACAATTACTTGCGCCTTTCACTTTTTTGGCAGCCATACAAGTTTTACTGAGGACTAATAATCAAAAAAAAAAAGTGAATGACTTTCATGCTCTGTAACTGCCCGTCTCACGTGAATAGCAGGGTGCACAGTTTGCAAATTTGTCTGAAAACTCTGTTTATTCCATTTGAGTTGCGCAATTACTTTGTCACGTTTCTTGAGTCACGGCTTATCTGAAGCTTGCTCGTACCTCAAATTTTGGCTCCGACACTAAGAAAAAAAAAAAAATCAAGGTGATTTTTGTGTTCCTCCAAAAGCTCTTAAATTGGGGCGTTCTCAAGTCAAGATAGTGCTGTAATAAGAAAATACTTCAACATTCTTAATGCCTTGTAAACATATTTTACATGTTCAACAATTTAGCGTAATAAACTGTTAAAGAAATGAGTAGTAACATATCCCCCTTCTAGCTCTTTTACGCTCTTTTGTTATTTCGGAAACTTGCACCCATTTATTTTGTGTTTGTTTTTCTCTTTTGTGCCTTGGAGCATGTACATTTGGTCAAACGTTTTCACCATGTGTATCAATAATCACTTTGTTAACATTTAAAGGCAATGTTCAGCGTCATTAATTCTTCCTTTCTTGTTGTACATAAAACAATATTGAATGATTCTTACATGTATTTTTATTTTATTTTTTTAAGTCGCTATTGAAAACTACCTCCACTCTGTTCCTAGTTGGCTGGTGCAAGCAATGATGTCGCAAAAAAAAAAAAGTCGACCTGATTTTTAATCTCCAAATAGTTGATTAATTTACCATCATTGCATGCAAAAGACCAGGATGTGAACAAAACATGCAATTTGAAAAGGGCCGTGCTCTTGTCCCCGCAGCAATTCGGCCTCGGAAGAATCCAACCACTCCGCATCGGAGTCGGGGAGTCAATCTGAGAGCGAGCACGGCAGCGAGAGGCGACGGCCCCGCCGGTCGGTTTCCAATAGCTCGTCGGGGTCGGAGAGTCGCTCGGGGAGCGGGAGCGAGTCTGCCGAGTCCAAAAGGCAGGCAAGCAGCGATCACAAAGACAAGCCAGTGAAGAAGAAGGAACGTCTCGCTGATGTCAAGAAGGTGAAGACGCTCGCATCTTTGTACTCAACAACTACAGTTGTGGTGTATACAAAAGCAAAAACTGACCAAATGTTAGGTTTTTATGATATTAAAAAAAATCGGACCAAAATGAATATTTCTAAACTTTTTCCACCGTTAATCTGTGAAGCGCAATTAAAAAAAAAGGGCTTTTGAGAGGCAATTAAATACCTGAAATAATGTTTTCAAAAGTGTGCACACCCTCTTAGAAGTGGGCGAATTCACCGAGCATTCAAGCTTCTGTTAAATTGAAGTTGGCGCCTGTGCCACCATTTAAACCTCAACTAAACTTAATCACAATCAGAATCAGAGTCCGAATGTTCTTTGTTGTCATTATACTCAGTGAACAACGAGATTGGAGAGCTCCCCTCTCCAGTGCAATCGAACAAATACTTTTATTAAAAATTTCAATTCAATTAATTAAAGATTAAATAATGAGATAGGAAATAAATATGAAATGAAATCAATCAAACAAATAATGTCGCTGTTCTGCAAGGCTAGGGTAGGTGCATGAGAGTTCAGCAGGAAGAACTGTTTTTCAGTCTGTTTGTCTTTGTCTTGATGCACCTGTAGCGCCTGCCAGAGGGCAACAGGTCGAACAGGTGTGAGCTCGGCTGAGGCACCGGGCGGTATAGATGTCCGACAGGGAGGGGGGAGAGCAGCCAATAATCCTTTGCGCTGTTTTGACTGTCCTCTGGAGCCTCACTCTGTCCGCCTCAGTGCAGCCGCCGTACCAGGTGGAGACGCAGTACGTCAGCAGGCTCTCGATGGGCGAGTGGGAGAAGGCCAGCAGCAGCTTCCTGTCCAGGTTGAATTTCCTGAGGACTCTCAGGAAGTGCAGACGCTGGTGGACCTTCTTTATCACTGCTGTGGTGTTGTGTGTCCACAAGAGGTCATCGGTGATCTGCACTCTCAGGAACTTGAATGTGTGGACCCTCTCCTCGATGTCAAGTTTTGGAGTTGCTGTTTTTCAAAATTTTGACACCATTTTAGCCATTTCTTGAACAAATGAAAATCGGTTTTTGGCCCCCCGTGACTACTAACAATCGATATCGTGAAAGAAGCATATCCGTCTATCGCTAGCATTTACCAATCCTTCCTTGGAGACCTTATAACTAGATGTTCACCAATTTGTTGGATTGTGTGTATGTGACAACAAAAGGCAATTTATTTGGGTTCACAGTCATGACAGCAACTTCTACCGTAACTACAAGGTGGCCCGTGACAAAAACAAGTTTGGAGCACCCCAAACAATCCTCTCCTCTTTACGGCATGTTACTTATTCGTTATGATCTTATTTGCAGATGTGGGAGGAACACCCAGACGTGTACGGAGTCAGAAGGTCAAATCGCAGTAGACAAGAGCCATCTCGCCTGAACATCGGCGCTGGGGTAAAACACAAGAGACCGGACAAACACGACAGGTGGTCCTCTGTTTATGACGGCCGCACGTAATGCAAACTTGTGCGCGAATGCAGTCCTTAAGGCAGACATTTATGAAAAGCATTTCCCGGCCATATGTAGAAAACAAAGCAAATAGTGAGTCTGTCAGCGTGGGTCGAGTTCATCGAACACCGCGACGCAAGTTACAAGTAGTTTGTTGTGCGCTTGTAAATTGAGGACCCCCTGGTGTAGACCCCCCCCTGAAAAAATGGTTGGGTACTTGAAATAAATGCTGATTTTCGTTTTTGTTTGTTTTTTTATTTATTTTTTATTTGTTTGTTTTATTATTTTTTTTTACACAGGGTAGCAGCGACTCAGAAAGTGAAAGTCCCAAAAGAAAAAGCTCCCGCGTGAAAAAGAGGGAGTGAGTATTTTGGCAGATTTTCTCATTCCATTTCATTGCAGTCACAATGTCCTTGATTCCTTTTCACCGCTTTTTCAGTTTGTGTTCATTAGGGCTCCGTAAAAAACCCCCCCCAAAAAAACGATATGTTGATTTGAATTGTTTTTCTTTTTCAGAATCAGAATGGCTTTTATTGTTATTGTACTCAGTGTGCACCGCGATTGGAGAGCAATATAACAAATAATTTAATTGAATATAGAAATTAAATAAAATGTAATTGAAAATTTAAATTGAATTCTATATATCAATGACATTAAAGTTTAAATAATGATATGAAATTAAATAAATAAATATCGATATCGAGTCATAAAACCATATATCGATACTTTGTCTTTTTCCAAATCCCATAAATTCACCTGACTTCACTACGCAAGAGTAGCGCATCAATAACAAAATGGCGGAAGCGGTGAAGTCAGCATCAACAAGCATGAAGGCAGATTGATGTATTTATTGTTTCGATCAGGTCACGTTACATAAAACGTACATGATTCTTGTAACTGCATTGGCTTCAATTCGTAATGTAAATGTGAATATTATTTACTAACGTGGCAAGTTACAGCAAGCAGTTTGTACTAATTGCAACATTGGGTCTACTGAGAAAAGTGGTGCTGCGTGAAATCGTTCATTGAATCTAAAATCAATCAAAGTGAATCACGAGTCGAAAATCAAATCGGACCCTCGTGTATCGAATCGAATCCATTTTGGAAATATGTATCGATACCCAGCCCTAGAGTTCATATTGTGTATTGGTCGTTATGTGTTCTCATTCTGAAGTGGGTATCTGTTGGCCAAGTTTGATCGCAGTCAGCCAGGTGATGATGTTCTCTCCAATTGTTGTGAACTGCCGGCAAAATGACAAGCTTGCAATGCGTCAACGTAAAACGGCGCTGATGGGCCGCGTGGGTGAACTTGTGGCATCTCTTTGTTGTAAAGTATCTGGAATGATGATGATGATGATGATGATGATGATGATGAGGAGGAGGAAGCTTCTGGCAGTACAGACAGTGAGCAGGAAGAGAAAAAAGTTAGATCCAGACGACTTCCTGCAAGAAGGTAAGAGCTTAGCGAGGCCTGGCCTTCAGACAGCGACCCGCTGGTCATCCTCATCCCCCCCCCCTTTTTTTTTTTTCTGTTGCATGGGTGACATAAAGCAGGAGTGGGAACATTTGATCCCCTCTATACTTTGCAATTTCAAAAACACATCAAACCCCAGACGCAAAATCCTGACATATTCACTTAATTTGGGAACTTTTTGAGCTAAGCACGAATCGCCAGTGACTAGGGCTGTACGATTTTAGGGATAAATGTTATTGCCATTTAAATTTAATTTGCGATTTTCTTCCCATTGTACAGCGACATTTACAAACATGACAGAAAATGCCATTCTACCATTAAAAACAATCAAAGCTATTGCTATAATGGAAGGATACTAATGAGGTTTTGTGAGGGTGGGCAGTTCTTTCTCAAGTTTTTATAAACGACTTGCTGTCAAGTATAATTTTGGAATTGTGTTTATGAAATGCGTTTTTGGTTGATTGATTCATTTGTTGAACAAATCAAGATAAAAACAAAAATTGAAAGAAAGAAAGAGAGAGAATAATAGAAAAAATTGAACAAGCAGGGTTTAAAACAAAACAAAAAAAAAAACCAGAGGCTAAGAAATATATTTGAGAAATACATGATTAAAGCGTGACGTCATTGGTAAGCCACGCAGGACCCCGTCCTCAACTAAAACCAACAACGGACCGGAGACGACAGGTTAGCTTAGCGCCAGCTCGCTGGTACGACACAATTTAGACAATAAACACGGTGAAGTGTACC
Organism: Idiotropiscis lumnitzeri; assembly: GCF_059441095.1. Lineage (NCBI taxonomy): Eukaryota > Metazoa > Chordata > Actinopteri > Syngnathiformes > Syngnathidae > Idiotropiscis > Idiotropiscis lumnitzeri. The sequence goes on along the minus strand of NC_142396.1, from coordinate 2,658,058 downwards.
GTTAGCCAGCGGACGGCGAAGGATCCTGGAAGTCCAAGTAAGCACCAGCCCAGGTAAAATGAATGCGCGTTTTGACGTGTATACCCGTCAATGGCAGTGAATGAGTTCATCCCAAAAAATGCAAACGTGTTGCATTCCGGTTCAATGCAGAGGGCATTAAGTATCTAATTTCTCTTTCGTCAGAATATAAGCAGTTTTCGGATCATGTACAAGAAGGGATTGATTTGTTTCTCGCTCGTAAATGTCAACACGAGTACCGAATGCAGATTTTTGGCTGTGAGTCTGTGCTCTACTTTCTGGAATGTCCACTGACCGGCACATGAATGCAGGTTGCATCATCCTATAAAAATGTTTTTCTTTTTTGTTGAAAACAACTTCCATAAACCACCAGCATCTCTCGTCCACTGTGTTTTTTTTTCTTTTTGTTCAGTTTTAAATCCATCCGCATGCAGTCGTACCAGTTAGCTAGCACTAAGCTTACTGGAGAATTCGTCTCACTGGCTCGATATGGGCCGCAGTATTTTCTCCCAAATTTCTTCTGGACATCGAAAGCTACACTTTGAGTAAAAGATGTTTTCCGCTCCTGCTTTAAAGAAGACATTTGAAATTGTTTGTGTAAAGTTTGTTCTGGCCTCTAAAGTGGATCGACCCGACCCCTCTTCCCTTTCTTTTGGCTCTTTGGCAGACCCCAGACAAAATCATCAAACAAAAAACCGTCCCAAAAAGCAAGGAAATCCAGGAGACAGGAATCGTCTCCCGAGGACGAGGATGACGACGACGAAGATGACAATGACGAGGATGATGACGATGATGACACTCCAAAGAGACAAACTCGTCGAAGAGGGGCTACTAAAGTCAAAAGGTTTTTATTTATTTCTTTTTTTAAGGCTGCTGGCGGCATTGCTACAAACATGACTGTCATCCAGCATTGTTGATCAGTGCACAGTTTCCAGGGAACCCCCCGCTTGAGCAAAAATCTGCCAATAATTGAAAGCCTCACAAAAAGGTTTTCAATTGTCTGTAGAGGCCAAAAGATGATGGCAATACACGGCTTCCTGACGGACAAATATCTGACGAAATAAAGCGCCTCCTCTCAGTTCAGCAGAGGTGCCAACATGGCGCCATTTGGTGTCCAAGCAATTTATTTACATTAGACCAGGGCTGGGCGATATGGCTGAAAATAATATCGTGATGCAAGTATGTCATATTGCCGATATCGATATATATATATACATCGAATTATCGTTTATTTTTATTTTTTATTTTATTATTATTATTATTTTTTTGATTATAATTATGATATTTTTTTAATTTCTGTTTACTATCGAAAAAAAAAACTTTTATTTTAAAATGTAACATTTAACCTTCAAAATGAACTGGACAAAAAGTCAAACACTCTGTTCGGTCTAAATTAAATGCACAATTATTTAAACAAGTTAATGCTCGGAGTCTCTTCTTGAAATAGACTCATTTCAAAAGTTAATTTTAAAAATTGAACTAACTTGAGTGTCATCGGCTTAACTATTGCTCACGCCGGCCTCTCTTCCGAAGCTCCCGTGTGACGGAACTCAGGGCCACTTTTTCAGGTCGGCCGGAAAGTTGACCTTTTGCCGCTTGTTTTTTTTGTTTGTTAGTTTGTGTGTTTTGAGTCACGCGAGCTCAGCGGCGCACGCGTGAGCCGCGGGTTGTATTTCCTAAATGGGAGGAAGTTTGTTGACGAGTTTTTTTCCCCTCCGATCAACAAGTTATCAATACCATTTTCTATTGATATCAATCGCCTAACTATCGCGATACATATATCAAATTATCGTCACAGCCCTACATTAGACATAAAAACAGTGAATCAGTGAGTTTGTCAGCCAATAACAAAGGATAAATCTGCCAGTAGTTGAATCTGTGAGTGCCCAATCGCAGTTGTCAGCATCTGTCATATGTGCCGTTTCCTTAACGCAGCTATAAAGAAGACCAACATGACTTTGAAACGGACTCTGACGACCTGATTGAAATGACGGGCGACGCGTGTGAGGAGCAGCAGGATGACGACAGCGAGACAATCGAGAAAGTCATGGACACCAGGATCGGCAAAAAAGGAGGTGATAACAAACCCGTTGGAAATGATACGTAGCGTTATATCGACGAGTGCCTCGACGCAAGAGTTTTCAAAATATCAGCCGTCAAATTATTTATTTATTTATTTTTTTGGGTGCTGAGTTGCCAGCATTTGCTAGCTTAATGCTAATGCACAATGCCATAGACGGGTTAACTACTAATATTCCTCCAGCCTATTTAGGAGTTTTGACCATATTCTGTGTGCATATCGCGTTGCCAATAGATTTATGGGGAAAAAAATGCAATTAAACACATTTGCGGCATAGTAGGATTGCGCTCGTCAGTCACAGTATATTGAAGTTCAACACATTTTAGTTGTGCAGCCAAAGTGCACGTTTGATTGAAGTAAATTCAAAGGAGAAAAATGCAAAGCTGGAAAATGTTTAGTCTACGCTGTGACATGCACATATTATGGTCGACATTAGTAATACCTGAAGAAAAAAATGAACACTATTATGGAGGCGGCTGCTTCCTCGACGTTTTGTCAAACTTCCTTCATGCATGAAGAAGCAATTTAGTGCCAAAATAAGCAACTGAAGTTGCTGTTGTGAAATGCGCCATATAAATAAAGTTGTATTGCATTGTACAATTATATAAAGTACAATGCTGTAGAGTGCAATTTTTCATGTAAAAAAAACATTTTCCAAAATCTTTTGTTTGGCGTTTTACGGAGTACTGTAACGGATTTTTGGCATTTCCATTCATTTCAATGGTGAAAGTTGATTTGTAGCGGTTAATGGACAGCTAATCGGTTGGCAAATGAATGGTTAATTATTTTGCTAATCGATTAATCGTAACGAGTCCTTGGTTAATTGAAAATTCCCCAACATATGTCACCGTCTCAACAGGAAATATTCTCCGATTTCTGTCGTCCTTTGTGAAAGCAGACGGATCATATTTGTGTTGAAGTCACATCAAATAATTTCACGCTGCTTGCAAATGTGATTTTATTGCTTTGAAGAACAATGATCAACGTGTTTGCCAATTCTCTTCCATGTTACCGACCTAACCAGTGCGTGAATCATAATTCATTTCTTTGTGCGTTTTTTCCATTTGTCAATTTGAAATAGTGTTTGTTTTTCAGTAAAGGCATGGACATGCATTTTTAAACATTTTTAAATCCGATTTATCGATGAATTGCTAAAATAATTGGCTGATGAATTTATTATTTAAATGACTTGGTCAGTCAAGGCATTGCAGGCTGCGCGGTGGAGTGGGAGTGGTTAGCGGGTTGGGCTGGGCAATAAATGACCGACATCATGTTGCCCATGTCGGTAAATTCGGTGTTTAAAAAAAAAAAAAAAAGAAAAGAAAAGAAATTAGACAGACGATGTTTGAGCCAAAGAACACAAACTGCAAAGTGCGTCGTAAGCACCCGAAACAGCGCGTCCAACCTTTTCCTTTTCACCAACCACAACACAACCATGCTGTCGACTTGGAACTTGCGCTAAAAGTTCAAAGTGAGAAGCAAGGTTGGACAAGTGACAACAGCCCATCACGGAGGCGATCCCGTTCGAGAGAACGTCTCAGAGGTGGACGCTATAGCCTAGCACAAAGCTAAAGATATCAGAATCAGAAAGCCCCTTTTCTTTGTCATTGTACTCAGTGTGCAACGAGATTAGAGAGCTCCCCCTCTCCAGTGCAATACAACAATCATTGAATGACATATATTTGAATTTGATTAATTCAAGATTAAATAATTAACTAGAAAATACATATAAATATAGCTCCTCTAGCTCGAGTGGAGCGCACGGAATTGAAACGCCTCATGAAAGGAGCCGGCAAGAGGAACGCAAATATTTTTTCGCCAACCGTACTTCCCGATATGGACAGCATCGGGACGGGAGCTTAGACATGTCAAGCATTTTGCATCCACGTCCGCCTTGTGGTTGAGTTGCAATTTCCTGCCCCCGTTTGAGCCTGACTGTGCATGACAAAGACGACAAGAGTACCCGAGACGGCACATTTTCCTGATGATGCACACTTGCTTATTTGGCTTGCCTTGACATTTTTGACATTATATTCAGCATTTTGCTTCCAGGCTGTTTATCGTGCATTTCTCGTTATTGTGGTAAATTTGCTCAATTTATCGTGATAATTGATTTGAGGTCGTATCGCCCCGGCCCAATGAGCAGGCCTGGCTCGCACTTGAATCTCAGCTCAACTTTCATAGGGTGTTCGATTCATCAAAAATGTGAAAATGATTCAGAGTTGTGTGTGCGTTTCTCAGAATGGTTGACGGCCTTAAGTTTCTGGTGAATTTACACAAACTTAACCAGCTAAGATATTTAACAGAGGGGGAAAAAATGACGTCAAACATTTTTTGTTCATGAATTTATTTTTTGCGCGGCTGTTGGTAACACCACAATGGACGTTTATCTCGCCGCGCTCTTTAGGGATGCCATCAGTGAGTGTTCTACCCTGCTTTGTAGACGGGGCTCACATGGAAATGTGATTTTTCTTCTCCTTTTCTTTGGGAATCGTAGCGACGGGTGCTCCCACCACCATGTACGCCGTCGAGGAGAACGGCGACCCGTGCGAAGGTTTTGAGCCCGCAAACGACGAAGGAGAAACGCAGTATCTGGTCAAGTGGAAGGGCTGGTCTTACATCCACAACACGTGGGAGAGCTTGGACTCGCTGACGCAGCAGAAGGTCAAGGGCTTAAAGAAGCTGGACAACTTCAAAAAGAAAAATGAAGAACTCAGCGCATGGTGAAAATTGTTTTACTCGACTCAACTGGAATAGTAGATGACGTGTGATTTTACAAAACAAATTCCTCCGAATGTTTTAGGTTGAGGCGGGCGTCGCCTGAGGATGTGGAGTTCCACAACTGCCAGCTGGAGCTCATTGCTGACTTGAACAAGCAGTTCCAGTTTGTGGAGCGCGTCATCGGTAAGAGCTGAGCCAGTCACGGTGCAAATGTTTCTTCAATTTCAATGAAAAGAAGACAGAAGTTAGGATGTTCGGTCCCAGTGGCTCTTCTACTGTCAAACCCTGTTGACCCTTGACCCCTGGCAGCTCATCGAAAGCCAACAGTCTCAAATTTGGCTTTTAAACTGGACAGTGATTTGAAATTAGATCAGCAAATCAGTGCTGTTGTTCGATCCAACTTCTTTCATTTTAGGCAGCTGGTGAAGTGAATCCCCTTCTTTTCCGGCAGCACTTCGAAACTTTAATCCATGCGTTCGTTACAACTAGGCAAGATGACTGCAATGCACTTTACTTTGGAGTCAGCCGGTCCTCCCTCAAGCGTCTCCAGTTGCTCCAAAATGCTGCCGCTGGCCTTCGAACTGGAGCTCGGAAGAGGGAGCACATCACCCCAATTCTGAATTCTCTTCACTGACTCCCAGTGCACTTTCGAGTTGGCTTTAAGATACTTCTGTTCGTCTTGAAATGGGCTCGCCCCGGCGTACCTCTCTGAGCGCCTACGGAGCTACGCAACTGCCCGCTGCCGCTGGTCTGCAGACCAAATGCCGCTGGAGGTGCTGAGGACTAAACGCACCCTCAGAGGGGAGGGGATCGTGCCTTTACTGTTGCCGGTCCTTCCCTATGGAATGAGCTCCCGTTAAATGTTGGGCAAGCCCCGCCCCTTCTCTGTCCACTTTTCAAACTTGCTTGAAGACATATTTTGATTCTTTAGCTTTCGACTCAACACGAGACTGTCGCTTCTTCTGTTTTCTATTGTTTGTCTTTTAATTTGTGTTCTAATTTCCCGCTAATTTATATGACACCATATGGAAAGCGCTTTTGTTCCAGCTCCAGCTGTTGTGACATGCGCTTTAAAAAGTTGGATTTTTTTTTTTTTTTTGGGGGTACAACTCCATATTAATTGCATTTGTCATCACCAGCAACCAAAACAGGAAAAACACACGGATCCTCTGACTTCCCATGTAAGCAAATCAATCTTTTCACGATTGAACTCGACGGGAGAGCGCACTCGCTTAAACGTATTTGCTCTTCCAGCTCACAGTCACAAGACGTCGTCCAATGAACCCGAGTACCTCTGCAAGTGGATGGGCCTCCCGTACTCTGAGTGCAGCTGGGAGGACGGCGCACTGGTCATGAAGAAGTTTCAGCACTGCATAGACGGCTTCTTGAACCGCAATTCTAGCAAAACGGTCCCCTCAAAAGACTGCAAGGTGCCACTCCAACCGCCACTCGTGTTGGTTACACTTCAATACAATACAATTGTATTTTTAGCGCGCACTTCACAACAGCTGCAGCTGTAACAAAATACTTCGCACATCGAGTATAACATAAAGTAGCAATAATTCAAGAACAAAGAATGATACTAACACACAGTGGTGGGCGGTCAAGGCCTTCTCTGCTGACCTAACAAAAGCAAGAAAAAAAAATAGTCTTCCCATTGATGTCATATTATATGCTAGTGTTGAATTTGTAGGTTAGAGTTTGTATCCAATTAGAATTCAGTTAGCTCGTGTTGCCTGGCAGATTTCATAATACACTATTCAAATGAGGACTTCAGACACAATCGTGCGGGCGTCTCTTCTGTGTGTGTGCCGGGGGGTGTTTACAGTTAACGGACAGTTGCAGTAGCCAATCAGATCACGAGTTGAGGACAGTGAGGCCTTCTCGCGGGCCTCACGTTGAAGGTGACGAACGCATTTTGCGATTGGCTACTCACTCGTCAGGGGGCAGCGCAATGCGGAATCAACACACCAGAAAAAGCCGCAGACCGTTCAAAAATCTCAAATCTATTCTTGCTTTTTTTAAACCGCAATGGCGGAAGGAGGGAAATGTGCGGATTTAATTGCAGATGCCCTTGCGTGGCCATTTTCTGGACGGACCTTTCACGAGAAGCTAAGTCATCCAACACTCACTCAGTAATGCGTAAGTGTTCGTCTGTGTATTCTTTCTCCAGCCGTGGTGTCATAAATGTTGGCAATATGAGGGGGATTGAGTCAAGTCGGACTAAGCAGGACTTCACTGAAGGCCTGCGTGTGAAATGCACAGTCCGCCACTGCTAACACATTTACAGGATACAGCAGAAACAGTGAACAGTCTGATTTGACAGAGACACACTGCTTCATGTTCCGTTTCGTAGTGATGGGCAAATTACGTTTTTATGAACCACTGAACCATTTGACGCAATCGCTTCAAAATGCTTTGAAGCTTCAAAGCTTCAGCTGGTGGTGAAAAACTAGAACTGCAGTCAAATACTACAGAGGCTTTTTGACAGAAAAGCATTCGTGTGTACACACACACACGCACACAGAAACAATGATTGGATATCTAGTTCTGTGGCAGTTTTTGTGTAAATAAAAAAGAAATGAAGCTAATGGCTCATACCTTGTTTAATGTCGAGCTACGAAATGTTGTGAAGTCTAGTAAACAAAAGGGTGAAACAATGTTATGCTGAAAAAAAACACGACTCATATATTCACACACTAAAGTATAAACATTTCTTTATACACAAAGTCACAAAAATGATGGCATGGGTAAAGTGTATGCATTTCAAAGATTTGTATTCATTTAAGAATATTATTTTTTCCACAGTCTTCGGATTTAGACGGTTTCTTTTTAGGATTTACTCGAGTTCATTGAAAGAATTAAATTGCTTCGGACGTCACAGGTCGCATGTTTTTCCCCGGACAGAACGGAGAATCGGAACAGTGTTCCGAGGCGGGTTTGAAACGTGCAACAGATCTTTGGTTCCAGAGTGGCCTTCTCTACCGTTTTGTTCCTCTGTTTTTTTTAGGTGTTGAAGCAAAGGCCAAGATTTGTCGCTCTGAAAAAACAGCCCGCGTATATTGGAGACGAAAACTTGGAACTGAGAGACTATCAACTGGCTGGTCTCAACTGGCTCGCTCACTCCTGGTGCAGGTAGTGTGCTTTTAAAATGCAGAGGAATGTTCAAAACGGCATTGTATGAGGAGTTCAAATGCTCAAAGGCGTGCGCTCAAGTCAAAGAACACAGACCGCCGTTCCTTTTCGATTGATTCGGTTGCTGTGGTCCGAAACGGCACAATGCCGATAAAAGCAAAGCATCAGCGTCATGCATCCGGCACGTACACAAGCATTTTCCAAGTGACATCGTATTGAAGAAAAGCTATGTTTCAGGTATTAAAAATTTTTTAAAAAATCACCAAAGTTATTCTAGTTATCGAAATAAGTTTCAACTTGAATAGAAGATAGGAATTTGTTGCCCAAAAAACTAAGAAAAATGTTTACAATGTTTTAAAAAAAATGTTTTCTTTTAGTCATAAGTTGCAAGCAGACTGATATTTATTCCAATTTTTGGCAAAGCAAGTAGCCAGTTGCCTTCCGTAGTGCGTGTGGCTTGAAGTGAAAAAGCAACTAGGCAGCTTACTGCTGATTGGCTGCTACCCACTGCACAAGGAACCAATGGCGCTGTGGGCGGGCCAATGAGCTACGAGAGGGAGGGAGAGACAAAATAAACCAGCTTTTATCGGCCTTGAAAGGTTAAAAAAAAAATCATCTTTCGATCACGATTGTACCCCCCCCCCAAAAAAAAATAGTTTGATTGCTAATTGAATTTGCTAAAAAATAATAAATAAAATAAAAACGATAGTTAAATCCACCACCTGCAATAACACGCTAGCACAAACTTGAGATGTTTTCGTCACGAATCTCCACGTTGAAGGAGCCGTGTCAGAAACGATGTCGGCCTTATCCACAGGTGCAACAGCGTCATTCTGGCAGACGAGATGGGACTTGGAAAGACCATCCAGACCATCTCCTTCCTGTCCTGCCTGTTCCACCAGCATCAGCTCTACGGGCCCTTCTTAGTGGTGGTGCCGCTGTCCACGCTCACCTCCTGGCAGAGGGAATTTAACACCTGGGCCCCCGACATGAATGTGGTGGTCTACCTCGGTGATGTAATGAGCAGAAAAACGGTAGGTGCTCCGTCGTCGTCGTTTTATTTTTTATTTTTTGAAGTACGTTTCAAGGGACAAACGCAAAATGCGTCGCCGCTTGCAGAGTGATTTTGATGCCGCTGCCTTTTCGTCAAGGATGTTAATTTTGTTTTTATTCCAGCGTGCGGCGGAGTTGTGCTGAGAATATGTTGTGTACTTTTTTTGTATTAAAGTCATCATTAATGAGTGATCATTGTTGTTTCGTTGTCTTCTTCTCTCAATAGATCCGCGACTACGAGTGGGTCAACCACCAAACCAAAAGAATCCGTTTCAATGCCCTTTTAACCACTTATGAAATTCTCCTGAAAGACAAGGTGAGTGTTTTTTTTTAAAATTAATTTCACACAGACACACTGACTTTTTTTTGGATTCTGCGATGTCAAACTTCCCTCAATCGTTGAAACTTTCTTGACACCAAAAATGCGTGTTGACGGGTGCAATCACTGACCTCGAATGGTTTTGTCTAGGGAGTCCTCGGAAACATCAACTGGGCATTCCTCGGTGTTGATGAGGCTCACCGGCTGAAGAACGATGATTCCCTCTTGTACAAAACCTTGATGGAGTTCAGGTCAAACCACAGGCTCCTCATTACCGGCACTCCGTTGCAGAACTCGCTCAAAGAGCTTTGGTCGCTGCTGCACTTCCTCATGCCGGATAAGTGCGTTCCACACTTCACCTTCTTGAAAATCCCACAAACAAGGAGTGTGCCCATTTAAAAAAAAAAAAAAAAAAAAAAAAAAAATCTGTTGTACGCTCAGGTTTGACTCTTGGGAAGATTTCGAGGACGACCACGGCAAAGGGCGAGAGAATGGCTACCAGAGTCTTCACAAAGTCCTCGAGCCCTTCCTGCTCCGACGTGTCAAAAAGGACGTGGAGAAATCACTTCCCGCCAAAGTGGAGCAGATTCTCCGTGTTGACATGAGTGCGCAGCAGAAACAATTTTACAAGTACGATTCTGTATTGGTCTCTGTGTTGTGATCTGCATTGTAGCGAGATGTGCGGACTCAAAAGGCAAGGCAAGGCCATTTTATTGATTTATTTATTTATTTATTTTTACATTATTTTTTTTTCATATGTAAGGCAACTCAATGTACTTCACACAAGCAAAGGCACAATACCTCCAAGCATTAACAAGCAACTGTTGACAAAAAAAAAAAAAAAGCAGAAAAAGAGTAGCTTACAAAACATACATTGAACAGAAAACTTTCATGGAAAAGTGACAAAATAAAAGTTGGTTCCTAAAATATCTAAAATAATAATAATAATAATAATTAAAAAAAAAAAAAAAAAGATTTAAAATTGTTGAGTACAGTGTTGCTAATGCTAATGCTAACAGCTAGCTGCTAGCCACTAACTCCAGAGGCTGTCCAGTGTCATGTCCTACAATGACGGCGTAATTAGCTAGCGGTTTGTTAGCGTGCAAAATTAGCGACTGAGTATGATTTTGGGATGGCGTTGTGTTGATGTTGGTGGCAACTACCGTATTTTTCGCACTATACGTCGCCCCGGAGTATATGTCGCGCCTGTCAAAAAATGCATAGTATAGAAGGAAACAACTTGTATATGTCGCACTGGAGTACAAGTCGCATTTCTGGGGAAATGTAATTGAGGAAATCCAATGCCAGAGGACCAACACTCATGTCATCTTGAAAGTCAATTTAAAATAAAATTGAAATAGAGAAAAACAGGCTGAAAAACGATCAGAGAGCATGCCTTGTATGTTAACGTGACATATTGATTCCGATTACTGGAGCATAAAGAACATGCCGACAAATTTAACAAACTGTCAGTGTCACGCCACATCACTAAATCCAGTGAAGTCTTCCTCCTCGGTGTTGCTTCTCAGCTGCTCCGCCGACTCCGGAGGCAAACGATGCGCCACTTCCTCCGCTGCGTCACCTCCGATGATGACCGTTTTCGGCTGCATATTTCACTATTTCTAGGCTGGAATCTGCAAAATATGATCTTCTTTTCGGTGTCATTGTTCTTCAGTCCTTCTCAATTGTTTTTCTTTTACTGTCAATGTTGAAATGATCAATCGACAGAGGAATGGAAGTAGCGGGAACAGACACACAGGCCTTGAGCACCCGCGTTTCTTGCGGCTTGAAGTGAAAATAACGTGAATGAATATACTAATGTGTTTATCAGAAAGGCTTTATTGATCCCTGGAGGAAATTTCGCTTTATGATTCCACAGATAAGTCGCTCCAGAATATACGTTGCACCCCTGGCCAAACTATGTGAAAAGCTGCGATTTATAGTTCGGAATATACGGTATATCACGTCAATTAAAAGTGCCATAAAGCAAACGGAAAGGTGGAATACAGAAGTCAAGGTAGCAGTTACGCCACCACGGCAGCTAACTTAAAAAATTTCCCGACTATCAGGCACACCTGTATATCAGCCGCAGCGACTCTTTTTGGGCAAAGGCTACTGCATTGGCATCAATGACAATGAATTATTTCCTAAACTTTATTTTGAACTTAGCCATTGCCAAGGCAGGGGGGGGGGCTGTCCCACTATTTGAGATGCACTGCCTTAATGTGATCGCGCGCAGTTTTCTTTTCACCACGAGTCCATCATAGATGGACGCAACGGAGAGAAGCCTGTCACTTTTCAAAAGATTTTAGCCTCAAATAATATACGAACCTTTAGTACGACAAGTTTTTTTTTGTTTCTTTCATCTGTGCGGCCCGGTCCAAAGTGGTTGGGGGGCCTTTGGTTTAGAGGACCTTAATGTAAGGTTTGAGAACTTTGCAAAAGTTTTGAAAATGCATTTAAAAGCATTTCCACTCAGGGCAGACTTCAATTCTGTTGGCATCTTATTCCATTTCTGTGCAGCAGCATAACGGCCGCCTAGGTGGCCCCCGGGCCGTTCTTTGCCCACCACTGCTTTAGATATTCACCGAGCTGTCGGCATGTTCCCCAAAATACGACTTGAATTCTGAATTGTCTGAATTTGGAGCACCCTCTGACCTCTTTAAGAATGCAATAAGTAAGTGGTCGTCTTTTGATGTGTTCCTTGCAGGTGGATTTTAACGCGGAATTACAAAGCTCTTTCCAAAGGCACCCGAGGCAGCTCCTCGGGCTTCCTGAACATTGTTATGGAGCTGAAAAAGTGCTGCAACCACGGCTTCCTCATCAGGCAGCCCGAGGAGGGAGAGCCCGAGTCGCAACAGGAACACCTGCAGGTATTTTGCCCATGGGCCCTTTTCCATTTGAACTCTGTGTTGCGTCATCAAACGTGGACGCGACGGTCTTTTTGTGTGTTAGGCTCTGGTGCGGGGCAGCGGCAAGTTGGTGCTGCTGGACAAACTGCTCACCCGGCTCAGGGAGCGAGGCAACAGAGTGCTGATTTTTTCGCAGATGGTCAGAATGTTGGACATCCTGGCCGAATACCTTGCCAAGAAGCGTTACCCGTTCCAGGTAGGATTCCCCTATTTGCCGTTTAGGAATGAAGCAACAGAGATTTTGTAAACCATGTAAAATTTGCAATTTAAAAAAAAGGAACTATAAATAAATAAATGGAAAATGTGTGGAAAGGCTGAAATTTTTGTGGCGTTGTTTTTTTTTTTTTTTTTTTTTTTAACTTACTGTCACAAAGTCAATTCAAAATGCCAATGTGCTTTTTAAAAAGTGCCGTTGCTCCCCTCATGTGGTTATTTATATCGGCGGCTTGTTTGAAATGGAAGCGCATCCGCGTTCCGGCGGGGCGCTTGGCTTGGCCGACGCGATTTGTTGTGATAGAGATGAAGTCAACGTTGCCTGAAGTACGCTGTTGTTTGTCTCTTCCATTTTTAGCGATTGGACGGCTCCATCAAGGGAGAAATTCGAAAGCAAGCACTGGATCACTTTAATGCCGAAGGCTCAGAGGTATGTTCAAGACTGGCGCCCCGTCATGATGTTTGTCAATCGTTTCAAAACTTCATGACGTTGTGTGACTGACTAAAAACGGTGCTTTGAAGAATGTCAAAATGATGTTGCTCGCACGCGTCTTCAACGGTAGCCCGTCCTGGAAGTTTTGTTTTTCTTAACGGAGCGTCACGTCTCCCCTAGGACTTTTGCTTTCTCTTGTCCACGAGAGCCGGAGGCTTGGGGATAAACTTGGCCTCGGCCGACACCGTCGTCATCTTCGACTCGGACTGGAACCCTCAGAATGACCTGCAGGCGCAAGCCAGGGCTCATCGGATCGGCCAAAAGAAGCAGGTATGCTGCGGCCGAAATTGAGAGCAACTCGCATTGCGCGGTGGCGGCATCACCTTGAGGGTGATCAATTGGCTGTCACTCGTTTGCCGCTGCGCTTCACGCTGTTACCTCATTTACCTCCTGACGACTAACGCAGCATGGAAGAAAATGAATCATGGCCCTTTCACAATTGCCATGCCATTGCTACCTCCAGGAGCGTTTGGTCTGCTGACCAGGAGTTCAGAGAGGTAAGGTGGGGCGAGACCATGTCACTTTATTCACAGATAATAGCGATTGTAAGACAAGGAAGAGAATCTTCAAATGAATTCTAAAATGGGGAAGGGAGGTCAGAATCGGAGGCATTTGCCCCCTCCTCCAAGCTCCGGTTAGGAGGCCAGCGGCACGTTTTGGACCAACTGGAGGCACTTGAGGGAGCACTGGCTGACTTCCAAATAAAGTGCAGTACTGTAATCCAGCCAAAATGTAAAAAATGCATTGATTACAGTTGGTTTAAAAAAATAAATACAAAAAAAAAGGTGGATTTAACATCAGCACCAATTTACCATTCCAATTTCAAATGACTCTCAGATTTAAAACCAAAGTTCCAAATTGTTGGCTTCCGATAAGACGACGCCATCATTTATTGATTTATTTTTTAATTCCAGCAGTTCAGTGTCATCCAGGCTGCAATTTCCTCTTGCCAGCACAAACGTGGCCTTCAAGACAAGGCATTCTTTGACTTAGCGGGACGGGACGTACATCTGACTGTCATTCACACGACAGTGAAAGGAAATAGCATTCTTCCTTAAGATGGAACCCAGGGGCGGCAAAGAGCAGGGGCCCAAAATTGAACCCTGTGGAACACCTAACGACAGTGGGGCCGTCTACATCCCATCAAATGGACTTACAGTTGACTGTCACGTTACGCATGTCGAGTCCATGTCAAATCATGTGTTCAATCACTTCTTTTTCTTGAAGCTGTCTGGCGGCATGCAGTCTCTTCACGCTTTTGTCTCGGCCGTAGGTGAATATCTATCGATTGGTCACCAAGGGAACCGTTGAGGAGGACATTATCGAGAGGGCGAAGAAGAAGATGGTTTTGGATCATCTGGTTATCCAGCGAATGGACACCACCGGCCGGACTGTACTGGACAGCAACTCGGGAAACACCAAGTAGGACCTCTTCGAGTTACGTGAATATGTTTATCGTGAACGATCACGCGCGCTCTTCCTTTGGTCGACCAGTTCGAATCCATTTAACAAGGAAGAGCTCACCGCTATCCTCAAGTTTGGTGCCGAAGAACTCTTTAAAGAAGCAGAAGGAGAAGAGTCTGAACCTCAGGTAGTTTGTCGTCCTGAGTGCACTAAAAGCGCGCATATCTCATCATTTTAGAAATGAAAACAGTGTGTTGTCTTTTCATGCAGGAAATGGACATTGATGAGATTCTCCGGTTGGCCGAAACGAGAGAAAGTGACCAGGGACAAAGTGCCACTGATGAACTGCTGTCTCAGTTTAAGGTGCGTATCTGATCTTGTTATTATTATTTCATATATTACCATGGATACATTATATCTATAAATGGGAAGTCAAACAAATTAAATCTGTTCACTGACTGTGTAGTTTATGTGGAATAAATATGTTGCAGCCCCAGAAAATATATTTACGTGGTTAAAAATTGATACGACACAATTGAGAAAGGAGTGTATTATTTATTTAAAATATTTTGCGGACTATGAGCCGCTCCTTTTTTCCTTGAATTTGAACCATGCGGCTAACACAACGGTGCAGCTTTCCTGTGAATTTTTCTTTCACCAGTAGGGGCGCTCTATAGCAAAGAAAATGCGTGAAATAAATCTCTTTTTTTTTTCTTGGATCTGTTCTGTTTTAATGAGCAAAAATGTTGCCGTGTTAAAATGCACGGTTTTTACAATCTGAGGATGTGCCTTTATGTGCTTTCACAGTACAAAATCGTTCGGTACGTGCAATCAACAACTAATTTTTTTCCAACATAGAAAACTGTGGCTTATGGCCTTGTGAGGCTTGTACAGTGAACTCCCGCTACTTCGCGGTTCACCTTTCGCGGGTTCAGTGCTTCGCGGGTCTAAAAAATATTCGGGGGCATTGTAGTTTCGCCGAGCGGCACACGGGGGCGCTGAAGCGGTTAGACGGCTGGCGTGCGCCAAAGAGGAGAGTGGACGAAGAAGAGCAGGTTCCCCCGGACACGATTGGTGGCGACGGACACGATTGGTGGCGACGTTTCGCGCGGTTCGGACCGTATCAAAGCTCCGGCCGGCGTGCGTGGCAGTTAAGCCGTAGATGAGCAGCTTCCCCGGGCACGGGTGGTGCCAAACGGCCCCTAAGTTTAACCGAATGGAAGCTCCCAAGGAGGAGGGCATGCTCGCGTCACAGTAAGCCGAAGAGGAGCACCTTCTCCGGGCACCGGCGGAGCGCGAGGCTGTCAGTTATGAATGAATAAATGAAGAATGCCACCTTTCATTTCACTGTCATGATCCGTGCCTGTCATGCCGCGTGTGTTTTTGTTTTTTCAGCTGTGTGTGCGTTCCTCCAGCGATCGTCTCGTGCTGCGAGACGCGCTGATTACACTGACTATATTGTGATTATAATAAATATCTTTATCACCATGTCTGCGTTTGGAGAGTCCTGCTCAATCCTCCAGCTCTGCTGGAGGATCATAACATTCACAGGGCACACCGGACGGCGTACCAGCAGGTAAAAGTCGAGGTAATTAAATAAATACAAAAAGAAGTAATTGAATAAATACAAAAATAATGGCTGGGGAATAAAAAAATAATAAGTTTTAATAATAATTTTTTTTTGTTATAACATGAATTTCACTCTACCCGTATTCTATATGGTGTACTGTATACAGGGGGGTATATAATTGCGCATCATTTTGCAAAATTTTAAAACGCAAAGAAATGCACATACAATACGGTAAGCACCACGGGCAATTGGTCAATTGGCCAATTCACTACAGTAGCCCAAGCTTCTCCCGATGCCCATCAGTCCACGCTCATCTCGTATACGTATGTACAATACGCTTCTGGCCATAGGTCGCGGTTAGTTAGTCTTTGTCTCGCAGTAATTTTTTAAGTGTAAAAGTTTTGTGGAGCCATTCGTGATGCCTCCCAAACACTCTTTATCCCTTGGTGCATCTAGTGAACCGAAGAGGAGCAGTAAAGCTCTTCATGCCCCTGCGCAAAACGACGGACTAATTATGTTAGTGTTTGCTTGTTTTTGTATGTTTGTTTTGTTTTTGATTGGTTGTTCGTAAGTAAATTGTTTGGTAGAACAGTGTTCTAGTGTGTTCACTCTCTCTCTCTCTACCCGTATATATTTTTTTTAATATATATTTTTTTAAGCATTTTTGAAGGTGCGCCGCTATATATAATTTATTTATTTATTATTTTTTTTTTTTAAGGTGCGACGCTACTTCGCGGATTTTCAGTTTCGCGGGTGGTCTCGGTCCCCATTAACCGCGATAACCGGGGGTTCACTGTATATCTATTTTTTTTTTCCCAAAAGGGAGTTGCTGCGGTTTATATGCGGGTGCACCTTATAGTCCGGAAAATACTGTATTTATTTATTAATTTTATTTTTGGATTGATATCATTTTTTGGGGGAAATAATGCTTTCACCACTAGTCCCAAATTGCATTGTGGGATGAGGTGGCCATTTTGGGCGGGCAGTATCCATGGCGAATATAAACAAGCCTGTGTAGTCACACCGAATTAAAGTCAGCATGTTAAAACGCAAGAAGGAGAGGGAAGGGGATTTCCAACACTTTGACCGACGAGCTCTTGCAACCTGGACAGCGTTTCAGCTCTCTCAGTGCACAGCATCCACCAAGGATAGAGGTTTTTTTTTTGTTTGTTTGTTTTTTTTAAACGTGTCCCTTTTTGTTCATCTGTAGCACAATTTTAATGTATTAATATTATTGCAGTAAGTGCTGATGATAGCTATGTCCAAACCAAACTTTCTTTGGACCCATACTGAGGGATAATTTATTGCACAATTGAGCTTTTCCGCACTCATGTGCAGGAACTGAACATAATCTAAGAACTGAGGTAATTAAAAAATTTTTAAAAAAGACTTTGCAAACTGAATTGTTCATCCACCGTGTATTTCATAAAGCCGGGTTCCAGTGTACTATTAAACGCCAACCTCTGTTTTTCTCTTATTTTTATTTGATTTATTTTTTTGAACATTCACTTGCAGGTGGCCAATTTTTCCAGTATGGAGGAGAGTGCTCCCGTCCTTGAGGAGAAGCCTTCTCGTGAATGGGATGACATCATCCCAGAAGAGCAGCGGCGTAAAATTGAGGAGGAGGAAAAGCAGCGGGAAATGGATCTCTTCATGCTGCCCAGAAGCAGGAGCTCCAACAAGCGGGTAAGAATCTGCTCGTCATCAAACAGTTTGCCTCGATGCGCTCAAAGCAAAAAAAAAAAGAAAAGAAAAAAAAAAACAATCCAGCAATCATGCCTTTTAATAACATGGCCTTCCAGGGGGGCGGCAAGGTGGCCGACTGGTTAGCACGATGGCCTCACAGTGAGAGACATCATCGGGCGTGGGTTCGGTCCCGCCTCCGGCCTTCCTGTGTGGAGTTTGCATGTTCTCCCCGTGGCTGCGTGGGTTTTCTCCGGGTACTCCAGTTTTCTCCCACATTCCAAAAACATGCACGACAGGTTGATTGGACATTCTAAATTGCCCCGAGGTATGAGTGTGAGCGAGAATGGTTGTTCAATTCTGTGTGCCCTGCGATTGGCCGGCAACCCGTTCAGGGTGTCCCCCGCCTACTGCCTGAAGATAGCTGGGATAGGCTCCAGCACCCCCCCCGCGACCCTAGTGAGGAGAAGCGGTACAGATGATGGATGGATGGATGGCCTTCCAGGGGTGAATCCTTTCAACTGACTTGACTTCGTATTTGTGTTCTCAGGCTCAGGCCAATGACAGCGACAGCGACGTGGGCTCCAAGCTCAAGCAGCGCTCTTCGGCCTCTGACAGCGAGACTGACGACAGTGACGAAGATAAGAAGCCAAAGAAGAGAGGCCGGCCTCGAGCTCGAAAGAACAACGTGGAGGGTTTCAACGATGCTGAGATACGCAGGTCAGGTGTTTAGTCAGGGTTTGGTTTACATTCCTCTGGAGCTCTTGCTGACCCATTTGACTTGTTGTGTTCTTCATCAATACAGGTTCATTAAGGCTTACAAAAAGTTTGGAGCTCCACTTGAAAGGTAAATGCATAGTTAAAAAAATTAAAATAAAAACAGCCCTCCATTTTAATAAATGTCATGTCGCACCGAATTGCGAGGTAATAAATAAGCAGCTCACCGCAAAAAAAAAAAAAAAAAAAAAAAAAAGGCCCTTTTTTTAGGGGTGTCCCAATCCAATACAAATATCAGATCAGGTTCCGATATCATCCAAAAAAAAAAAACACTGTTGGATTTTATCAGACTACATCCAAAATGTTCGCACTTCTAGACCAGCAGTCCATTGGAGAATCCTCTCCTTATTTTGAATTTGTTTTGTTCAAACATTCTGAGGTTTGACGTTGAATCCATGCAACCCAAATGTTTGGAATGAATGGCTCACATATTCTCATACCTACTGTTGTTATTCAGTTTAATTGTACATCTTCATCAAGTGTTTTCGAACAATTCCTTCTAAAAAAATAAATAAAATAATTCGAGCATGTAACATTCTTGCTGATATTGTATCAGACATCAATCTAGGCTCGCAATTTCTGTCTCGGATTGGAAGTGGAAAATGTTCGGGACACCCTGACTTTTTTATTTTTTTACCTCCTAATTTATATCATTAATTAAACCTAATGAATCTCAATAAACACCTTACCCCAGATAGATGCCTGCTACTCTCTGCTGTTCAGTGGTAGACTTTAAGCAGGACACATGTAGCATCTGTAAAGCTGACAGTTAGTATTATTGTGATCACAATCAATTTTGTCCTTATTGGGAAAGTATGTGAAAAAAAAAAAACCCACACGTAAGTCATTAATTTGTCCCGGGTCGTAGCAAATAGCACCTACACCAAATGAATGTTGAGGATGCGACGCAAGCACAGAGAGTGCTGATGCAATTTAAGGAGATCATCAGTGCTGCATTAAAGAAAGGGAGTTACAGCTGTGATAATGTCACAGAGAATCCTCATGCAATTTGTGATTGGCGACTCACTCGTGAGGGGGCGGCGCTACGCGGAATCGACGTACCCAAAAGTCGTAACGGGCGACCGCTCGCAAATCTCAAATCTATTCTTGCTTTTTTTAAACCACAACGGCCGAAGAAGTTAAAAGTGAGGATTTAATTGCTGATACGCTTGCGAGGCCATTTTCGAGACGGACCTTTCCAGAGAAGCTCAGTCGTCCAACACTCGCTCAGTATTGTGAAAGTGTCTTTCTGTTTATTATTTGTCGTAAATGTTGGTAATACGAGGGGGATTTCTTCAAGTCGGACGAAGTCGGACTTCATTGAAGGCCGACGTGTCAAATGCACGGTTCGCCACTAATATACATGTACATAAGTCAATATATTGTTAAATGTATTTATGAATGTACGGAAGAAACTAAAGTACTAAGTTTAAGGCGCCGCCTTACAAATTTTCCCAACAATTCAATGCAATCATCAAGTTCATTGGGACTAACCGGCAATGTCAAGCATGTTTTCGTGTCTCCAGGTTGGAAGCCATCGCTCGGGACTCTGAGCTGGTGGACAAGTCGATCGCAGACCTGAAGCGACTGGGCGAACTCATTCACTGCAGCTGCGCGGCGGCGGTGCAAGAGCATGAGGAAAACCTGAGAGAGAAGCCAGTGGAAGGTAAGCGGTCGCGCTTGTCGCCAACGCCGCTTTGCCGTTGCCGTGCTGAAAATGTGCTCGTTGCAGCCAAAGGTCCCGGCAAACGGAGAGGAATCAACATCAAGATTTCAGGAGTGCAGGTCAACGCCAAGTCCATCATACAACACGAGGAGGAGTTTGAGCCCTTGCACATAGCCGTGCCGGCCGATCCGGCCGAGCGGAACGCGTAAGCATGCCACTGATGTCATAAAGCGGTGGAGGGCAGGGTGGGGGTGGCTGGGGGGACGGGCGGGGGCAGCACCGCACGTGCGATTGACTTTGCTCGGTTTGCCGACAGGTTCAAGCTCACATGCAGAGTCAAGGTGGCCCACTTTGATGTGGACTGGAATGTGGAGGACGATATTCAGCTCTTATTAGGAATTTATGAACACGGATTCAGCAACTGGGATCTGATCAAGACCGATCCTGACCTCAAGCTCTCTGACAAGGTAAGTACAGTCAACAGTGGAGTCTCCCCTGTCGATGCAATATCAAAAAGCAGCGTTAACAATTGCAATTACATTTGAACAGTGGCGGGCCGTGCACTTTACACGCAGGCCTTCAGTCAAGTCCGACTCAAATCAATTCCCCTCATAGTACCATCATTTGTGACACCACGGCTGGACAAATAATGAACAGAAAGACACTTAACACACGACTCAGCGAGTGTTGGGCGACCTAGCTTCTCTTGAAAGGTCCGTCTTGAAAATGTCCTCCCAAGTGTATCTGCAATTAAATGCACACTTTCCCCTCCTTCGGCTTTTGTGGTTTAAAAAAAGCAAGAATAGATTTTTGATTTTCAAACGGTGGCCGGTTATGACTTCTGGGTGTGTTGGTTCTGCATAGCGCCGCCCCTTCACGAGTGAGTAGCCAATCGCAAGACGCGTACGTCATCTTCAACGTGCGGCCAGCGAGAAGGCTCACTGAAACCAACTCGTGATCTGATTGGCTATCGCAACTGTCTATCAACTGTCAAAGCCACCCTGAGACACAGAAGAGACACCTGCACGATTGTATCTGAAGGCCTCGGACAAATAGTACATGCTCCTGGTATTATGAAATCTGCCTGGCAACACGAGCGAGCTGATATTTGATTGGATAAAAACTCTCACCTAAAAATTCAACACGAGGATATTATTTGACATCAACGTGAAGAATATGATCGTGATTTCTTGATTTTGTTAGGCCAGCAGAGAATCTCTTGAAGGCCTTGACCGCCCGCCACTGCATTTGAATTTGTCTACGTGTGTGCTTTCCCCGCACAGATCCTGCCGGATGATCCGGGCAAGAAGCCTCAGGCTAAGCAGCTGCAGGCGAGGGCGGAGTATCTCCTCAAGCTGCTCAAAAAGGAACAAGACAGCGCGGATGTGTCCAAAACAGGGGACGAGGTGAGCTGATGAACAGCAGCTCGTCTGCGCCGCGTTTGTGGCCGTGGCGTTCAGCCGGCTTTCTTGGCCAGCAGGTCAAAGTGAGGAAGAGGAAGCCTCGGGTGAAGAAGGAAAAGGTTGTCAAGGATGAGCAGGGCAACAACATCTCGTCGCCGCGCTTGTCAGACAATCCGTCAGAAGAAGGCGAGCTCAAGGTCAGTCAACTGGATTACGCCTCCAAAGGGTGGAACATTTTTGGGGAATTTCGAGGACCTTTTATTTTTTGCTCAATTTAGCTGGAGAATTTTGCAAACATTTTTTGGATGTGAAATCTAAATCTAACAATTTCACATTTTTGAGCAGGAGGAAGGAACAGAGAAGTCCCCCACCAAGAAACGACAGAAGAAGAAGGATAACAAGGAGAACAAAGAAAAGCAAGGAACCCAGAAGAAGGAGAAGGAAGGCGAAAAAGAGAAGAAGGGCAACAGGGCCAGAAAAGAGAAGGTTACTAATTCCCTTTTGTGCTTTTAACATTGGCTGCAATATTCGCCACCTTTGCCAGTATTATTAATAAAAAAATATTTTAAAAAAAAATCCATAAACTCTGCTTTTAAAAGTCTTTCCCCCGGGGAGAACACAGTCAGAAGAAACCCCACACAAGAATGCCGGAGCCGGAATCGAACCCTGTACCTCCTCATTGTGAGGCCATCCTGCTTACCAGTTAACGCTTATCATAATAATTAACTAGGAAAAAGTCAAACTAAATAAATGAAAGTAAAAAAAAATCTAGAAAAAACCCCCACCAATCATCTTACAAGTCAGGGCAGCATAATCAGCTACGCCAGGGGTGCTTACACTTTTTCAGCATGTGACTTATAAAATGAGCAAGGCAAAATGATCTACCTACTATAAAAATGATAATTTATATATATATATATATATATATATTTATTTATTTATACATCGGCAAAGAAGGGCCTTCCCGGCCGCATATGTCGTGTAGAAGGAATGAACTGCAATGCTGAATTATTCTTCTTTGGAGCCAACATCAGTTTGCATGTTTCAGGCGAAAGGAGCCAAAGGGAGGAAAAGCCAAGGGCCAGTTCACATCACGGCCGGCTCCGAGCCCGTTCCCATCGAAGGAAAGGAGGACGACGAACTCGACCAGGAGACTTTCAGTATTGTGAGTTTTTAAATGAGACGAGCCCCGCCGATGTACTTGTCGAATTGTAACCGTCGTCCTTCAATGCGTCCAGTGCAAGGAGCGCATGAGGCCGGTGAAGAAGGCCCTGAAGCAGCTGGACAAACCGGATGAGGGTTTGTCGGACCAGGACCAGCTCCAGCACACGCGCTCGTGCTTGCTGAAGATCGGAGATCGCATCGCCGAGTGCCTTAAAGCGTACGGTGACCCCGAGCATGTGAAAATATGGCGACGGTGAGATGGTTACGCTGTGCCTTCAGTCGTTGCCTTTTGCCTCATTGCTCCAAAAGAACCAAAACATTTGAATTGGCCACTCTTGTGGCTTCATTTTACTCAAAGCAACATCAAATAAAAATGTTTGAACAACATCGATCTAATCCCGTAGCACGAGCACAAACTCTAGCAAACATATGACTTCTTTATTTTATCACAACCAAGTAGCCTAGCGAGTCGCGATAGACCAATTATCAACCGTGCAGATATTTGGCATTTTGCCGCTTATCGGCATCTGCCCCTTTTTTATTTTTTTAACTTTCAAGGTCGATAAATTAAAAGCTGTTTTTTTTGTTTGTTTATTCTCTCTCTCTCTCTCTCTCTCTCTCTCTCGCGCTCTCGCTCTTTCGCTGCTGTGCTGGTGGTTTTGCCTACAGAAGCAGATTGGCCCGCCCGCCGCACCATCTGATTGGTTCCTTGTAGCAGCCAATCAGCAGAAAGCTGCCCGTTTCTTTTCATTCAACAAGAAAAACGTGCATCTGAGCCTGGGAGCTCCGTGTACTTTTTGTTCGACTTTTAAAATTAAGTTTTCTATTTTCTAAGATCTAAAAACGCTTTAACGTCGTAAATTCCTAAAGTTGTTTCATAAACATGTGCTTAAAGGCATTTGAACTTGAAGTTTTTATTGTTCAGAATTTTGACACCATTTCACCCCTTTTTCCAACCAATGAATATCGGCTTCAAATATCGGTTATCGGCCTCCATGACTTCTAATAATCGGTATCGACCCTGAAAAAAGCATATTGGTCTATCGCTACGATCGAGTGTCAGAGTCAAAGGAAAGCGTGTCGGTGTGTGTGAGCCGAGACAAATGACCGCAGACGTGTTTGTGTTTTGTGGCGCCAGTGTGTGCAGCGATGTGTGTGCGAAGCGTGCAAAGCAAAGCAATGCAATTTTTGTGAAAGACAGATGACGTCTACATTAGGAGGTTTGAACGTGTGACCGAACACACGCGAACAATTTCGTCCCGTCTTGCCTCGTCAGCGAAAATTCATTTACGTCCCGTCATATTTTTGTCCTCAAAGATCCACGTTTAGCTTGTCATCATCTCGTGATCGCTAGGGAAAAAAACGGGGTGGGGGGGGTTACGAAATCTTTTCGTCATCGTTGACGAAAACAACACTGATCGTGATATTGAGCCCATGTAAATGCATATTTCATAAATGTTGCGTTTTTCTTCATTGACCAGCAGTGCAGATCCAAGTTGTCAGAGGCCACCGTGAAATGAAACATTTTCGTGACTGACTCAGATCCTCTTTGACGATGAATAGAATGCCTGTGCTGTTTTCCCCAGAAACCTCTGGATTTTCGTGTCCAAGTTTACGGAGTTTGGCGCCCGGAAGTTGCACAAGCTCTACAAAATGGCTCAGAAGAAACGCTCCCATGAGGAAGAGGCAAGTGGCTCACAAATGCGCATTCTTCATCTTGTCTCAGTCTGACATTCGTCTCCGTTCGGATGCTTCCAGAAGGAGCACAAGAAGAAGGACGAGCCCTCCGGGAGAGGGAAACCTTTCCGCTCGGATGCTTCAGCATTCGGTCGAGACTCCACGGGTCCGCAGTCGGCGCCGTCTCACTCCATGCAGTCGGGCCCGCACGGACACCACAGAGATTACAACGTGGGCCCCAAACGCCACTTCCCCAATGACGGTAATACACGCTTCGAGGTTGCATTCCCAACTTGACTGTATTTAAAAAGCACCGTAAGACAACCGCCGCTGTGTGCAAAGTGCTGTACATGGATCAAAAGCAAGTCATACGAGAAAACAACCGTTTCCCCCCGGAATATATGGCGCACCCGCATATAAGCCGCAGCGGCCCTAAAAAAAAAAGATACACAAGCCGCATCAGGCTGTAAGCCGCAGTTTTCTATGTTGAAAAAGACGTTTTTGAATTGTGAATGCACAAAAAGGTACATGAACAGATTGTTCAAAGAGTGCCTTTTCACACGGCAACAACTTTGCTCATTAAAACAGAGCAGACCCAAGAGAGAAAAAAAAAAATTGAGATTCATTTAACGTATTTGCTGAACCATAGAGAGCCCCTTACCGCTGGAAGAAAAATCCTCAGAAAAGCCGCACCGTTTATTATTATTATTATTCGCCGCATGGTTCAAAAATCGAGGGAAAAAATAGCGGCTTATCGTCCGGAAAATCCGGTCTTTAATAATGAAAACTGTAAAAAGCACAAAAACACTAAGCAAGTCTCATTCTGAGTCAAAACCCAAAGAATAAAAATGAATTTTAAGACGGACGGGGCTTGCCTAACGTTTTGCGGGAGGTCGTTCCAAAGAGAGGGACTGGCAACAGAAAAGGCGCCATCCACTCTGACCCTTCGCTCAGTCCTCGGTACCTCTAATAGCGTCTGGTCTGCAGACCTGAGGCCCCGGGGTTGAGGAGCAAAGAGGACGTACGCTGGGATGAGACCGTTTAAATTAGGGGTCCGCCGTGCGAGGTGACCCTGGGGAACGTGCTTTTTTCCCCCCACTGTGCTACAATAAAGTGTAATCTCACCTCCACTCCAGTAGTTGGCAGTGACGCTCTCCTTGGCCTATTGTGCGCAGCGAGTATTAATTCAACGGTGGAGGTTTGTTTTGCAACGAAAATGCGATTATTTAGAGTTGCGGCGGAGAGGGCGCCGTGGGGAGAGCGCGCAAATTGTTTTCTTCTTGCTCGGGTGGGGCGTAACAGAAACATAATTGAGAAGCACTGCTGTACATCTATGATCTCATAACTGGAAAATGGAACTGCAATGTGGCAACCGGTGGCGTCATAACAAAATCAGTTTGAATTGAAGCCAGTCGACATGGCCGTAATTGTGCTCACACAGACCGGGGGGACTGGCAGAGGGAGCGCAAGTACAATCACCCGGGCAACCCGTCGTGGCAAGGCGAGCGCCATCACCCGTATGACGGCCACCGCTACAAGGACCACTATGGCGACCGGCACGCCCACGGCGACTCGTACCGCAGCACCGGCGGCTTTCGCAACAACAGCTCGCCGCGCAAGAGGCCCTACGACCAGTACGGCAACGACCGCGACCACCGCCCGCACCGGCTCTACTACGACAGGTAAACTCAAGCGCTTGCGTGCGCCGCGCCGCACCGCGCCACTTCCAAGTTGGACCACAAACTCCTCTAATGTGACAAAGAATATGGGAGGCCGATGCAGAAAACTTGCTTGTTGTTAAAAATGTTAATGATGGTTAAAGTATGGTGCACTTGAGTAAAAGTTATTATTTTTCCTGCTTGTGTTTCGATTAAAAATAAATAAATAAAATAAAATGAACGTAAAAACGCCTATTTTGATGAATTAGGTGTAGAGAGTACAGATAAGAGTTTTCAGATGTAGAGATTCCAAAAATAAGCACTCAAAGTGCAGATGGAGCGTATTGCAAAAGGACTCGACTTTATTAGCAATAAGTCATTTTCCAAACAGGAGGCCTCAAACTGCTTATTATTTTGATAAATTGATTAATTCATTATTTTGTTGATGAAGCCATCGGATTGAAAAAATAAAATGTTTGTAATTTCCTCCGGACATTATTTCAAATTGAGAGTACAGAAATTGCAGCAATTAAAATGAATTGTGAATCCGTTCACTGATTGGCGCCGTAACACGTCGGAAAATCGGCAATCATGTTGATGATTTTTTTCCAAATTGAAAGCAGATATTAGAACATGTTTCATTTTAATTTCAACGCTCTATTTTGGTGTCGCGAACGTTTCAATAGTTTGAGGGTGTTTTTGATGTTGCCGAATCTCAAAATGACTTTGTGGTTTTTCCAGAATCGACTCTAGTTTTTGCGTTCGACAAAAACAGGTGACCGTAAAGCACAAACACTACTTTTAGTCACAATTAAAGTCGCGTAAACTGTCGAAGCACAATGGACTCAGCAGCTTTAGATTACCCAAAACTCAATGAAGATATCTTGTGGCGGGCGGTCAAGGCCTTCTCCACTGGCCTAAAGAAATCATGATCATATTCTTCACGTTGATGTCATATTATATCCTAGTGTTGATTTTAGATTAGATTTTTTTGGGGGAGTTTTTCTCCAATCAGATATTCCGATAGCTCTGAAAGCGGAGGATGCAGAGGACAGGGTTCGATGGAGACAACTGATTCGCTGTGGCTACCCCTGAAGGGAAAAGCCGAAAGGATGAGAAGAGGAATTCAGCTAGCTGGTGTTGCCAGGCAGATTTCGCAATATCAGTCGCCCGCACTATTCGTCCGAGGCGTTCAGATACAATCGTTCGGGCGTGTGTGTGAGGGGCGTTTCCGGCTGATAGACAGTTGCGATAGACAATCAGATCACAAGTTGATGACAGTGAGGCCTTTCGAAAATCTCAAATATATTCTTTTTTTTTTTTTAAACCACAATGGCCAATGCAGGGAAAAGTGTGGATTTAATTCCAGATACACTTGCAAAGCCATTTACAAGACGGACCTTTTGAGAGAAGCTAGGTCGTCCATCACTCAGTACTGTTTAAGTTTGTTTCTGTATATTATTTCTCCAGCCGTGGTGTCATAAATGATGCTATTATGAGGGGGATTTAGTCAAGTCGGACTAAGCAGGACATCATTGAAGACCTGTGTATGATATGCACAGCCCGCCACTGACCAGATCAAAAAAAAAAAAGTTCAAGCCAGCGTTATAGTATGGACAGTTTAGTTTATTGATTCCTTTATGTACCACTAGAGGGAGCCAATGAAGTACAAGTGGTATGCGTCATCCCACCTTTCGCCAAATGTGCCTATTTGCGATAAGCGCTGCATGATGACTCGGGGGCGGGGGGCCATTTTGTCTTCAGGCACCAGGACTCCAAAAGAAGGCGTCAGGACGACTTCCGCTCCAACTACCACCACCAAGGACGCGACGGCCCCTCTCAGGACTTTCGTCGGATGCCCGAGCACCGGCCGGGCCTTGTGCCGGGCCAAGACCACTACAGCCGACCTTTCCACTTGGACAAACCCCCGCTTCTGGACCCGCGCTCCCCGCAGGCCCAGAAGTCCCCGCATGACTCTCGCGCTTCCCCGGCGGATCCCACTGCCCCGTCTGAGTCCACCTGGAACAACAAGAAAACATAAAACGTCTGGACTGGACCAGTCATAAGCTTGAACCGAGTCGACTGTGTTGCCCTCCAAGACACACAACAACCATCTTCAGTGAAGTGACTGGACCATGTGGAATGGATGCTTAGTCCCATGGACTACTTAGGCTGGCTTTCGGGCGCAAGGAACTGTTGACTGACCTTAAAGTGCCTGAATTATTTTTCTTTTTTTTTTTTTTTTTTCAATTTTTTTTTTTTTCTTTTTTTTTTGACAGCACGCCAAGGAGGATTTTTGCTTATTTCTGCGTGTGGAGCTTTAAATGTCATTGGACAATGTGAGTACATGAGAATGTGTTATCGCGTGCACTTTTTTTTTTCCCCCCTTTTTTCGCAGCAGCAGCATGTTTTGGGGTTGTAAATGGGTGGACAATTTCTCGTAAATTTCCATGGGCAGTTTTGGAACTATTCCATATTTGACAGTTTTTCATGGGAATTGAGGTTAGCTTCATGGAAAAGTACTGTATGGTGTTCAGGCATACCAATGAGCAACCATTTTGTTGTCATGAGCAGAAATAAGATGGCTGCAGACATCTCTCCTGCCATCTTGTGGAGGAGCTTTGAATTGTTCCGCTTGCCACAATGCATCGCTGGCAAAGATAGAAGAACAAAGATTCATTAGTGACTGGAACAAAATCATTTCCGCATCAATTTCACACATTGGGATGTGTTTTTAACGCTACAGAGGAATGCCCCAATCCAATTGAAAATGCAAGAATCAGTATTTATTGCAACGTGGCTTCTTCTCTCTCACAGTATTGATGAAAGGTTTGCTTGTTTGTTTGTACGCTCTTTGTGGATTGTGCGCCATTTGAAGGACACGAAACTCCCGGTGCCAAATGCGGCCCTCCATTTTGCGTTGACCTTTTTTCCGCACATGTATCCCATTGGTGCCTTATGTAGGGGCCGTCCAGTTTTGTGGTCCTTGCACACGACTGTAAATGGAGGGAGGCTTGCTGTTGAGTATGTAAATCAAGGGAGGGGGGGATTTTCAGTGTGGATGCGAATAATTCAGCTTGATGTGCAAATGGGAAAAATATTGATCATGTTCATCCGGGGCAAAAGTCACACTTGGAGTGGACTTGGTTCAAATTCAGTGTTGCAAAGGAATGGAAATTGCCCAGCAAATTTCCTTGCCAAATTAAGGAAGGACATTTGGAAATTAGGAGCTGAAATTCCCTAAATTGCCATAAAGGGTTTCCCATATTAAACATTTCCAGAATTTTGCAACCCTCATCAAATTTGTTAATAATGAAAAAAAATCTTTTGAATGAGTTCATCTTGGAAGGAACGCCAGGGGGTGGCCACGCGGACTCTAAAATGGCCGCCTTGCCGTGTCTTTTGCGCGAGTGGCTTCTTGAGACTTTTTGGTGGGTCTGCACATGCCTACCAAATTTCATGTGGCTCAGTACCACTGGCCTCGGGGGGATACATTTTCCAAATGTTCTCGTGAATTGTATTGAAAATGTTCACAAGTATAGAAAGTCCCTAAAAATTTGAAGTGGATTTTTGCACTGTTTGAAAAAAAACCAGCAACCTACAAATTGCATAAAAATGCACCTAATATATAAGAAACCTAGAATAAAACAGTCGCATTTTAAGGACAGAGTATGGAATGTCTCAATGACGTGAAAATTGGTGAAGGGCCCATGTATCAAAGTGGTAATCGTCATGCATTGTGTGTGGGAGAAACCCCCCCTCAAAAAAAGGGGATTTCTCCTCCTCTTCCTCCACCACGTCAAGCAAGCTCCAGACCTTGTATGATTTGTTCTCAAAGGAAAAAGTCTCATTTATATTTGTGAAAACAACCACTCTTGATGAGAATTGCTCTTGTACATATGTTTGGACATATGTAATAAAATTTGTTACACTCTAACACATCAGGTTTGCGTCCACTTGTGACTAATTCTCAAGTAGGCGAGGTGAGTCCCTTGGCACCTCAAGGGAACATGCGCTTTTTTTTTTGTCTGTACGAGGATAGTGTAATTGCACATCCTCTACAGCTGTGGAAACGGATGACTTCATCACGATGAAGACGTTCGATGTCAAACGTATATCCATCCATCCATTATCTGTACCGCTTTTCCTCACGAGGGTCGTGGGGGTTGCTGGAGCCGATCCCAGCCATCTTCGGGCAGTGGGCAGCGGGACACCCTGAACCGGTTGCCAGCCAGACGAACAACCATCCGCGCTCGCACTCGGACCTAGGGGCAATTTCAAGTGTCCAATCAACCTGTCGTGCATGTTTTTGGAATGTGGGAGGAAATCGGAGTACCCGGGGAAAACCCACACAGGCACCGGGAGAACATACAAACTCTACACAGGAAGGCCGGAGCCGGGATCGAACCCACGACCGCTGCTGTGTCTCACGGCGAGGCTATCGTGCTAACTAGTCACCCAACGTGATGCGTCAAACGTATAGTAAACATTAAAGCTGTTGCTTTCTGTTATTTATATCAAATTACTTTTTAGGGGTGTTTAAAATCCCACTGGCTCTTCTTTTTGTCTTTTCTATATTATGTATGTATTAATAACTGTGTTTGGTTTGTTCATGTTAATAAAGTTGAAAAAATATTTATCATCTCATCAATATTTGCACGACAGAGTACTGAGTTTCGAGGTCCTCACAGTAATAGTTGTCAAAATTATATTTCTTGTCAATTTAGCTTTGCTCAGGGACATTTTATTGACAATCTAACATCAATATACAATGAACATGTACATTAGTACGAAATGTACAAAGAATGGTGGTCGGAGGACGCGAATGGTTTTCTTCTTGGAAGGGGGGAGGCGTGACAGAAAATCATTGACAGTAGTGCTCTCATTGTGCGCTCAGGGAGTACAAACAATCAATCACATTTTATTTATGTAGCACTTTTCATACATAAAATGCAGCTCGAAGTGCTGTATAATAAAAACATCCAAATTACAACCAACAAAAAAAACTAACTGTAAGTGGGTGTAGTGAGGTTGTTCTTGCAGTGGTTAGTGGTAGAGCTCGTAGTGGGAAGACGGACTGGGTGATTTGTCCATAGGAGTCAGCTGGGAGCGGAATTGAGGACGTCATAATGAATGTTAGCTGCGAAAATCGAGCTACCCAGGTCGGGTGAAAACCGTCCGGCTGGTAAAAAGAACGCCAATTCCAAAATAGGTTAAAATAGTCAATAAAAGCAGAAGGAAAGATGTCCGCAAGTGCGTATGAGCCACGTGTTCAGGCTTAAAAGACAGAAGCGCGCGCTGCCGTGGGATAGCGGCGGCAAAGTGCTGCTTATCCAAACTGATAGCCTGCCAGTTTTTAGCAAGTGGAAGAGGACATTAAAATCTTGCTTGGGCTGCTCCGATTGTCGGCGCACTGTTTTATTCGTCCCCACGTGGACAACGAGCCGGGACACGAATGGTGGGAGAGAGAGAGGAAACATCGGGCAGGATGTTTGCTATGTCCTTAACTTTGGCTCCGGGAGCGGGTGATCGCACCAAAGTAGCGTGTGTGTTTAATGATGCTGTCGCCAACAATGACGGTGGTTGGTGAGTACAGAGGATGTGAAGGAGCGTCAGGGAAACCGCGGGCTCTGTGGAGAGAATCCGACCTTGTTGTACAACATAGTTGTGCCCAGGCCGGGTGTCAGCTGAGGATGGCACTGGTGAGTGGCGCCCACTCGTGTGCCGGGACAGTGCATCCTTGAGCAGCCATACGCGTGAGCGGCTGACCGGGCCACGCGTGGACTTAACCACTCCGGCCGAATTCAGCGTGAGCGGGAGGGAATTCAAAGGAGCACCTGGGACCTCGGTTGGAACGGCCGGAGTCTCCGACCGCAAGCAATGGCAACGGGAAAATCCTCGACCAGAACGGATAAACGACTCTCCGGGACCAATCAAGGGCGGGAAGACGGCACTCCGCTCCTCCGGCTGCGGGACGCCACCTGAACCCATGCAGTGGTGTTGAGCAAGATGGGCCCGGGCAGGTAGCTGGATCCCATCTCACCAGGTCCGTCAGTGGAGCCTCCGTCATACTCGCAGCTGTCAGGATTCTGCTGGAATGCCCATCCATAATGACGGCAGAGAGTTGCGGGGAACGGGTCGTGAAAGATAAGATGAAGGGACTCTTTTCGACGGAGTTCTTCCGACAGACGATGGACTTCCTCTTTCAGGTCAGAGATTGTTTTATTTGTCTCATCCTGCACCATTATGAACCGGGTCTGGTGACCGGGGCTAACAGCGGCTAGTCCGGTGCCGGAGTATGCTAACTGTATGACGGTTCACCGATGGGAGCGGGTCCGTAGGTTAAAAATTGAAAACAGTCACTGCATTAAAAAAATAATAAAAAGTATCTCCAAGTAGTAAAAGCTTACTATGCTGAGCACTCCTACCAACGAAAACGTTAGTTATTCAGCAGATGTACGTGTCATTCCTGTTATGTTGATTTATGTTTTGCACGAGACTCAATATAAATAAATGCAATACAGACATTAAATATAGGTAACCTCAGACACCACCTCATAAAACCACAAAGATGGGAATTCCAAATACTTCATCACTGTACTTGAGTAGTTTTTCCCAATACTTTGTACTTAACTATTTATATTTTAGACTACTTTTTAATTGTATCCGTTGCCTTTCTACACGAGTTTCTCTACTGTTGACTCGATACATTTTTAAAACGGGGCCGTTCAAAATGACTGACAACGGTTAGGTAGGGCAGAACAAACTGCCGTCGACGTTTCTTGCTCCGCCAAAGCCGCGAAGCATGACATCCGGTAGTCATCATCCCAGTTTGTGATTGGCTCTATTTCAAACCACGACAGAACTTTCTATTGGCTAGAGCAACCCGGAAGCAACCACGCAATGTCTGCCGCCACTCCAGAGGATAATTTGACCGCATGAAAAAAAAATACAAAAAGTGGCAAAAATGAGGGTGTGTTTAATGACCATCTTTCAACTAAAATAGCCTTCAAGTTACGTAAATGACCCGAGGAGGGAATAAAAAAATACGTATTTCGTCTACTCGTCGAATACATTTGATCTCTTGGAGTGATTTATTAACGACGTTTTTCTCAAATTCAGAATATCAGTACTTCTCTCATATTGGTTTAGTACTTTTCCATCTGTGGTAAAGCAGGACGCAAGTTTAACTTTTTTTTTTTGGGGGGGGGCGAGCGCTATGGAGTAAACATTCAATCCATTTCACTGGATTACTGCTAAATGGGCCTAATTGCGGAACAGAACCTTGTCAGCAGCAAAACAAAATTCAAGAATATTCTTTTCATTTCTTATTTTAAAATATATAAATCATCTGGTTTAGGCACGATGAGATGAAGCATTTAGTTGCGCTCTTAAATTTCAGTGTCTCCTAATGTCCACTAGGGAGAAGTAGAAGACTGACAGACATGCAATACAAGAAAGGAACTTCAAAGAGTCAAAGTTCACTCACAGGACATTTTTGTTTATTTAATAAATAATTGACATTAGAAACAGCTGGTCTGTGTCGTACCACTTTTTTTTTCTACATACAGTTTGATCTATTTGGGTATTTCCCAGCTGTTTTTCTTATTTAATCCTTTTGAATTCCAAACATTAACAACAACACGAGAGCTGGATAAAAACATAAAGTGCGTTCGTTTATTTGGCAATCATGAGCAGCGTAAAACACAAAATGTGAAGATTGTGCTATGCGCTCTTCATGCCTCTGCAAACAAAAAAAAATCTCTCAAAATCATATTTCACAGTAAGTCAATTCAACACAACTTTCTCTCTCTCTCTCTCTCACACATACACACCCTTCATGTACCATCTCACATCTATTATAAAAGTCACAATACAAACCACATCTACAAACACAAAAGTCAGATTCCACATTACAATCACTTAAATTGCGTCGTTGCTGTCATCAATGCACCCAAAAAAGACAAAAAAGGCGGGCAGCATTGACAAATACTTCAGTGTTAAAATAATCATAAAAACAAAACAGATAAATAAGAGCAGAGCGCCTGTTGAAATCTGCTTGAACCAGCGTGTTGCTCTCAAAATGCTCTCTGCTTATTCTATGCACAGTCGCAAACATGTTTGCACGGAAGCTTGTTTACTTGGGAATGATTCAAGCCCTCATAACAATTCCATGTGAATTATTATGCTACTTTATGTATTTCCTCAAGTAGTGACCTCCGCTCTGATACATGTTGCGTTTCCATTGACCCCTCCCCCTTTAAAAGAGACGTGTATTTGTGATCTAAATGAAAGGGTGTCAACCTCAAAGTCCTGGGGCACACCACATTATTTTATGTAGCCCACAACATTAAATGAAGTTGATTTTGAATGTTTCTTGAAAGATGGATTTGTTTTCATTTTGGTGGGCAATCTGTACAGAATATTCCCCCACAAAATTCTCTTCACATTAATAATCGTTGGTTACTAAAATATTTGCTTGCCATCATTTTTCCATGCCTTGTGATTTTAAATTCAATTCATTCCCCACAGCATTTGTTTTCTTTTCTCCACCTCCAGTGTAGTACGCCACATTATGTCGCAACATGCCTGGCGCAAATGAGGTCAACTGGGAGAGATTCGACTTAGTGAAGGGCAAGAAGTGGCAGAAAAGGTTCCCAACTAAGCTCCAGTAATAGTTGTCATTACCATAGAGCTGAGAGAACATATTGTTCAAAGTATTGCCGCTCCACATGTGTAAAAGTTGCCGTTGAGGGTCCCAAGGTACCACCAAGTACCATAGAGACGGTAGACGTTTCTCAAGTGACATGATCAACACATATTTGCTGTTTTACATGCAAAATGAGATGAGGCTAAATATGAAAGAATGAATCATCACAAATCGGATCGCCAGCAGGTGGCACCACATTGTCGGACCCCCGCTGTTGTTCCAAGGATGCGAATTACCCGAACACGATGTTAATTTCTGACGATCCCATCTATGGCTAGGCATTATGCTAGCGTGACGCTAGCCGACTTTAGTTCAACAAAATGAAAGTGTTTGGTTGAACATTTCAGAGTTTTAATTTCCAAAGTTGAATTCTCATTTTGTTTCATGTGCCAGTTTGCCAGTCAACTTCAACTGGGAGTGACTGACGACTTGAAGCGAGCTTGCTTTTGCCTCTCGTTCAAAGTGATCTCATACAAAAGTCTGACATTCGTTTGTTAAATAAGTTTAAAGATTGTTGGAGACATAAAACCATTACAATAATCATTGAATATGGCCTTTCTAGACCACGGCTTTGCCCTATTGAGGGTGATAAAAGGCGCCTCACGGTGAGGCGAGTATGCATTGTAGTGAAAGCTAGATTATTGGGGCCGATATTTGGCATTTTGCCGATGATGGGCATCTGGCTTTTTTTGTGCTGGTGGTCCTGCCTGCAGAAGCAGATTGTCACGCTCACAGCACTACCTGATTGGATCCTTGTGGCAGCCAATCAGCAGAAGCTGCCTGTTTGCTTTTTCACCTCGAGTCACAGGCACTACGCGAGAGGTCCCGCGAGCATCGGAAGGAAAGGAAACGGACTTTGCCGAAATAATAGAAAACTATTTGCTGTAGTAAACTTTAAAGACATCTTTGTTTTCATTGAACTATAAGAAATGTAGCTGAGCCTGGGAGCTCTGTGCACTTTTTGTTGATTTTTAAAACTAACTTGTCTTACTTTCTGGAAGCTAAAAAATAACTAACATGTAAATCACTAAAGTTGATGAATAAACATGTACTTCAAGGCATTTAAACTAAGTCAAGTTTTGGAGTTTTTAGTTTTCCAAATTTTGACACCATTTTAACCTAGGGCTGCGCGATGTGTGGTTTGAACATCGCGATGGCGATGTGCGCCTGTGCGATTGTCACATTGTAGGACGTGCGATGTATTTTTGTTTTCTTTCCATAAAAGCACGCAAAATTTGTTCAGCTTCATAGAAACAGCAAGCTACTGTATGCTCTCCACAAAGCCCGTCTCGATCACCCCTTCCCTCCTGCCAGTCACTGGCCACTCCCCCACCCCCTCCACTCCGCTCTGAAAACACTAACGGGCCACATGGAAGAGATGACGGTGGCATTTAGTCCCCAAAAGAAAGTCAACATCCGAAATAGGGAATTATTTTGGCCATAAAAATGATTATACAACACACAAAAACTCTCTGCCGACAGTGCTTCGCCGTTGTTGCTTCAACACATTGTAATACAACAAACCTGTGCGACCATTTGAATCGCGATTGCGAGCCCCCGTATAACCAGTTCAGACTCATTAGTGGGACCTGATGTAAAACCAACTACTCCAAAAACAACGACAGACGCCTTTATTATAACACCTTATGATAAGAAGTCCAAACAGCATCGGCAAATCACGAGTGCAATAACTTTTCACGGGGCGAAAGTGAAACCAACTGAACGCCGTCACGAAAGAGAGGTTTAAAAAAATGATCCGCACGCTCCACAAGAGGTATCAAATGCCGTGGCGCACGTATTTCTATCAAGTGGCCATCCCAGAGCTGTATAATAAACAAAGCAAAGTCTTCCCAAACAGAGCTATTTGAGTCATCTGGTGAAATTTTTTCTCATTTCAATATCGCAATGTACATCGCAGCCTCCCCAAAAATCGCAATGTCATTTTTTTCCAATATTGTGCCGCCCTAATTTTACCCCTTTTTTTCAACAAACGAATATCGGCTTTAAATATGGGTCATCGGCCTCCACTAATAATGGGCATCGCTATGGGCCCTGAAAAAAAGCATCTCGATCTATCACTAATCCATTAATCTCGTTTCGCAGTCACAGCGGTCCTCTGAGGGGAAATTGCGGCCTGTGACAAAAATGAGTTTGACACCGTGAACAAACGCTTTCATCCTGTCCTTTTCTCTGGATTTGCTGGCTTTGGGTTTGACGGAGGAGCCCCAGAAATCCATCAAAAGTCCCTGGGAGTCGGCTGAATGGAATCCCAGGTGGACATTGGCAAGTCTTGTGAGGGAAAACATGAGCATACGGCTCGAGTTGCCAAAGTCCTGAGAATGAGAACAATGTTCAGGTGGCTATAGAGCAAGTATGCAGCACAGGAGGACGGCGAGGAGGTTGAGCAGGAAGTGTTTGGCCGCTCTGTGCGTGGTGGCGTGGCTGATGAAGGCGTCCTTCTCAAAGATGTGAGAGCGCTTGCTGTTGGCATGCAGCGTCTTCATATCCTCCAGGGCGTAGTAGGCGGCCATGGTGAAGTTGACGTCTCCGGACGACAGGAGGTCAAAGACGCACGACCGGAAGTACAGATCTTCCACGGGCAGACGCTCCTTACACTTGGCTTTGGCCGACTGGTAAGTGAACCTCCGGGTTCCGCCCGCCGCTTGGCTCCGGACCGCTTTGAAATCGATGCGCTGGTTGGCGGGGCAGCCGTGCAGACACAGATACAAGTCCTGGTTGTCGTCCTCCTCCACCGGGCGCACCACCTCCTCGGGCATGCGCACGGCGAACGTCAAGTAGCGGCCCACTTGGCGCACCACCACGGTGGTGCCGATGTAGCGGGCCTGAATCTCCACGTGCTGACTGGGCACCTTTTCGACGACGCGGAGGGCATTGGCGCCGTGGCGCTCTCCGCCGTTCTTGGAGCCGTCGGCGAAGGCGGCGGGGAGCTCGTCCGTCTCGGCGTGATACATCTTCTGGTCCACGCATTCCTGGAAGTTCTTGAAGATGATTGTCAGCTGCAGAAAACCAGAAAAAAAAACCCACCCAGTTACTTTCTCTGTGGAAGTCTTGCGATACCGCGGCATAGAAATGCGCGAGTACCGATACCAAGTTTTGGTATCGGGCCGATACTATCTTTATTTTATCGCGTTTTCGAGGAGGCCGCCGATACCAGCCACCAATACTTAAGGCAGAAAAATGTCTACTAAGTCCTTCTTGGCAGTAGTTGGTGCAATACTACGGCAGTTTGACACAGGAGAAGCAAGCAGCATCTGCTTCAGAAAGAAAGGTCTTTTGTTTGCATTTTTTTTTGTCACTGTGTTAAATGGAAAGTGGTATTGAACATCCCTACTTGCGCATATAAAATATGGCGCCAATTCTTTTCTTCTTGCTAGGAGGGGCACTGCTCGACGGTGACTTCCGTCCAAATGTGTCATTTGTTTGAATGATTTAATTGAAAATCAGAAGCGAATACAGAGAGTCTCCGTTTATTGTCCTGACGTCCAGCGCTTTGTGATCATACAGATCTTGGGAAATTCATTTATTTTCTAAACACAAATGTTTACTGCAACCATGATTTCCCCTGTGCATTGGTAGTCGTTGCAAAGTTGCCGGTAAATTGCCATGGGAGAATTTTGTGAGTATTCCAAATTGGAAACTTTCTATGATGAACATTTTATCGGCATTAACTGGGAATTGAGTGGAATTTACTGTGATGATTCATGTCGGAATTTTTTTGTACTATTTAGCTTTAGTCAGACTTTTTGGAATGTACAAAACACAAAAACAGAGATTCCATTTTGGCCCCAAATTTTTTTATCAATTCACTCGCGACTGGCTTGGAACTCAAAATTTGGCTTGCAACCCAAAGATTATTATTATGAGTATTTCATTTTATTTTTTTAAATTGAGTTGACTTGAGCGACACCTCGAAACTCATCAAAACTAGTTGCTGCGACATTTATAAGTTAAGGAGTCAATGTACTTGAAATGTAAGTTGTCTTAGTCACGATTATGATAAAATACGCCCCCCCCATTACATTTAAGACAACCTTCCATTTTTTAAATTCCTGATTTGATCCTGTTACATCCCATTAATCGTGAGAAGGGGTGAGCTGAGGCAGAGGGGAACGCCCCCCCCCCCCCAAAAAAAAAAAAAAAAAAAAACTCGAGTAGCCAGCAGTCTGAGCAATGAGTAAAAAAATCAAGCCTCAGTGTGCAGACACAAAGACGAGCCATTCATAATGTTTCCAAACCTGCCAGTGAATCCCGCAACTATGCTCCGGGGAGTGGCGTCAGGATTCGCGCTGAGCCGTGTGTACACTGCAGCACACGAAGCCAGAACCGGTCAACGTTGTGGACGCGGGGACACTGACCAGTGGCGATACAACTGCGCGGAACTGCTCAGTTGAAAGATCGGAAGAGGAAAACGATTCCACGGCAGCCCGCCTGACACTTTTATGTGCGCTACATCGCTTGGCTAGCGCTGATCTCGGAGCCGATTGTTTGCACAGGTGCCTTTGGCTCGCTGCCTTGTTTTCCTTTTGTCCACACTCAAGTCTCTGCTTTGCTTCCAAATAGCACAGTTCAAAAAAAAAAAATTGCAATGACTTTGAAAGCCAAACTGTTCAGGGAGCCCCCTGGGTCATAAGCATGTATTCCAAAGTTAAGTCAATGGCTGCCTGTTTTTCTTCAGTTAAGAAAGTTTTCCAAAAGAAACTTTCACTTCTCTTTAATTTGATACCAAAACAAAAGGTGCTTCGTTCTCATGGTCAGCATCATCCCTCATAAAGTGAAAACAATGTTTGTAAAAATGCGGAATATTCACACTAAAATTAATTGGTAGAAGGGATCGAACGGTACACTCCAGATTTGATTTGCAGTTACCAATTTTAATCTTTTGGTCTTTTTTCCCCCAAAATGAATAAGTCATTTTAAAACTAAAATGTTTTTATTTTCACATCTGTCCGAGGGACGAAAGGTAACTCTTTGTAACTTCACAAAAAAAAAACTTGTCGGTTTTACATTTTTGTCTTACCAGTGTTTTGTTTG
Organism: Idiotropiscis lumnitzeri; assembly: GCF_059441095.1. Classification (NCBI taxonomy): domain Eukaryota; kingdom Metazoa; phylum Chordata; class Actinopteri; order Syngnathiformes; family Syngnathidae; genus Idiotropiscis; species Idiotropiscis lumnitzeri. Next base: position 2,618,350 of record NC_142396.1, on the reverse strand, counting down.
TGACAGAACTGGCCATGCAAATAAATAAATGTCCAACAGATTTGACTGTTTAAAAGCAGTTTACTCGCCCGACCTCTACCATTGTGCGTGTGACTCGAGTGAAGACTTAAACAGGCAGCTTACTGATAGTGCTGTGTGCGGGACAATGGGCTTCTGAAGGCAGGGCCACGAGCACAGCAAAGAGAGACGAGCGAGAGAGAGAGAAAAAGTGAGAGAGAGAGAGAAAAGTGTGCTCACGGAGTCAAAATAAACCAGCGTTTAATTCATCAGCCTTAAAAGTAAATTAAATAAATAAATAAAAAATAAAATAAAATAAGGCCAATGCCGATAATCGGCAAAATGCCAAATATCGGTCTGGCTGATAATCGGTCCATCACTACGACTGATTAATTAATCGATGCACAAAAACTAATCTGCTGCGGCCCGAGCTCGTAACTTGCCGTCCAATAGTCCGAATGTAAGAAAATGGCCCCAAATGGGTTGAATGAAAACCAGCTCACCTTGCTCGTGGCCGTGGCAGAAGAACCGGGCAGCACCGGCGTGTTGGTCACCTGGACCGACAGGTATTTGTTGTGAATGAGCGGCCAGGCTCCCTCCACCTTGCACGTCTGGAAGTCATCCCCAAAGGTTCTCAGGTGGGGGTCTCCGAAGAAGCCGCAGTGTGTGAAGTTGGGCCGCGCGGCGTTCTGCGGTAAGCTGCGCTCGTAGTGGCAAACCTCCGGGCCGTCCGAGCGCTCCTGGCTGTCGGGCGGCACCGCAGGGGGGAGCGGAGTGCGGCCACGCGGCTGCGAGGTGGGTCCCTCCTTGGAGCAGTTGTGTTGGCTCATGAGGTCCTCGATGCCATGCTGGGCCGAGTGGTACGCCAGGTCGCCTCGGCAGGTGCGGGCGGTGCGGCGCACGCAGCTGTTGTACACGCGCAGCGCTGTGCAGAACTCCTCCTCCGGCCCAGAGTTCGTCGTGGAGGCCCAAAATTCAGAGTTGCACTTGAGGATCTTGCACTGCAGACTCGCTGTGGGGGAAGAATGACACATGACGCACGTTTTGCCCAAATAGCTTTGAACTGACACAAGAATCGGTTATTTTATCGATGACTTCATCGATTAACCCGATTATTTTTCGGAGACTGATCCAAGGTTATTATAGTTAATGAAAACTACCGAAATAACGAAAACTAAAATGTAGCAGTGTAACAATTCACTCACACCCCGTTTTGATTTGACTTTCAGTTCCAGATTTCCATTTGATTTTTATTTTTTAAAACCTGCTACCCTGCTTGTCTACGGCTGCTAGTTTGGCACTCCTTGATTCTTGTTTCGACTTCTACACAGGGGGGGTTCTTCTCTGATTGGCTAACAAGTTTCGGTTAAAAATTGCAGGCAGGCCAAAATTCCAAGACGCCGACACTTGCCCTGAAGGTGGAAGATCAGAATCAGAATCAGAGATTCTGTTCTCAGAATCAGATCGTTGCTATTTATGCTTTTCTCTTGTATCAAACGGTTTTTATTTATTTGAGTCTCCTTTTTTTTTTGAACACTTCAGTTTAACCTGCAAAAGTATTTTTAAGGTGGCACAATGTGGGGAAAACCGCCAAACGGATCTATTCTTTTATTGTAGTCAGCACGACTCGAGTAGTTTGACGCCAATTCCGTTAAAACCATCCTGACAACCCTTTCCACACTCATGTTCTTTAAACATTGCGACACAGCATTTGACTCGTGATGCTTTTAGGAAGGCGGGGTGCATTTAAAAAAAAGAAAACTTGAGAAAGTCCCACTTTTGAACACGAGCCACCCTAAAAGACTCATCACTGTCTCCAAATCCTACCATCTGACAATAAAGCAATCAAATAATCTCAACTATCAGCACATTATCGCCTTGTTGCTGGATGGCGAGTGACCTCCGAGGGAATACGGACGATGAGGGTTTCCGTGAAGAGAGGTGCAAGTGTCCTAGTGCTACCATGCCGTTTATTTAAATGACAAATGTTATTTTGTTTGCATAGTTTTTGCCGTAGTCATTTTAAACCAGTCAGTGACACGTTTCTTTATAAAGGAATGGCCCAAAAAAGGCTGCCCCAAGTATCAAATTCATTCTCTGTCTGTCTGTCTCTCTCTCTCTCTCTCAAAATTATTTTTAGTGACAGCAATCTGCAAATGCAAGGGGGAGTAGTGTTAACTTTCCATGAGCTACTGTGAAAACCCCAAAGCCCCCCCCCCCTCTCCCGCCCCCCAATCAAAACGTATTCTCTTTACTCTCAGACCTCAACAAGTCGAACGCAGTGATTCCAAAAGGCTCCAATCTAATGAGGCAATACCGTTTCTATGCATCAAACGCAACCCCGCTCCCGCGATGGTTCCTCGAATGTCACAAGAGCGATTCGTCTCCAATCTGGCACCTTGACTCGCCATTTGTCGACGCTGATTGTTGCTAATTGCTGAAGTAGTTTGCTTTTACGACACTTTTGTCGCTTTACAACACGTTCAGCAGCGCCAAATAGGACCGGTTCAAAAAAAAAAAAAAAATAGAGAATCCTCCATGTGGTTAAATGTGTCATTCACACGATTCCAAGATAAAAGACCCCAAAAAAAGGATAAAGTTTCGACTTACCTGTGGGCAAGAGCGATAAGAAGAGGGCGAGGACTCTCCACACTTGAAGCGCTGAGGGTCTGCCTCTCTTCCCCATAACCATCCATCCAGCTCGGGGGCGCCCTTCACTCCTCTGCCTGGTAGAAGAGGCGGCACAGGGGCGTGGGGTAGTGGGGTGTCAATCAAGAAAAGTCCGCAAAACCTGTCTCAAGGCCAAATCATGTCCGCTCGCGTCAACCCCGCTCACCGCCGATAATTGCTCCGAACGTAAAGTTAGCGTAGACAGTCGCGGTTGGAAAGAAAGGCAGTGAGCGGGTCATTTCTTGCCTTCGAGGGAGGGAGAGGGCGGGGGGGAGGGGGAGGGGGAGGGAGAGGGAGAGAGAGAGAGAGAGAGCTTGCACGTTGGGGATCTCACCACAATGGAAGAAATGACAAGGGGGGGGGGGGGGGAGAAACACTCACTGTCATTCATTTGTGAGTGTGTTTGTTTTAAAGCGAGCCATGAAACGCATTCCTGCAGTACGAGAACCTCAAAGCATGACAATTTTTTGGGCAGGATAATTGGTAAGGCGCCAGCAGGTGGAACTTAACATGTGGAAGCAAGGTGTCTCAAATTGCTGGGTCAAGCTTATTAAAAATTCAATAAATAAATAAAAATGAATGCCTTTATTGTAGTTTTAGTACATGTTGATGCCATAGCAATACAAGTTCGATTTGATCAAGTTTGTGTTCCATGGGGGAATCCTTTTTGTAAGATTCGACATAACGCAACGCTGATGACGTATGCTTTAAATGTTCACTTTCACTCGAGAAAAAGCCCGATTTTTGTGGCCCGGATGACGTTTTCCCATACAGAAAAGGCAAGTTCTGTCTTTGCAGTCCGTTCACGTTTCCCCAACCAGCCTTTTGGACGTTTGCAAAACGGGCGGCCCTGCTCTGATACCTTTCCAGCAATGTGATGAATTGTTCGGGCCTTAAGATGAAGATGCTTTTTTTTTTTTTCTCTTGGATATGAATCATTTTGAGCGACACTCTCAACAAAGCGATGGTTAGAGCGACCTCAAGATAATAATTTCTAAGCGGAAAATGATCAGGTACACGATGTGGGTTGTTCGCCATGTGGTGCAGTGCGCAGCGACAAGACGTATCAATCTGTGCAATGAATTATGACAGCCCGAGTCACGGATCGGCCGTTTTATGACTGGATGATTGACAAAAAAAACAAAAAACAACAACAAAAAAAACCATGATGTGATCGTAAAGGTCATTTTACAAAGCCTATCTGACTGAAATGTGCATTTAGTGCGGTTACTACATTGAGACGCTGTAACGTTGCGATGCTTGTATATAAACTTGTTCTGATTGGTTAATTGAGAGGGGGAAAAAAAAGATCACTTTTATGAGCGTCTGGGTCATGCATATCATTAGCCCAAAAGAAATTTTTTGAACTGAACTGAATTAAAATGAGCTTTTTTTTTTATTTTTTAGTTCCTGTAGATTCTTAGTCATCGGGGTCAGGTTGAGTCTTCATTTCTTGAATTCTTTCCTTTTTCCAAAATCGTTCAAATATAACTTTTAATGACACTTTTCGGCTAACAAAATGCATATTAAATCCATATCACGCGTGTCACACCACTTACAGGCACATAGAACACCAAAACAGCCAGCTATTACGTCATCCAGATGCTTTTATGGAGCACGACATTGATAAAAAAAAAAAAATAATAATAATAATGAGAAATCTGTGATTCTGCCTACAAAATCCGGCAGGGCATTTGAAATATTGACCATCATTGCAGCTCTAAATGATGATCATTAACCTGTGCCACTAAATCCTCCTATTCCAACCTCCCGAGTCCTTGACCCAAATTGCACATGGCCTTACGAGGACAGCCCAAAGCTGTCATTCCACTTCGACCTTATTGGACAGCTCGGTTATTGCGAATTGCAGAAGTCGTGCTATTAGGCTTTTATGAACATGGAGATGTGCGGTGATGGCGGACGGGCAGGTAGAGGGGTGGGAGGTGGTCGTGGGGGAATTCACAGCTGCCCCTCATTGGCTTTAGACGCCATGAACAAAACGCAGCTCCTCTATGGGCTGATATTTGTGCCACAAGAAACTGAATATTTGAATTGAAGACTGGATATTTGAATTAAAAACTGAATTATTGAATTATTAATTATTCAAATATCCAGTCTTCAATTCAAATATTCAGTTTCTAGTGGCACAAAGATCAGCCCATACTCCTCAGGTTTGCATTCACTTCAATGCCAGCAGCAACAGTTGCGACGTTTCACGTTGCTGTGGGGGGGGGGCGTCAGGTGCGCGTATATTTCTCCGATAGACAGGCAAAAAATGTCGCACGAACCAACCTTTGCGACTGCATGGAGTCGGGCAGGAACCCGCAGGACGAGACGCCGACGCCGACGCCGACGCCGCCCGGGAGTGCGAACCCCCTCTTTCTTGGAGCAAACAAACCCGTCCAGTGTCAGTGTAATCCCAAATCACAAGCAGACTTCCGCGACGGCTGCGCGCGCGTCAAACGCGCCGACGTGCACATGACGTCCAGCGTGCAAAAATAATAAAATAAATAAAAAAAATAAAAATAAAGAGTGCTTTCCCGGAGTTGAGGTTCATCCACATCGATCGATCGTCTGAGAGACATAAAGTGACATGAAGTCGCACCGCTGGCCAGATGTGCGCGTTTATTCCGAAGGCGATCGGAGAGCCGCTGCTGCGTGGCCAGGTCCGCTGTGTTGTGTGGTTCTTGTGAAATGGCTCGTTAGAAAGTGTGAGCGAGACAATAATCGGCACTGCGTATCGCCGAGCCTCAGCTGTGAAGCCCTCCTCGTTGCTGAAAAAAAAAAGAGGACAAAAGCGCTGAAAAGCGTGCAGCGTTCAAATCCGCAAGGGTTGCAAGCAAAGACATTTTTCAGAATCCTTTTCAATTCGGTCTGATTAATTATCGCCCAAGCCTTTTGATTTGTCCTACACTCCAACAGCCACCAAAAAGTCGTTTTTAGCCCCCCTAAAAAATTCTTTTTACAATCAAGTGGTGCTTTGAGATACGAATGACCCCTTCTTGACCCGTTTTTAGAGAAGAGAACAGTCATGTTTTTGTCGCTTTGACTGGAGCAGAAATTTTAGATTCGAGTGCTGCGTGGTCGGCATCGGCGTATCTCTAATGAATTTATTAAGTTGTGGTCCATATTGGGACAAAAAAAAAAACCCAAAACAAAAACAACCAGGCCAGCAGGTTAGAAGAAGACAAATTTAGCATAATGAGAATTTAATGGAGATCGGCACATAGCAGCAGCAGCAGGGAGGGGGAGGCGGAGGCGGAGGCGGGGGGATTGGGGAGGGCGGCACAGAGGCTGCACCTGTGTTTTGGGATCAGGCTGCAGGCAGGAAAATCCCACCGCAAGCCGCCCTCCCCCCTTTGCTACTTTCCGGCCTGAACTCCTGCCCACACGGGTGACTCTCCCCGGCTCCGGTTTCTTCTCCTCCTCTGATCAGAAAAACTCATTACGCCGGTGTGTGGAGAGTTCCCAGCCAGCTCTCAAAATGGAGGACCGAAATGCTTCGCTGTTGGGCCTTTTGTTGCTCTCTGCCAAATAGGACGCAGGAAAAGCTCCATTAGTATGCAGCCACCGGACGGCGCTTTCACATGACATCATCACATGACCCTTTTGTGTCTCCGGCAAGAAAGAGAGCTCGGTCATTGGTTGATCTTCGCCTCGAAGAAAAGAAGATTTGCTAACGGTCAACCTGAGATGGGGGGGGGATAATTTAAAGATTGGACTTTCTCAGGAAATAAAAGAGCTAGCCGATGATCGTGATTGGTCGCCTCAAAGTTAGCCAACTGGCCCCGTGCTTCGTGGACCCGATCATATAAAGACATCCCTGACAGCTGGACATGAAACTAGAACCCGACTCTTCTGAGGCGTTATGAAGCGTCGCCAAGATTACGTGTATGGACATGAGGCGTGATAGACCGAGATGCTTTTTTTCAGGGCCAATACGATACCGATTACTAGTAGCCACGAAGGGCGATAACCGATATTTGAAGCCGATATTAATTTCTAGAAAGAAATTGGGTCAAATAGTGTCAACATTTTGAAAAATAAAAACTATAAAACTTGACAAAGTTTAAATGCCTTTTATAAAATATATTTAAAAAACTTTAGCATGTAACATTTATTCAAATTTCGGCAAAGTCTCTTGCCTTTCCTTCCTCTGCTCGCGGGACCTCTCCCGTAGTTGCGTGACTCGAGGTGAAAAAGGAAACAGGCAGCTTACTGCTGATTGGCTGCAAGGAACCAATCTCAGTGCTGTGGGCGGACCAATCTGCTTCTGCAAGCAGGGCCACCAGCACAGCACAGCACAGCACAGCAGATAATCGGCAAAATGCCAAATATCGGCCACGATAATCGGTCCATCACTATTAGCGAATTTATGATTCCATTCCAGGTTGCTCGTCTTATGAGATATCGTATTGGTGACAGATTGATGTCATGACTCAGATCTTAAGAAGCAGATGGCAGAAATGATGACTTTAAAAAAAAAAAACAGTAAAAAGCTATACTTCTAGATCAGTCATGGGCAAACTACGGCCCGGGGGCCACATGCGGCCCATTAGGTGTTTTAATCCGGCCCGCCGAACATGGAAAAAATGTAATGAATAAACCTGGTTCATGTTTGATTTTCCCTGTAATTATGATGTGTCGCCACTAGGAGGCGCCCCTCCTGGACAGATATTTTGTTGTAATGCTTTTGTTCATTTTCATTTAAAATTAAAGCACGTCTTTCCAATGAGGTGAGGTCACCAAAACACGGCATCCATCTGCTTCCGCTCCGGCCCCTCTGTCAAATTTTCGAACCCATTGTGGCCCACGACTCAAAGTTTGCCCACCGCTGTTCTAGACAAAGATGGCGATGACGTACTCCCATCACTGTTAATCAGAAGGGATCCGTGCATCCAGCAGTTTGCCTTTTGATAATGAGCTGTGAGGATGAATTCCTAAACGCCATGAAGCGCTAATACGTGGAGCTCTGCAGAGACGCCGTGAGGAATTATTGCCACTGCGGATAACCGCTTGAATGCAGAACGCTTGCAAATTGGTCAGTTCGTGCCCACAGAGGAGTGAGCTTGAATACGTAAACCCTCATTACACAATCTCCGTTCTCCTTCTGAAAGGTGAGTCTTTTGAAAAGCCAGACTGCAAGCCACGGCGAACCCGTGCCCCCTCCAAAAAAAAAAATCCTGTTTGAGTCTGGATGCGGACTCCACTCGACGGAGTGTGTCAAGATGTTAAGACAAATAATTAGCTTTGCTGCAAAGCCTTGCTGACCTCAATGAAAAGCAGCGCGTCAAGACACATTTCGGAACCATTTGTGAAGGGATTGTAGTTTTTGCAGTGGCGGGCGGTCAAGGCCTAACAAAATCAAGAAATCATGATCATATTCTTCACATTCATATTGTATTCGAGGCCAAATTTTAGGCTGGAGTTTTTATCCAATCAGAATTCAGCGAGCTCGTGTTGCCAGGCAGATTTCACGATACCAGTAGCACGCACTATTCTTTGCGTGGCCTTTGGATACAATCGCGCGGGCGTCTCCTCTCAACGTCAATGAGCCTTCAGATTTGATAGACAGATGCGATAGCCAATCAGATAACGAGTTGCTGACAGCGAGCCTTCCAGCCTTGAGTTGGAGGTGATGAACGCGTTTTGTGATCGGATACTCACTCGTGAGGAGGCGGCGCTATGCGGAATCAACACACTCGAAAGTCGGAAATATATTCTCGCTTTTTTAAACCACAATAGCCGAAGGAGGAGGGAAAAAGTGTGCATTTAATTGCAGATACACTTGCGAGGCCGTTTCCGAGAGAAGCTCGGTCGTCCAACACTCGCTCAGTGGTGCGTCAGTGTCTTTCGGTTCATTATTTTTCCAGCCGTGGTGCCATAAATGACGGCAATATGATTGGGATTTATTCCAGTCGGACTACGTCGGACTTGACTGCAGGCCGACGCGCGAAATGCACGGCCCGCCACTAGGGACTGCTGCCGTAGGGTATGGAAGCCAATTTTTGAATCATTTTATTTTGATTGGTTTCTATCTTGGTTTGTCAGAACAAGGCGGCGTGAAACCGGTCCCTCAACCGTGCTGGAAAATCGAAAACAAGATGGATTGACTTTGACTCAACGTTCATCACATGATAGTCAACTGCGATTAATCGTCATTTGTTAATATGCCGATAAATGTAAAGGCTATCAGTTTGTGGGTTGGTTAAAAAAAAAAAAAAAAAAATCAGGCCAAATTCTTGTGAACTCTTTGAAGTGGTCGCTTCTCATGTGTGGTTGTTGAACTTTGTGTGGCGTCCCGTCGTGTTGTCCTGTATGCACAGCTGCGGCGGCTACATCCTGCCCTTCCTTTTGTCCCGTCTTGTCACAATAGTTGCCGTGAAAAGCTCGAGCTCAAGTTTTTGCAGGTGCCGGCAAACCATCGACCACCCAAAGTCACTTGCGCAAAACAGTTTCCAGAGCCGAATAGCAGTGCGTCTTTGCTGTTGTTGCTTCCAAGCCGTCATTGAGGACGTGAGGAAAAAAAACATTTAGTAAATCTGCTGCATTGTTGGCTCACGAGTTATTCATAGATGACCTTTAACCAGTGGTGGGCCGGGCCTTTCATCACTAAAGTTGTACTTTGTCCGACTTGCATCAATCCCCCTCATAAGACCAACATGTATGACAACGCGGCATAGTACTGGAAGAATGTTGGATGACCTCGCTTCTCTCAAAAGGTCCGTCTTGAAAATGGCCTGGCAAGTGTATCTGCAATTAAATGCACACTTTTCCCTCCTTCAGCCACTTTGGTTTAAAAAAAGCAAGAATATATTTTTGATTTTCCAACGGTCGCCAGGTATGACTTCTGGGTGTGTTGATTCCGCGCAGCGCTGCCTCCTCACGAGTGAGTAGCCAATCGCATAACGCGTTCATCACCTTCAAGGTAAGGCCAGCGAGAAGACCTCACTGTCCTCAACTCGTGATCTGATTGGCTACCGCAACTGTCTGTCGACTGCAAACACCCCTCCCACACACAGAAGAGACGCCTGCACGATTGTATCTGAAGGCCTCGGACGAATAGCGCGTTCTCTTGGTATCGTTAAATCTGCCTGGCAACAGGAGCTAGCTGAATTCTGATTGGATAAAAACTCTCACCTAAAAATTTAAACACTAGGATTAATATATGACATCAATGTGAAGAATATGATCATGATTTCTTGATTGTTTGGCCAGCAGAGAAGGCCTTGAAGGCCTTGACCGCCCACCACTGCCTTTAAGTGACCACCCACGGTGAACCTTTTAAGTTTCCCAACCCAAACGTGCTACAAGCAGCTCTTTTCCACTCCGTTTTATTCCAAACGCAGCAAATCAGTGCGTCAGGAAGGTCAAACATGCGTTTTTTCCCCCCTCCGTACTCCAAAAAAGTGTAATTGCACCTCCACTCCAGTAGTTGGCAGTGGCGCTCTCCTTGCCTATTGTAAGCAGCGAGTATTAACTCGACGGTGTCGGTTTGTTTTGCAACAAAAAGTGCGATCATTTAGAGTTGCGGCGGAGAGGCGGTGCTGGTGGGGGGTGGGGGGGCGAGAATTGTTTTCTTCTTGCTGAGGAGGGCGTGACAGAAAATAATTGCGAAGCACTGGGCTAAGCAAGGCTCTAATGTGATACTGTCGTGAGTGCATTTGATCGCAAATTCCCATGAACGGATCGTGGAATGCGTTGTGCTGAATATGACGTGCGCTGGACGAACAGCGGACAAAGACGAGATGTCTGCCGGTGTTTAGTCAGGTGTTTGTCGACGAGCGCAACCACGATGGAGCCTGTTGACTTTAACTGACGGCTCTGCGTATCAACACCTCACACGGTGTCACTCCTGAAGAGTTGTGAAATGGAAAGAGACTTGACCCGCCTCCCCCTGTAAAGAAAAAAAACCCAAAAAGTCCAATAACATGAGCGAGTCATAGTTGCCTTCAGGCCACGTTGGTCTTTTCTGTCTCAACTTGCAGGCTGCACCGCTCACCGGCGAGTTTCATTATTAAGGCAAAGCTTGGAAATTCGTGACACGCGTTTCATTTTATTGTAAAGATCACTCGTGATTATACAATTTGGAAACTTAAATAATTCATTTCAAGACACACTGTCGTTTTTTTTTTCCAAGTTCTGCGGAATCAAGTCATTTTTTTTTTTTTTTTATCCCCCACCACCCCTAGCTTACTTGTGACTGCTAACGTTCCAAATGAGAAGCTGCCAACATTTCATATAAGTGAAAATATTGATGCTTTATGACCTCTCCCTTTCAAGTGCAAACGATCCAACTCAGTGCTTCTCAAATAGTGGTGGGGCCCTCCTGTGAGGGGCGCGGTGTGATGTTGAGGGGGGCGCGTGTGAACTGAGGGAACATGCTTTTTTTTTTTTTGCCGTACAACAAAAAAAGTGTAATTGCACCTCCACTCCAGTGGTTGGCAGTGGCGTTCTCCTTGCCTATTGTGAGCATCGAGGAATAACTCGACGCTGTAGGTTTGTTTTGCAACAAAAAATGCGATTATTTAGAGTTGGGCGGAGGCGGGGTGGCGAATTGTTTTCCTCATGCTGAGGGGGGCGGGGCGGGGCGTGACAGAAAATAGGAGAGAAGCACCGATCTAACTGAACATACAAGCATGACTGCGAGATGGGCAGTTTTTCAGTTATAAGAATTATTGAAAAAAATGTAGATCTCAACAAATTAGGCTAATCTTTGATGCGAGTCACATTCGTGTCACGGCTTTTGTCATTTGCCAGTCAAGTGAAGATTATTTTCTTGTTTTTCGGTCTTAATGTTATGGTCTTGCTTGAAATGGGCTCAACGTGGATTAGCTGCAATGATCAAACGGCACCTGGTTGAGCGCCAGTCCACCCAAAAGTGGTTGCCACGACTTTGGGGATCTTTTTGCTCTGACTGTAAGTCGTAGGTAAAAAAAAAAAAAAATCATTTTAATGAGACCACTGCCCTGGAAGAAAGAACGGCAGAGTCAGAGAAATGGCCTCTGGCAACAAAAGCTTAACAGCTCCATTTCCAAGTTGGTTCAGGCTCAGCATTTTTGCATTCTGCAAAACTCCTCAATGGCGAGGCCGAATAAAACGAGAAAGTGTCTCTCTGCGGTTGCGATGTTTGTGCCTCTTCTAATCGTCGACACAAAGCCTGGATGAGCATCGTCGTCAACGTGTGTCAAAATGGCAGGCTAGAGAAGCAGGCCCTGGCTTGCGCGTTGCGTTTTGGCTGCACTGATGGAAACTTGGCAGACTTACGGTGGACTTGCTTTCAGTCAGGTGGAGGAGTGGTGCCGCCACTTTCCGTGTGGGAGAAACGATCCCTTCCTGGGTGCTTTCGCTGTCTGATTGTTCAAATTTTGATGAGTCTCGGTTTGGTTGGCTCAGTTTTGGTGATTCGGCCGATATGCTTTTTTGTGGGCCGATGCCGATAATTAGAGGCCATGGAGGCCTCTATTCATTGGTTGAGGAAAAAAAAAAGGGGGGGGAACCACGGAACCAATCAGATGGGGCTGTGGCCACGCCCATCTGCTTCTGCAGGCAGGGCCACCAGCACTCGATCACACGCGCACGCACGGAAAGTGTGAGAGAGACAAAATGAACTAGACTTTCATTTATCGGCCTTGAATGTTTAAAAAAAAAATAAATCGGCAGTATGCCAAATATCGGAATAACCGAAATAACCATCCCTAAATGTCAGTGGCACCTTTTTTATTTGACTGGGCGTCGGCTCCAATAAGGTGTGTGACACATTTCGATGCTGCCATTTTCATGAAGTCGGCTGTGTTTTTACCGGAGTTCCCCCAGGCCAACTAAGTCTGGCAACACGGTGCTGGATCAGTCCAAGCACCCGTCATCGTACTTCTGCACACGGCCTCTGGTGTCAAACACTTGCTCAAATTCCTGCCTGTACGTGTAACAAGTTGAAATATTAAAGTATAAATAATAAAATGTATTATTTGTAATACGATAGGAATTTAAATATTAATTTTGTCTTTTGAATATTTCCATGCTTTTCACATTAGTGACGCTGTCGATCTGGGTTCTCCTATAGTTTGTAATAAGAACAATCTGAGATCGATTATTTGTGTCTGTATGCACCTAGCAGGCGGCCGTTGGAGACTTTCCTCATTCTAGTAAAGTCTACTGAGGAAACAACACACAACACTGTTGTGATTATTTCACCCTGTTTCAGGGTGTAACATTTGCCACGCAGCACCTCCAATTGGCTCGCTGTCAAGCTCAGCCTCGTGTTAATTAAAGCGATAGACCTCCCAAAAAGCTCCACTGCTCGGTGTTTGAGTTGAACGCAAAAAAAAAAAAAATGACGTGCAAAGAAGCCCAAGTGTACAACGCATTAAGATGTGAAGCCCACGTGTCACGTCGTGTAGCCAGAATGAACTCTTTGAAGCGTTCAACCTTTATTTGGAGCTCTCGTTACTCGACACGCCTTGCTTTTACATCTTACGTGACATTCCAGCGACGTGTCAAAGCACCACTTGTGCAGGCACTGATCAGCCGCAGCTGGCCGAGTCAAACACAAGTGTGCGGCGTTTGTGCCCAATTGGATTTTTGTCAACTTCACCCACGGGGACTTCTGTTGCCTGAAAGCTGGGATGCGTCCGCTGCAGCAACATTGACCCAATCCATCAAGGAACTCGAAGCTTGTTGGGACAAAAAAAAAAACACAGGCACACCTTTTTGTGCAAGATTCTTTTCTAAAGTATGCTTTGCAGCGTTTGAAAAGCCTCGCAGCCAATAACAGCCCGTGGCGGGCCGTGCACTTCACACGCAGGCCTTCAGCCAAGTCCCACTCGAATGAATCCCCCTCATATTGCCATCATTTATGACACCACGGCCGGACAAATAATATACAGAAAGACACTACTGAGCGAGTGTTGGACGACCTCGCTTCTCTCGAACGGTCCGTCTTGAAAATGTCCTCGCAAGCGCATCTGCAATTAAATGCACACTTTTCCCTCCTTCGGCCATTGCGGTTTAAAAAAAGCAAGTATATATTTTTGATTTTCCTACGATCGCCAGTTACGACGTCCGTGTGTGTTGATTCATAGCGCCGCCTCCTCACGAGTGGGTAGCCAATCACGAAACGCGTTCATCACGTAAGGCCAGCGAGAAGGCCTCACTGTCCTCAACTCGTGATCTGATTGGCTATCGCAACTGCCTATCAGCGGTAAACACCCCTCTCACACGCACAATTTTATCTGAAGCCCTCGGACGAATAGCGCGTGCGACTGATTTTATGAAATCTGCCTGGCAACAGGAGCTAGATGAATTCTGATTGGATACAAACTCACCTAAAAATTCAACACGAGGATATAATATGTGAAGAATAGGATCATGATTTCTTGATAGTATGTGAGGCCAGCAGAGAAGGTTTATGCCGCAATGACGTGAGCGTCTTGCGGAATTCCGCGTACGAAAACATGTTTTGTGTTTTGCGTGTACAAGACCCACCACGCGTACGCACAAAATTGGTTTGATGCTTGCGGCTTCTCTCTCCTCTTCGATTTACGCTCGCGATGCTGGCGTGTTAACTGTGCCACAATTATTAACCAATCAGGAGTCGGACACGGTCGCTAATTCCGACTTCAACGTCTTTGTTCTTCTCTCGAATGTCTTCCCGAGATTCAACTCTTTTGATGTTGCTGGAATGTTGTTGGCTGCTTATCATTGCGGCTCGAGATTGTTTTTCTTCTTTGGATCAAACAACCGATCCCGAGTCAGGCAGACACTCTTTCAAATTAGCCAGCAATGACGCTCTAGTTGCTTTTGAATAGTCTTAGTCCTTCTGACTGAATGATATCTTGAAAAGAAAGAAAAAAAAAAAAACGTCCGGTTCTTTAAATGCCCCCATTCAGGCCCAACGAAAAGTTTTTTTTCCCATGCCTGGTGTTCTCACACTGGTCCTCGCATCTCAAATGAAGTTCCGGTGGATTCCAAACGTCAAAGAATGGGCTTTCGGGGAGGGGAGCAGCAGGTTGAAGGACCGAAGAGAGGAGCGGGGGAGGGGGGATGTTGTGCCAAACGAAGCGTTTTATCAAGATGCTGATTTCTCATTCACTGGCCAATCCTCGTGGGATGCACTTGGAGTGCTCCCATTCTCATTCAGGCATCAGCGTATGAATTGAAAGAGCGTTCCCCTGGTGGGAATGTGGTGACCTGAAGAACTTGATGAGAGAGGGGGGGAGTTTATTATTATTATTATTTTTTTTAAATCGCTGCGTATTATGGCGGGAGCGTCGTCTCTCACCTGCAGGGGAAAATAGAAAAAGCCCTCTTGAGGTGTTTACACGAAACCCTCTTCTGCGTTTCCAGTGGAGCAAAGAAATAACATGGATGGTGCCCGAACGTGCGGAAACGCACCGTGCAATCTAGATCTTAATCGGGCCGTTCACTAGAACGATGGATGCCATATCACAACACTTTTCCCTTTCATCTGCTATTTTTTTTTTTTTTGGAAATCTGGTAGATCACAATGAACACATTGTTGGTTTGACGATTGTCACAGCAGAAAGCCGTCACGCCATACTTGATGAGCACGATAAAAGCATGGAAGTCGTTGGATTTAGACAATTGAGAGAGTGCTTTTCAAATTCTAAACGTTCACTCAAAGGGACGGAATACCCAGTGGCATGATGCCTTCCTTTCCTCTGCTCGCGGGGCCGCTCCTGTACTGCGTGTGTTTCGAGGTGAAAAAGCAAACAGGCAGCGTACTGCTGATTGGATGCACAAGGAACCAATCAGATGGTGCTGTGGGCGGGCCAATCTGCTTCTGAATGCAGGGTCACCAGCACAACAGAGAGAGAGAGAAAAGTGTGCTGTAGTAAGCCAAAATAAACCAGCTTTTATTTTTTCGGTCTTGAAAGTTAAATAAAAGGCGTTTTGCCGATAATCGGTAAAATGCCAAATATCGGCTAAAATAAATATCTCTAAAATAATCGACATAACTAATGGTAAAAAACTTAATTTGGGGCAACCGTCAGTCAAAGTATTATGTGGAAACTGACCTATAAAGTTGCTCCAATTTTTTTTTTTTGTTTTTCCATTTGAAAAGATCCTCACGTCACCTTTATTTTTGATCGCACTCTTTGCCTCGTCTTATTCCGCTCGACTGACCGGTGCAAGTTTTGGAATAGCTGGAAGACTCGACGGCGTTCTGGCTGACGAGGCTGTTAAACACATGTTGAATTGAAGGCAGGAATAAGAACACAAATGTAACAAATGTAAACACAAGAAGATTTACAATAGATGAGCAAGTGTATTATTGGTGGCAAATTGGATGGCCACTTTTTCGGAATCAGAATCAAATGCCCTCTACTGCAACACAACGAGCCTCCCCTCTCCAGTGCAATATAACGCAGTGGCGGGCGGTCAAGGCCATCAAGGCCTTCTCTGCTGGCCAAACAATCAAGAACTCATCATCATATTCTTCACGTTGATGTCATATTATATCCTCGTGTTGTATTTTTACGTGAGTTTTTAATCCAATCAGAATTCAGCGAGCCCCTGTTGCCAGGCAGATTTCACAATACCAGTACAACACACTCGTCGTCCGAGGCCTTCTGATCCAAACGTGCGGGCGCCTCTTCTGAGTCTCAAGGGGGCTTTTCCCGCTGATAGACAGTTGCGATAGCCAATCAGATCGCGAATTGGTTACAGTGAGCCTTCTCGCTGGCCGCACGTTGAAGGCATGTGATTGGATACTCACTAGTGAGGGGGCGGCGCCATGCGGAATCAACACACTCAAAAGTCGTAACGGGCCCCCGTTTGAAAATCTCAAATATATTCTTGATTTTTTTAAACCACAATGGATGAAGGAGAGAAAAGTGTGCATTTAATTGCAGATACACAGTTTCGAGAGAAGCGAGGTCGTCCAACACTCACTCAGTCGTGCGTAAGTGTGTTTCTGTCTTTTATTTTTCCGATCGTGGGTGTGAAATGCACGCTCCGCCACTGAATATCAATCATAATGTCAATTACATGAATTAAAGATGAAATAATTAAATGGAAAATAAATATGAAATGAAATGAATAAAACGCATGATGTGAGATTTGTGCTGATTAGGCTGACACACTCCAGAATTGCGATGGTCACGCCAGAGGATTTCATCAAATCCGATTTTTGTTGTTTTTGAGTCAACACCGTACAGAAATCGGTTTCAAGCTTTGAGCCCTGCTGCGCTGGGCTTCGGCCTCCCAGATGAAACGCTGGTGCTCGTTAGTCAACATCCATCCATCCATTATCTATACCGCTTCTCCTCACGAGGGTCGCGGGGGGTGCTGGAGCCTATCCCAGCCATCTTCGGGCAGTACTCAGGGGACACCCTGAACGGGTTGCCGGCCAATCGCAGGGCACACAGAGACGAACAACCATTCTCGCTCACACTCATACCTCGGGGCAATTTAGAGTGTTCAATCGGCCTTCCGTGCATGTTTTGGGAATTTGGGAGGAAACCGGAGTACCTGGAGAAAAGCCACGCAAGCACGGGGAGAACATGCAAACTCCACACAGGATGGCCGGAGCCGGGATCGAACTCACGCCCGCTGATGTCTCTCACTGTGAGGCCATCGTGCTAACCATTAGGCCACCGTGCCGCCCGTTAGTCAACATGTTTGAGTGACACAGCTGAACATTCGGGAGGATGACACGCACACCAAAGAATTTGCGAGCAAACGAAAGCGGTTCCACACAACCTGACAAATGTCAACGTGGAAATCACCACTCACAATTTGAGATGCGCTTCTTTCTTGGAACAAAATAATGTTGTAAAGCCAAAACGCATGAGGCGCGGTTTAACTGGCCCGGGGAGATATTTTGGACTTGGACTCGGACTCGACTGACAGTAGCTCACGTTGTTGTGTGTTTGTGCGAGTCAGTCGGCTCATGAGGCGGCGGCGGTCCCGAGGCGCTGGCCTCAGGTGTGAACAGGTGTTTGGGTTCACCGCCATGTTGGAATGGGAGCTGGTCCAGGTGCACAGCTGCGGGGTGTGGCTCGCACTCAAATGCGCCAAGCACTCCCAGCCTCGTGTTGAAATACTGTAACCGAGACGGCGGACGAAGCAGGCCAAGTGAAATATGTACATGAGTATAATCTTGCATTGTCATAATTTAAAACGGGGAGGCGGCAGCACTTGGAGAACTTCATCATGAAATACTTTTTTATCTGAGTGTCGAATCATGTTTCTTCAAGAAGATTGTATTTGCAAAGCTGCTGTGTTGCAATATACAGTCGGACAGGTTTCACGCTAGTTCAAAGTATATTTTCAGACTCGGTATTTGAAGCCAATATTCATTTGTGAAAAAAAAAAAAAGAGAGAGAGAGAGAGAGACGCTATGCGGAAAATACGGTAATTAAATCCAGAATTTTTTTTTTTTTTTACATATAATCATTGATAATTTAATTCATGTCTCATTTATTGGTTTAATTCCACATGTAATGAAAATATGAAACATTTAATGAATAACTACAATTTGAATTCAACATTTCATGGTCTATTTATTGATTTAATTTTGGCACTTTCAGTCCACCGCATCTTCTATGCAGTCGCATTGTTTCAACGTAAGTTTATTATTCCCCCCCCTCTCCTCTGAGAGCTCCGATCGGCACATGTCCTGTCGATAAACCAAGCTTTGAGGTGTAGTCCGAGTTGAAATAGGCACGCGGAATGTCAATTTCCGCCAGTGGACCCGGGACACTTTCTTTCCCTGCGGGAGGCGATGAGACGAATGTCAAATCGCAGTTCCCGTTTGCTGAGGACAAACGCCGCCGAATGACAATGGGAGGCAGCAATCGTCGTCGGCGATATCGCAAATGCCAATTGCACGGCGATCGTCCTCGGGCCAAATGGGCTAAAAATAAGCCCAAAGATAGCGGCGCCGTGCATCGGAATACATTCGTCGCTCGCTGGCTAGCGACTCCAGGCTTGATGAACAGACGTCACCAAGCGGCTGCACACATCATTATGCGAAGAAGTCATTTGGAGAGGCACGGCGAGGGCAGCGGCAAGGAGACGACGGATATTGCAGAGCCGTCGTCATTTGGGGACTGCAGGAGAAGCAAGACTGGCGTTGATGATCGCTGGCGTGATTTCAATCACGTTGATCTTGTTCGCACACTGATGGCTTTCTTTCCGCCTTGCTGATTAGCATTTTTTCTTATTTTTCCGCATCAAAAATAACTCTCTGCTTAGGCAAGATGGTTCCTTGTCGCTCCCAATCAGCAGGAAGCTGCCTGTTTGCTTTTTCACCTCCAGTCACACGCACTACGGGAGAGGTCCCGCGAGCAGACGAAGGAAAGGAAAGAGACTTTGCCGAAATTTGAAGTCAACTACAACTCACAACTAAACGAAAACAATTTGCCGTTGTAAACTTGAAAGAGACGTTCTTTTGTTTTCATTGAACAAAGAAGGCATGAAGCTGAGCGTGGGAGCTCTGAGCACTTGTTGTGCCACTTTTCGAAAAAAAGCTTGAATATGTTGAAAATCATCAAAGTGGTTTCACAAAAATGTGCTTAAAGGCATTTAAACTATGTTTTGGAGTTTTTAGTTTTCAAAATGTTGACACCATTTCACCCCTTTTTTTCCAACCGATGAATATCGGCTTCAAATATCGATTATCGGCCCCGTGACGACCCATAATCGCTATCGGCCCTGAAAAAAGCATATCGGTGTATCGCGATTGAAAAGCAATTTTGATTTTGAATTCAAAGACTTAGTTCATTTTTTTTGCGGACCGAAACATGTCAAACAAACAAGAAGTCCAGTTAGCAAGGATTTGTGAATCTGGACGACTGCGACCATTCATCCGAAATTCTGTTCTTTTTGCCCCTTGAAGATTTCATCGTCGCTCTGACAATCCTTTGTCTCCTTGATTTGGAACAGAACTTGGCTACGTTGGTTCCATGCGTTCAGCCAGCAGCGACTCCATTGCCTTGAGCACCTGTTAAAGGCCACGCCCCCTCCGCATCGAAGAAACAGCCCAAAGCTTTTGATCCCCGCCTAGCGTTGAGCTCACGTTTCCTGAACATTTGCCAAAAGTCCCAGTTGGGCAGTTGGGCGATCTTCCTCAGCTGTCAGCGTGCCCTCAGGCCAGCTCAGCCTGGCTCTGCGCGCCGGCTGCAGGTTCCGCTGCGGCCCCGGGGTCCCACTGAAGGCGCTATTGTCCATTCATGGGGTTCACTGTGTGACAGGTCAGATTTGGGGGGACTCTGCACTGTCAGGAAATGAAGGGCAATCATGTGATTGAAGCCCAAACAAGAAAGACATTCCATGGAGATCGACAGAGGTTATTTTTTTTGGAGGGGGGGGGAAACTTCAAGAATATGCTGAAACGGAGTCCTTATATCTTTTTAAAATCCAGCTTAGTTAACACATGCTGATTTGTTCGCCGCAGTGTGACTGGGAACGGCAAACGCTTCACAGATGTGAAGATAAATCTTCATTTCGCACCCCGTTAGACAATTCACTCGGCTTAAGAGGCGGCGACGTTTCAGCCAAAGGCGCCTTCCGGGATCCCGCGAAGCTGCAGAACAAATTGGAGGACAAACGGTCTCCCTGGGTCGTTCCTATTCTCCTTCCTTGGAACTCAAAGACCTTTGGTGGCGGGCTGCCCGAACACAACGATGCACAATAGGACTAGTTACGGAGACACGCCAGGCTGGTTGAAAACATCAAATTAAAAATGTCACACCCCAAAAATGCCCCCCAGGGCGCCTTAGTTGGCCCCTCCTCCCGTGCGTTTGCTGTGTCCACGACTGTGATGGGTCAAATGCTGAGGTCACTTTTCAGCAGTGGTGGGCGGACTGCTGGCCTAACATAACCAACAACATTCTCATTGATCTCACATGATATCCTCGTGTTGAATTTTTAGGTGAGAGTTTTTATCCAATCAGAATTCAGCTAGCTTGTGTTGCCGGGCAGATTCCACAATACCAGGCACACGCACTATTGGTCCGAGGCCTTCCGATAAAATGGTGCGGGCGTCTCTTCTGCGTCTCAAGGGGGCTTTGACCGTTGATAGGCAGTTGCGATAGCCAATCAGATCGCGAGTTGATGACAGTGAGGCCTTCTCGCTGGCCTTACGCTGAAGGTGATGAACGCGGCTTGTGATTGGATACTCACTCGTGACGGGGTGGTGCTATGCGGAACCAACACACCCGGAGGTCGTAACGGGCAACCGTTGGAAAATCTCAAATCTATTCTTCCTTTTTTAAACCAAAGTGTGGATTTAATTGCAGATACACTTCCGAGGACATTTTCAAGACGGACCTTTCAAGAGAAGCTCGGTCGTCCAACACTCACTGAGTAGTGAGAAAGTGTGCTTCTGTATATTATTTGTCCAGCCGCGGGGCCATAAATGATGGTACTATGAGGGGAATGGATTCGAGTCGGACTAAGTCGGACTTCGCTGAAGGCCTGCGTGTGAAATGCGCGGCTCGCCACTAAAAAAACGATTCTTCTTCTTCTCTTGAAATGAGATGATCAATATCATCTCAACCTGAGAAAGATTCAATGACAAATTTGACTTCTACAACCAAATCCAAAGTTTCACTTTCGTGCTTGTACTCAATGAAGGCACATTGATTCATTTCATACCTTTTACTTTTGGGGGACGCGTTCTCCTGATGTGGTCAACGTCCCATTAATGTCTTGAATTGAGCTTTTGTTTGTGTGTGTCTACTTCCCCAAGTCCAAAATCCTCTCTTGTAATACATTTAATTACTCTCCGTTTCAGCTCCGAAACAAAAGCTTGAATTAACTCATTTGCTGCAAGCTTTGGAAAAAGGAATGCAATTTTTGGCTTCTTGAACCGTCAATGGCAGTGAAGGAAGAAAACACAGCGGCTTGAGGGATTTTTTTTCAAAGTGTGATGAAAATAAAAGCGTAAAGCAGCAGTTCACAGCAGGAAACCATTAATTTCATTTAATTTGAATTCTATTTACATTTTTATTGAAATACTTTTTTTTATTTAAAAAAACATTTTAATAGTAATCATATTTTTATTTTTTAAAATCTTTTTTTTAAAATTATTTTAATTGAATTTATTTTTGCAGCGATCCGACCAGGCGACTGCAGTCCAAGACGATGGCGAGCGCCACCGAAGGTTGTGTTGTGACATGAGCCAGTGTTCCTTTTCACACAAGCGAATAGAATAACAATTAAGATTGAGACAATCACATCCGACAGCAGTGATTCCAAGTCGAAGGGGAGGCGACGACTGTTGAGGAATTAATTGGCTGAAAAGGTTCTGAATGGCAGACAAAAAAAAAAGAAAAGAAAAAAAAGACCTTTCGCTGCGCAGCGCCGGCAACTGATAATCTGGCCCAATTAAACGGGAGCCTCGGACACTAATCGCGCTGTGAGCGAGGAAGCCAAAGGATCGGGCGCACCGCCCCTCGAACGAAACCGTGACGCCGAGCACGGAGCAAACTGCGGCGATGACCTAGCGTAATGTGCCGATCGTCCTTGAACGATCCAATTGAACACGTGGAAACAATCTTTTGTGAGCGCGGCCGATGAAACGACAAACGCAAAAGGGCGTCGGCACAAAGACAAGCGCTAACGTTCATTTTAACAATGTCGTTGCTGTTTTGTTGTTTTTTGGGGGGTTTTTCCCCGCTACTTGGCATTGTTGAAAAAGCAAACGTAAACGTTGACGTTGACGTGAAATATTTAAAGGTTAGCTGCTGTGCTTATGAAGGTCAAAGGATTTAGTTTTTTTTTCCTCCTTTGTGGTTGCACAAAAGTGGCGACCTCAAGTGAGGAAGCGCAAAATCAATATTGGCTGACATTTGCAGGAAGGTGCGAGGCAGCGGGGGTCAGACGGGAGCGGCTTGCGTACGAAGCCGAGCGCTTTGTACGATTCGGAGGGACCCCGCAAGCGCTTGAAGACGGAGCAGTTGGAGAGGAGCTGCGTGCTTTTTCGGGAGAATGCACGCCGGGAAATCCAGACGAATAAAGCCGTCAGAGAACAAAGGAAGATGGCGAGCTCAACTCGTTCGCTGCCATTGACGGATTTAGACGTCAAAAAGTACATTCAATTTACTTGGCTTGGCAATGAATGAGTAAGCGTACAATGCAGAATTCACATGGAGGGAAAAGACAAATATTTTCCACCTCTATTTACGCATTTGTTAGGGCTGAATGTAAACGCGCAAGGTCATAAATCCGCCCGTGTTTTGGCTGGAGAAACAAAAAACTGTAAATATTTAATAGAAAATGTCACGCGTGAATTTTTATTTATTTATTTTTTTTTTACTTTTGTATTGACTGATGGATTTTTGTCCATATGGTGAAGCACAAAAAAGTGTGTCTTAGCTCATTTGTTCAGCCCGGAAAATAATGTGGGACCTCCACAGCCTTTGCATTTCAAATGAATGCGCAACCAAACGGCAGCAAGGACTGTGCGACATTTCAAAGCGACTTGTCCCTTGTTGTTTAACGGCGCTAATTTTGTTCATTGATTTTTGGGAATTATCCACTTTGGCAGGCTTCTTGACTAAACTCCCGTCTTTGCTGTGTCAAATTTAGACGATACATTTATTTTCACTTTGCTGGGACTTTCAAGAATCCTGCCATTGAAGTCAAGTCCTTCTTTGAAAGCAGGTTTTTGCAGTCAAAATCCAGAATTCATTTGTACCGCTTCAAAGTAGTGACAGACCGAGAATTTCTTTTTTTTATCCGGGCCGATACTGATAGCGATTATTAGCAGTCTTGGAGGTTGCTCACCGATATTTGAAGCAGGTATTCATTTGTTGAAAAAAAGGGATAAAATAGTGTCAAAATTTGGAAAACTAAAAACTCCAAAACTTGACTTTGTTTAAATGCCCCCCAAAAAAAAAAAAAAAAACATTCTCTTCAGTAAATGTACGATGGCAAATAGTTTTCTATTTGTTGTGAATTGCAGGAGACGCACGTTTATTCAAATTTTGTCCAAATGTGCTGCCTCATGTGGTGTGTGTGACTCAAACAGGCAGGCAGCTTTCTGATTGGCTGCTACCTACTGCACAAGGAACCAATCAAATGGTGCTGTGGGCTGGCCAATCGGCTTCTGCGGGCAGGGCCACCAGCACAGCAGCCAAAGAGAGACGTATGCGAGCCAAAATAAACCAACTTTTAATTTATCGGCCTTGAAACTTGGCACAATGCCAAATATCGGCCCGGCCGATCAGCCACGACTGAAATAAAATGTAAAAAAAAAATAAATAATTAAAGTTGCTTTTCACAAATTGTCGTCAAATAGATTCGGCTTTTTGCGTGTGCGTGGGGGTGTGTGTGTGCGTGTGTGTGCGTGAGCATATTTGTCTCTCGCCGGTGAAAGCCGGCACCAAATCAATCCAACACGCCAAACAATAGAACACAATGATTTGAGTTGAATACCCTCGACCCGAGGGTCGCTAATGTTCCAGTTGCAGACGATCGATCGTGTCTTTAACTGAGACACATTGTCCCGAGGACTGAGGAATTAAAGTGCCATGACTGCATTTAACCTTAGCGAACACGCTAATGTGACAAAAAAAAAACATCGGTCGTGATATTACTGATCAAGGCCGTTCTTATTATTGATAGACCGATTATCGACCGGGGCTGAAATTCATTTTTTTCATGGTCGATACCGATTATTAGTCGTCATGGAGGCGGATAACCGAAATATGAAGTCGATATTCGTGTGTTGAAAAAAGGGTGTCAAAATTTGGAAAACTAAAAACTCAACATTTATAACAATTTCGGGAAAGTCTGTTGCTGTACCTTCCTCCGCTCGTGTGACTCGAGGTGAAAAAACAAATAGGCAACTTACGGCTGATTGGCTGGATCAAGGTTCCAATCTGATAGACAATCTGCTTCTGCAGGCAGGGCCACCAGCACAGCAGCGAGCCCAAATAAACCCGATTTTAATTTATCAGCCTCGAAAGTGAATAAAAAGGCCGATGACCATTATCGGCAAAATGGCAAATATCGACCCCGTCTATCGCTTCTCCAGAACGCACCAAAAGCGAGTTAGAAGCGGAAACTGCTCAAGTTTGATTAAAAAAAACAACAAACGTATTCTTTGAACAAATACACGTCGACATGAGTCCAATTTCAACACCGCGCTAAAGTGGAAAACTTTGCTCAGGGACCGCACAGCCAACATGTCATTAATTAACCATGTCCTCGGGGTGAAAAATGACAGCCGCATTTTACGGCTTCAATTACAGGGCGTTGAGTTGCAGGCCTAGAGGGGACGTGCCACGCCCCCCCCCCCCTTCCCCCCCTCCCCTCCCCGTCAAATCAGATACTTGATAAATATTCAATGACACGTGGGCTCATGGGCGAGACCGGGCTGCGCTTCCTTGAACACGATGCTTGAATGGCGCAAAGAAGCGACTGAAGAGAAAATGTCTTCGCAGTAACCAACTCGTGATCTGATTGGCTCTCGCAACTGCCTATCAATTGTATGAGCCCCAACACTCACACAGAACAGACGCCCGCGCGATTAGATCTGAAGGCCTCGGACGAAAAGTGCGTGTGACTTTCGTGAAATCTGCCTGGCAACAGGAGCTCGCTGAACTCTGATTGGATAAAAACTCCCACCTAAAAATACATAACTAGCATATATGACATCAATGTGAAGAATATGATCATGAATATGATGTATTTCCTGAAAGGGATATTCATCTCAGGTTGAATTTTTATTTTTTATTTTATTTTTTATTTCCTGCCTGACTGTAAATTCGGTTTGCAAAAAGAGCTGCACATGACACAAGCTCAATTTAGGTTTTAGAAGCACTGGTTTAATCTGTCGCAACTAGGAACCTTCTGATATTAACTCACTCACTGCCAGCCCAGGTCAACGACTTTTTGGCTTCTATAGCCGTCGATGGCAGTGAATGAGTTCATGATTGGCATTCTGTCACGTAAATGCTAAAGCTAATGCTATTAACAGAATACAATCCTTCAGCTCACAAAACAATGCTCGTACCGTAGACGGGATCCATTCATTGTCTTCCCGTCACTTCCGATCGATAGCGTTGCCGTTTTATCTCCAAGCCTTTCAGATCAAGACAAATGGGCTTGTTTCAAAAAAGGAATTAGCCAAGCTCCAGTGTGTGTGTGTGTGTGTGTGTTTCCATCTCGAATATCTCGCCTTTATCGCGGTGACGGGCAAAGCTGCAATCAAGTTCTCTTTTCACAATCGCTCATTAGCATCAAGGCCGCGGCGGACAAAGCCAAGCGAGCCTCGGCACCGGCGTGAGAAAGAAAGCCCGAAATGGTTTTGGAAGTGTCACGACGACAGAATGGCTTCTGCAGAATCCTTTGAAAACCGGAGGCGGATTTATTGCCGAGGAGTATCAAAGAGAAGCTGTGGAGATAAATATCCCTTCGCCCTCTCGGACTGATAAGAAGGAAAGTTTTTGAGCCGTGTCGAGCAGCTCAGCGTTTGCGGCGTTTCAATTGTGCTTTTCCGGCGCTCTCGCTTTCTCCCCACTTGGCTTTCATTTATGCAATTAAGATCAGTGCGTTCACCAAGATCACCGTAAGCTACCGGGACAACCTCGATGCACGGTGAATGCCGCACATCTCTGCAACTTTAAAGGGGATGTCAACCTAAAAAAAAAAATTTGCAGGTACGATACCGATTATGAGTTGTCACGGAGGCCGATAACCGATATTTGAAGCCGATATGCAGAAAAGGGGTCAAATGGTGTCAAAGTTTTGAAGGATTAAAAACTTTTAAATGTCACTTAGTTTCAATGCCTTCAAGCACATAGTTATTCAACAACGTATTAAAGCAAAAAGCAATTTCTTCGAGCTCAATGAAAACAAACAAACGATTTTTTTCAATGAAAACAGCAAATGGTTTTTCTTTCAGTCGTGAGTTGTGGTAGACTGACATGATGAAAATTTCGGCAAAGTCTGTTTCCTTTCCTTCCTATGGGGCCTCTCCCATAGTGAGGTGAAAAAGTAAACAGGCAACTTACTGCTGATTGGCTGCTACAAGGAGCCAATCAGATGGTGCTGTGGGCAGGCCAATCTGCTTCTGCAGGCAGGGCCACCAGCACAGCAGAGAGAGAGAGAGAGAGAGAGAGAGAGGTGTGACGCAGCGAGCCAAAAATAAAACAGCTTTTAATTTATCAGCCTTGAAAGTTTAGAAAAAAAAAAAAGGATGATAATCGACACATGGGGGCGTGGTTTATGCAAATTGACGACGGCGGGCCAAAGTCCGCCGATTACGACGACTTTGGATTCATCACCTTTTGTCGTTATTGTCTTGAATTAAAATACAACTTCAACAAGAGCGCTTCACTTCTTTATACACTTGTTGGTCACGTAAGAAAGGTCAAACGTCACTTCAATTGCAAACATTAACCATTATTTTCCTAAATTGGCTTGAAACCGGTTTGACGTTGAAATGATGTTCCGCCTTTGAGGTTCCGCTGTATTTAAATAAAGATGATTGAATGATACAAGAGCAGCTTTTTTTCTTTTCTTTTTCTTTTTAAATAACCTTCACAGATGATTCATCAGATACGTCACACTCCCTCCCGCCACCATGTGTTTTTCCACATATTCCGTTCCTTTTTCCATCACGAACGACCCCCCAACCCCCTGCGCAAAACATCTCGTGCCTTTTTCACCTCAGCTGAGATTCAGCGCAGGAAATGGATTTGTCCTGAACATGAATTCTCGCGCAGCCTCTGAGGCCGGACGACGCTGTCATTTGTCAGGTGTCTATGCAGGACGCTTCATGCGCTTTCTGACTGGGCCGCATCCGGACCCGCCGCTGCCGCCGCCGCCGAGATAGGCCGGTAAACAAATGGTTGCTGTCAGACGAGGGGAAGCGGCGTTTAATGAGCCTGCCGTCGGCACGAATCGGCACGGAACACTTGAAACCCGGGCCTGCAAAAAGTGGCTCGAAAGCTTTTTTTTTTTTCCCCCTCCAAAGAATCGTGGTCTGCCTCTCCAATCCATATCCATTACAAAAATGCCAAGAGCAAAATTTTGGCCTTGCAGCAAACGGCCTTATTCATTCTTATTTTTTAGGATGCCGAACATTCGAAATATGAAGCCACAAGAAATGAACGCAGCGTTTTACGACATTACTTTTCCAGTTCATGTCAAGAGGAAAAATGATTCTTTTTGTTATCGTCGCTTTTATCTCGCTTACGCTTCAGGCGGTCTCGATACCAATTGTTGAAGACTTTTATGCTGCGTGTCTTCCACGTCATTTATCGCTGCCCGCCGCCGGCTGTATCGAGCGTCTCCCGTGCAGGATGCGGTGCAATAATTAATCCTCGGATTGATCCGCTTTGCCCCCAAAACTCCAGACGTAATTCAACCTGTCCGGGTTAATCCGAGACCTCGCTTCACGCACCCGACTGGAAAAGGGATTCCGGCATGCGCCGTTTGTTTGGCCATACTTTTTGGTATGTCTTTGAAATTAGGATGAGCATAAAAATGGATCAGTGCACACGATCAAGGAGAATTCTTGTTGTTTACGTTAGTGATCGAGGGATTATCGGCCGGGCCGATTATCGGCATCTGCCTTTTTTTTTTTAACTTTCAAGGCCGATAAATTAGAAGCTGGTTTATTTTGTTTATTTTTGGATTTTATCTCTCTCTCTCTGCGGTGCTGGTGGCCCTGCCCGCAGAAGCAGATTGACCCGCCCACAGCACCATCTGATTGGTTCCTTGCGCAGTGGGTGGCAGCCAATCAGCATTTTTTTTTTTCGTTGAACTCTAAAACATGCCCCTGAGCCTGGGCGTTCCGTGTACTTTTTGTTCAACTTTTAAAACTAAATTGTCTAGTTTCTAAAAAAAAAAAAAAAAAAAACCTTTAACATGCTGTAAATCAATAAAGTAAATACATTTAAACTGAGTCCAATTTTGGAGTTTTTATTTTTCAAAACTTTATCCTTTTTTTTTTCAACCAATGAATATCGGCTTCAAGTATCGGTTATCGGCCAGCATGACTTCTAAGAATCGGTATCGGCAACTGAAAAAAAGCAGATCAGTCTCTCGCTAGTTTACACGTACAAAATGTCTCTTTAATGCAATGAGAGTTTGGATTCAAATTCTGATGGGATGCTCTGCTCCCTGGACCTGTTTTCATCGGAACAAATCATTTTGTTTTGCGCTGATTGAACAAATACCGATACAAATGCCGATAATCAGCAAAAGGACAAATGTCGGCCACGCCAATCGGTCTTTTGCTCGTCTTTCACTTGTTTTAGTTGCTTGTGCTGTTCTAAACGTGTCTTCATGGAACTTTTCTGAAGGTCATGGGCTTGAGTTGCTTTTGTCCATCGCCTGTGTTTCACCTTGTGGCTTGTCTTGGAGACATATTCCCCGTGTGGCAGTGCTCCCGCCTTTGATTGACAGTCTCGATCCTGATACTGCCGCTGACCTTGGCTGCTGCTTGTCTGCCTCAGTCCGAGCCGCTTGTCCTGAGTGGCCTGTTTTTCGCTTTGGGTTCCCTTTTGGAGGTTTATTTCACCAACAAAGAAGACGATAACATCGAGATGAAAGAAAGAAAATCACTCGGCTGCTCATGCTGCCACTTCTAAACGCGTTGTGTTTATAAACTGGCTTGAGGCGTCTTTTTCACCATGAGATTTCATACCATATATATTTCAAAGCGTCTGGATTTGTGATGGACCGATTATCGGCCAGGCCGATTATCAGTACCGATATTTGGCCTTTTGCCGATTATCAGCATTTTTTTTAACTTTCAAGTTAGCGCAAATAATATCTGGTTTATTTTGGCTCACTGCAGCACACTCCTCTCTCTCTCTCTCTTTGTCTCTCTCTCTGCTGTGCTGGTGGCCCTGCTTGCAGAAGCAGATTGGCCCACCAACAGCACTATCTGATTGGTTCCTTGTGCAAGTGGGTAGCAGCCAATCAGCCGCAAGCTGCCTGTTTGCTTTTTCACCTCGAGTCGCACCCACGATGGGAGAGATCCTGCGAGCATATGAAGGGAAGGCAACGGTCTTTGCCAACATTTTTAAAAATGCGAGTTTTCTACAACTCATCGAAAACCATTTGCCGTCGCAAACTTTAAAGAGATGTTTTCATTGAACTATAAAACCTGCAGCTGAGCCCGGGAGCTCTGCGCACTTTACGTTCCACTTTTACAACTAAGTTGTCTATTTTGTCAAATCTAAAAAGGCTTCAACGTGTTGTGAAGTTGTTTGATAAACTTGTGCTTGAAGACGTTTAAACTAAGTCAAGTTTTGGAGTTTGTAGTTTTCTAAATTTTGACACGGTTCATCACTTTTTTGCAACCAATGAATGTCGGGTCGGCTTGACATTTGATGGCCGTTGGTCATAACTCTCGTTTGCATTCCGAGATTTGCGTGGTGCTCAGCCAAGGACGTTGTCCAAACGCGTGAGTTGTACGGACGCCGTTTTGAGCATCATCGTGAAACATGAGCCCGCAACCGTGCCCGTCGGCTTCAAAGGCAACCTCGTCGTCACGAGTCCTTGAAAGGCTCAGTGAGAACGCGCCGAAGGGACAACCCCGACGATGCACTTTGATCTTCTGTCACTTTGGACGAAAAGAAAAAGAAGCAAATGAGAATCAAATAGTCACGAAGCCAACTCGACTTTCATATCAGCTACTCGGGCAGTGTCGCCACTTTTTTTGCTTTTGTTTCCTAATCCTCCTTGAGACCTTGCTCATCTTCTTCATATCAATGTTCTAACACCTCTGGACGGCTCAATTGGTGCTGTAGTTAAATCCCTCTTTTTTCATCTTTGGCAGATGGCTGAGGTGCGCTATAAGACAAGAATTCCTTTGTGACATCTTGGCAGGATTACAGGAATGTACTTTATTTTGGAGTCAGCCGGTCCTCCATCAAATGTCTCCAGTTGGTCCAAAATGCTGCTGCTTGCCCCTTGACTGGTACTTGTAAGGGAGCACCTAACTCCTACTCTGGCGTCCCTTCACTCGTCACTCGCCATTTTAGAGCTAGTTTGAAAATTCTCTCTCTCTCTCTCTTAGGAATGTCAAAATTAAAGCATTAACTCTGGAGATAAAGTTAACATTTTTTAACTAGTTAAAAAATAAATATATAAATAAATTAATTTTATATATATATATAAATATTATAATATATTAAATAAATATTTAATATATATTAAATACTTAATTTCACCTGAAGTACACTAACGTATTTCCTTATTTCACAACCTCCTCAAACAAGTTGTGTCAAGAACGAAGCGTCGGGGCTCGTGTTTTAACTCCACGCCGCTCCTGCGAGACTGATGGATGAGCCCGTCGGAGATGAGGAACCGCGAACATGAGACGCGTTGCTCTCGGATCAATAACGAGCTTCTGACAGTGACGGGCTCTGATAAACAAGGAGAAATTGGAGAGACAAATTTTTCCGGAGCTCACGATACCGAGCTGCTTTCAAGGTCATTGTTGGACTAAGATTCCACAGAAGCATGCTGCGGATCTTGAGCTCTCTAATCAATGACAATTAAGAGCATTCGGATTCTGATAAGTGATTCTCAACGTGTGTGCCGTGAGGTATACATCCGCTTTAAATTTTATTTTATTTTATTTTTTTTTTCATAGGAATTATGTCTCCATTTGTCTTTGAAACGCGACATATTCCCCAACCAATTTGCCTTTTGTGAGCAATGCCTTCCAATGCTTGTCATTTGGACTCATCGTCGTCATCGTCAACGTTATTGTGGACGTCCCGGGCAATGTTTGGTCTTTTCGCAGACCTCTCCGGTGTTGTGGCTCGTTAACGATATTCCAAATGTGCAGCCTTTTGAGGCCAATCCACGGCCGGGCAAGTCAGGTTCAGCCTGTTTTTTCACGACCTCTTTGAAAATGGGGATCAAGGCCATTTCCTTTTTATGTCCTTCCGTGCTCGCTCGCTCGGGCGCTCTCCATTAGCCAGGATGGCTTACACGCACACACACACCCAAAAAAAAAAATAAAACGTAGATTTTTTTTTTTTCTTCATAAATTTTGAAAAATTGTCTACGGTTGGATGTGAAAGTTAAAACAATGTTGAAAGGGAATAAAGGCTCGAAACTTTCTGCATTACATTCCCGAATTAATATTGCAAAGCAGTATGCAAATAATTTTTGATGTAAATGAAACTGAGGTCAAATATTTAATCGTGTTATTTATTTTTAAAAATGTATCTTGAGTTAACACTTTAATTTTGACAGCCCTAATTTTACCCAACTGGGATAAATTCTCACCTGAATCTTGATTCTTGGACATAACTATTTTTACGCTAATTATGGAGGTCATTTGCGTGTTTCGGGAGTCATCCCACAAACTAAAGTCCGTTCCCCATTTTTAGCACCACCGTTGATCATATTTCTAACGTCTAAAGTTGAACGCTGTAACTGCGCTTGTTTTCTATTCATTGTGATTTTCGTTGGACTCTCGCTGTCATGACCCGTGTCTGCCACGTCAGTGTTTTTGTTGTTATTTTCTTCCCTCCTTCCTGCCATGTGCCTTTTGTTATTGTTTTCATCACCTCCCTGCCATGTGCCTTTGTTATTGTTTTCGTTCTCACCAGCTACGCACCTGTTCCTAGTCATCATCACGCACCTGTTCCTAGTCATCATCACGCACCTGCTTCCCATCTGCTCCCCTAAGTACCCGGACTATTTAAACCTTCCAGACCGACAACGCAGTGTCGGGTCATTACCCTGTTTGCCTCCTGTTGCCACGTCACCTCGGACTCTCACGACTTGCGCGTCGCTCCCGTTGTTGTACTTGTCTTCGTTCCCTGTCCGCCTGGCTCGTTCCCGTCTTGTGTTTGGTCCTTGTCATCGTCCAGTTAGTCTCGTTCAGTTGCCTGTGTTGTTTCTTTGCCCACGCCCCGTTGTTCGTCCCCACCAAGCTCCACAATAAATCTCCTTAAAGCTTCACCTACCCCTGCTTCCTCGCTTCTTGGGTCCACCTCCTCATCGCCGCAAGGCGACTCCTGACAGAATGACCCGACCTCGAAAGAAGGACCCAGCGAGGGGCTCGCGGCGGCGTCATGGACACCGCCGCACGGACCCCCCCCACCAACCCGCCGATCAGCTCAGCGCCACGTCTGCCACGCTCCCCGCTTCCCCAGATTACGAGGACTTGTTCGAAAAGACCACCTACCTTTTGGACTCCCGCCGCGCTGAGCTGGGGGCACGACTGGCCCAGATAGCGGAGCAGGTGGCCTCGATCGCGGAGAAGGGCGCCGCCGCGGTACCACCCCGGGAGGCTATCATGGAGCTGACAGCTCAGATGGCGGAGCTGGAGGTCAAGATGGTGGAGAGCATGAGGCTGGCACAGCTGGCCGACCGACAGCTGGCTGAAAGGGGTCCCGCCTCCACGTCATCTGCCGCAACCCACGTCACCTCCACGCCAGCTGCAGCAACCCACGTCGCCTCCACGTCAGCTGCAGCAACCCATGCAGCCCCCACGTCAGCTGCACCGACCGTGCAGCCTCCGGTGCCTGCCCCTCACCAGCCTGCCGACCAGCCCCGTACCTCGTCTTCGTTTCACGGTAACGCCCTCGACTTCCCTCCCAACCTTCCTCCCCACTGTACCATTGATTCCGATTCCGACGACAATTTTGATCACCAGGCCAATTCACCCACTCACGCTTTAGTTGATAATGATTTAGCAGAAGTTTTTGAGCACTACGCCCCGCACGTTTTTGTCGACTCGGATCACGAGTACGATGCCGACTACATTTACGCCTTGTTAGACGCTCAGCGCACCCCGGACACAGTTAGTACCAGTCACCTTCTTCCCCCCGAACCATTCCTGACACCCTTTTCGTTCGAGTCTTTCAAGACCACCTCCCACTCCACCTCGCGCGCTTCACGTCCAAAATCTCGGAAGTCACGGTCACGTCGCACACCTCGTTCACCATCGGTTTTAGCACCTGCTCACGTTCCCCTGGCACCCCCTAGCTCACGTTCACCAGCCCCAGTAACCTCGGTCCCTCGTGTTCCCCATTCCCCTGATTCCCTATGGCGGCAGGCTGATAGGGATCAGGGCCCCCGGTTCGGCTGTGCCCGGTCCGACTGCTGCGCCCGGCCCTCTGTCGCCCCCCCGCCAGCTGCTGAACCCTGTTCCGGCTCCCCCCCAGCGGTCGAGTCCCGTCCGGGCCCCCCGTCAGCTGCTGAGCCCCGTCTCAGCTCCCCGCTAGCTGCTGAGCCCCGCTCCGGCTCCTCCCCAGCTGCCGAGCCCCTTCTCGGCTCTCTGCCAGCTGCCGAGCCCCGTCCCGGCTCTCTGCCAGCTGCTGAGCCCCGTCCCGGCTCTCTGCCAGCTGCTGAGCCCCGTCCCGGCTCCCCGCCAGCTGCCGAGCCCCGTCCCGGCTCTCTGCCAGCTGCTGAACCCTGTTCCGGCTCCCCCCCAGCGGTGGAGTCCCGTCCGGACTTCCTTCCAGCGGATGAGTCCCGTTCCGGCTCCTCGCCAGCTGATAAGCCCCGTCCCGGTTCCCCCCGAGCTGCTGGGGCCCGTTCTGGCCTCCCGAGAGCTGCTGACCCCCGTTCCGGCGCCTCGCCAGCGCTTCAAGTCCCTGTTCCGGCGGAGCACGTCCTGCTTCCGCCACCAGTCCCTGTTCCGGCGGAGCACGTCCTGCTTCCGCCACCAGTCTCTGTTCCGGCGGAGCACGCCCTGCGTCCGCCACAAGTCCCTGTTCCGGCGGAGCACGCCCTGCGTCCGCCACAAGTCCCTGTTCCGGCGCAGCACGCCCTGCGTCCGCCACAAGTCCCTGTTCCGGCGGAGCACGTCCTGCGTCCGCCACAAGTCCCTGTTCCGGCGGAGCACGTCCTGCGTCCGCCACAAGTCCCTGTTCCGGCGGAGCACGCCCTGCGTCCGCCACAAGTCCCTGTTCCGGCGGAGCACGCCCTGCCTCCGCCACAAGTCCCTGTTCTGGCGGAGCACTCCATGCGTCCGCTCCAAGTCCCTGTTCCGGCGGAGCACGCCATGCCTCCGCCACCAGTCCCTGTTCTGGCGGAGCACGTCCTGCGTCCGCCACCAGTCCCGGTTCCGGCGGAGCACGCCATGCGTCCGCCACCAGTCCCTGTTCCGGCGGAGCACGCCATGCGTCCGCCACAAGTCTCTATCCCGGCGGAGCACGTTCTGCGTCCGCCCCCAGTCTCTGTTCCGGCGGAGCACTCCATGCGTCCGCTCCAAGTCCCTGTTCCGGCGGAGCACGTCCTGCGTCCGCCACCAGTCCCTGTTCCGGCGGAGCAGGCCCCGCGTCCGCCACAAGTCCCAGTTCTGGCGGAGCACGCCCTGCGTCCGTCACAAGTCCCTGTTGCAGCGGGGCACGCCCTGCGTCCGCTACCAGTCCCGGTCCCCGCTGCGCCCGGCCCGCCGCAGCTCCAAATCCCTGCTTCGGCGGTGCCAGACGGCCCGCCGCCAACCCAATTCCCTGTCCCGGCGGCGCCCGAGGACACGCCATTGCTTCCCGTCACTGCCTCGGCGGTGCTCGACGATCCGCCGTCGCCCCAAGCTCCTTTTTCGGCGGAACTCGACGATTCGCCGGCGCTCCAGTTTCCTGCCTGGGCGGTGGACGACGACCCGCCGTCGCTTCTCGTCTCTGTCACAGCGGCTCCCGACGAAGCGCCGCCGCTCCACGTTCCTGTCTCAGCGGGGTTGGAGGACCAGCCGCCGTGCCACGTTCCGGTCTCGGCGGGGTTCGAGGACCAGCCGCCGCTCCACGTTCCTGTCTCGGCGGGGTTCGAGGACCAGCCGCCGCTCCACGTTCCTGTCCCGGCGGGGTGCGATGACCTGCCGCCGCTCCACGTTCCTGTCTCAGCGGGGTTGGAGGACCAGCCGCCGTGCCACGTTCCGGTCTCGGCGGGGTTCGAGGACCAGCCGCCGCTCCACGTTCCTGTCTCGGCGGGGTTCGAGGACCAGCCGCCGCTCCACGTTCCTGTCCCGGCGGGGTTGGAGGACCAGCCGCCGTGCCACGTTCCGGTCTCGGCGGGGTTCGAGGACCAGCCGCCGCTCCACGTTCCTGTCTCAGCGGGGTTGGAGGACCAGCCGCCGTGCCACGTTCCGGTCTCGGCGGGGTTCGAGGACCAGCCGCCGCTCCACGTTCCTGTCTCGGCGGGGTTCGAGGACCAGCCGCCGCTCCACGTTCCTGTCTCGGCGGGGTTCGAGGACCAGCCGCCGCTCCACGTTCCTGTCCCGCGGGCACTCGACGATCATCCGCCGCTCCAAGTTCCCGTCCCGCCGGCGTTCGACGACCAGCCACAGCTCCACGTTCCTGCTTCGGCGGGGCTCGATGACCTGCCGCCGCTCCACGTTCCTGTCTCGGCGGGGTTCGACGACCAGCCGCCGCTCCACGTTCCTGACTCGGCGGGGCTGGACGACCAGCCGCCGCTCCACGTTCCGGTCTCGGGTGCGCCCGGACGTCCGCCTGAGTGTTCACGGGTGGACTTGTTGATCGGGCCTCCCGGACGCCCGCCTGAATGGCCCCGTCGGGACTCGCTGGTCTGGCCCCCTGGACATCCGCCAGACTGGCCTAGTTCGCGGGCCTTGGTCCCGCCTCCCGGACGTCCGCCCGAATGGCCCCGTCGGGACTCGCTGGTCTGGCCCCCTGGACATCCGCCAGACCAGCCTAGTTCGCGGGCCTTGGTCCCGCCTCCCGGACGTCCGCCCGAATGGCCCCGTCGGGGCTCGCTGGTCTGGCCCCCTGGACATCCGCCAGACCGGCCTAGTTCGCGGGCCTTGGTCCCACCTACCGGCCCCCTTCCGCCCACCCTCGTTCTTGGACTTGGTTTCATTTTTGACTGTTTTCGTTTGGGACGTCTGGAAGCCGTCCCTTGAGGGGGGGGTACTGTCATGACCCGTGTCTGCCACGTCAGTGTTTTTGTTGTTATTTTCTTCCCTCCTTCCTGCCATGTGCCTTTTGTTATTGTTTTCATCACCTCCCTGCCATGTGCCTTTGTTATTGTTTTCGTTCTCACCAGCTACGCACCTGTTCCTAGTCATCATCACGCACCTGTTCCTAGTCATCATCACGCACCTGCTTCCCATCTGCTCCCCTAAGTACCCGGACTATTTAAACCTTCCAGACCGACAACGCAGTGTCGGGTCATTACCCTGTTTGCCTCCTGTTGCCACGTCACCTCGGACTCTCACGACTTGCGCGTCGCTCCCGTTGTTGTACTTGTCTTCGTTCCCTGTCCGCCTGGCTCGTTCCCGTCTTGTGTTTGGTCCTTGTCATCGTCCAGTTAGTCTCGTTCAGTTGCCTGTGTTGTTTCTTTGCCCACGCCCCGTTGTTCGTCCCCACCAAGCTCCACAATAAATCTCCTTAAAGCTTCACCTACCCCTGCTTCCTCGCTTCTTGGGTCCACCTCCTCATCGCCGCAAGGCGACTCCTGACACTCGCCACGTACGCGGTCCGTCGAGGAGTTGCAGAAACTTAAAAAAATGAATTTAAAATGAAAATAGACGAAGAGTGGAGGAGGAAATCGATAGCCGGCGTGGCGCTGCAGAAGGCCGTCTCGTGTTCAGTCAGGCTTCAAAGCTCGCCCATGCGGACGGAAACGTGCGATCGATTCTCGAAGGGAGGCTTGAGATGATGTTGACGACTTTAATGGAAATATTTCTCTTCTCAAGCGTCACCGCCCGAAAGCCATCAACCGTATTCATGACAGCTTGCATGAAAAGTGCAACTTCAGGTCTTCAATCCGGATGAGAGACAAAGACAAAAATCCATTCCAAAAATAAATAAAAAAATTAAAAAATTGTCTCGAAAGGCTGTGACTCCATCAAATTGATATTCTTGGCGACAATAATGATGTTTGTTGACGCCAGTTGCAACGAAAGCATCATCCAGTAGAAGATTGCATCAGAAAGACACATTTAGGCTTTTTTTCAGCTCGCTGGGTGAGCGAACGTTTAAAAGTTGACGGAAGCGGCTGCACTCCGCCGACTTGACGTTTTCATAACGCGCAAATGAATCCAAATGGAAGTCTCCGCCACACACATCGAGCTCCTCTGACTTCCCCACCGAACGCAAACTATTCCAGCTCAGCCGCAATTTGGCGCCCGGTTGAAAACAAGTTGGGGGCTGGAAAAACTTGAAAACAGCCACTGTCAGAGTTTTTCAACTAACTCATATTGCGAGCCATCACGGACGTAAACGGACGTCGCACACGTCACGCGAGTGCAATGCGACACACGTGACGGTGAGCGGCGCCACGTCGTCTTCACGTCACGCTTCGTGTCGCGTCCTTTTGTTGGGATAATCCAGGGCTTCTCAAATCGTGGGCGTGGCCCCCTGAGGAGCGGGGGGGCGTACTACAATAAAGTGTAATTGCACCTCCACTCCACTAGTTGGCAGTGGCGCTCTCCTTGGCCATCGTGTGCGCAGCGAGTATTCACTCTACGGTGTTGGTTTGTTTTGCAACGAAAATGATATTATTTAGAGTTATTGTTTTCTTCTTGCTTGGGGGGAAGAAAATGAGAAAATAATTGAGAAGAACTGGGATAATCCAACAGCACGTTCAAAAATAGCTCAACAATAGCTTAACAAAAATAGAAGTGCAACATGTTTAAAGCCAAACTGCCAACTCAAATTCTGCTCAGATTTTCATCTGTGAACCCTGACTAACTCTTTCCATCTCCTCAAATAAAAACAGTCTCCTTGACAGCTCACTTAGTGCTGCCTCAAAATGGGCCAGCCACTCACAAAAATAAGCATTTTTTTCATTTTTTTTTTTCATCATACGTCAAGCCTGCCCGCTGACATACACAAACCGACATCGACACACGAACAAAGTCAGTGGCGTCAAATGGTGAATTGAGAGATGATGTTCTGGTCACAAGTGTGGTTCTGGGTGTAAGAATTCAATTCAATGCGGTCTTGGAACATGTCGCCGTCGTCGAAAATCGGTTGCATACATGGACCGATTGATTGATGGATGCACTGATTTGAAAGCCCAAGTGTAATTTTGTCGTTGGGCTGCTTTCACTTTTCTTTTTGATAACTGGTCCAACGTGAGCCCTCCTACCCAACGTCAGATGGGATGGACTCACGTTAGCTGCCAGCAACCATTCAAGTTGCCAGAAATTCTCCTTAAGTTTTTTTTATGGTCCATTTTCGCGTCGAAAAAAGGTATTTAACACCAATCTTATGTTAACAATCGTGGGAGGTAACAATGTATAATATATATATATATATATATATATATATATAGTGCTGTCAAGTGATCCATCCATCCATTATCTGTACCGCTTGTCCTGACGAGGGTCCTGGTGGGTGCTGGAGCCTATCCCAGCTATCTTCGGGCAGGAGGCGGGGGACACCCTGAACGGGTTGCCAGCCAATTGCAGGGCACACAGAGACGAACGACCATCCGCGCTCACACTCATACCTCGGGGCAATTTAGAGTGTCCAATCAACCTGCCGTGCATGTTTTTGGAATGTGGGAGGAAACCGGAGTACCCGGAGAAAAGCCACGCCGCCACGGGGAGAACAAGCAAACTCCACACAGGATGGCCGGAGCCGGGGTCAAACCCACGCCCGATGCTGTCTCTCGCTGTGAGGCCATCGTGCTAACCATTAGGCCACCGTGCCGCCTCAAGTGATCCATTTTTTAACTAATTCATCACAAAAAATTCCATGATTCATCGCAATTAATCCCATTTTTCAACTACTATTTCATGCAAAGCTTGTAACAGATATTTACTTGCATAAAATCTTGCAATTGATGCAAAATCACCAAAAATGAAATCTATTGAATTCAAAGACTGTTCTCTAATAGCTTTTATTATTGGCATTTTTCTCATAAACATTTCTCAAAAGTGCCCACAAGCGCCACACTCCAGCAGAGTTGGTTTGCAAGGTCCAGTGTTAACTTGAGCAGGGAGTTTTGTTCTGAGATGATGTGCTAAAGATGTGCGGCTAATGTGGTCAAATATTTGCAAAGCATTTTTGAAGTCAATCAAACTGGGATAACTGAGTTGAAATATTTCATCCTGTTAATTATTCGAGGGAGATCGGATAGGACGTGACTCAATACTTTTTCTAGACTTATAGACCAATAGATTTCTAATCAATCCAAATCGAAATCCTTTGAAAGTTGGCAAAATGCAAAAGCAGAAAGTGTCCAATTTGACAAAATGAGTCTTCTTCACATTTTTCTTTTTTCGCCGCTTGCTGAGGCCGAGCCTCCTTTCGAAACGAGTGTCGGCGAAAGCCAAAGAAAAAGCCAAACTTGCCGAGAGTTGATCCTTTGACGCTTGACGGACGTGTGCGCCAAGGTCTCGCGTAACATGCCATTCGCTTCCTTCTTGGAATGAGCCGAGAAAAACATTTGCTCTTCATATATACTCATTTTTTGTTCCGTTAACGATTTTCCATTCATATGTTGTAATGGTCCCTTTTTCTGCAGGCATAAAACGATTACGAAACCGTTAAATATATTTTTTTGAGGGGGCGGGGGCGTTATTGTTGTAACATGTGCTCCACAGTGTGGTACGATGTGACTTTTGTAAATGTGAAACATGTTTCCAATTGCGGCTGGCGAGCCGCTAACTGCTTTAGCCGTTTACGACGACGTCATAACAAAAGCCAGATGGCTTCCCGGCCTGCGATGCTAACAGCGCGACACCTCTTTAACGCACATTCATGTTTCGGTTGGCGGAATCGAATAGTGACAAAGCCACGCTTTTAAAAACAAACGCAGTCCCAAAAATTGTGAGGTGCCGAATGAAGTCCGAACGAGGTTTGGCTTATATGACGAGGCGACTTTAGTCTGAGTGTAACCATTTTGCGTGTGCGTGTGCGTGTGCGTGTGTGTGTGTGTGTATGGCAGGAGTGTTATTTAACGCTTTGCTCTGGCTCCTCGGGTTTGGATGTGTTCCAAACAAGAGGCTTTTGCCAATAAAATCAATATGTTTGTGCTTCTTTTTTGTCATTGTCTATTCTCGAGGCAACTATTTAATTCTCAGTGACACACGAGAACACCCTTACCTTGCAGAACAGCATTGTCATGTGTTTTTTATATACCCTATTCAGTACTAAATTCCATTGCACTCTCTTATTTATTCATCTAATTGATATATTTGTCTGTATTATTGTTGTATTGCACTGGAGAGGGGAGCCCTCTAATCTCGTTGCACACTTGAGTACAATGCCAATGAAGGGATTTCTAATTCTAATTCTAAATTTTGAATGTTTAGCAGCCTTTTTGGGGGTTTTGGGTTTTTATTAGTTTATATTTTTGGGAGGGCGGAAAGATTTGTTTGTTTGATTATATTCGTTTTTGTAATATGTGGAATATATAAGATAGAAAAATATATTTTTTAAAAATGCCCTATTGTAATAAACTAATTGACCTTCCTTGGCACTATTGAAATGAGTCCATTTAAAATCAACCCCCACTGTGATCATTTTGTTCACAGTATCGCCCCCCCCCCCCCCCCCAAAAAAAAAAATTTAAACATGCTGGGTTTTTTTCTTTTCTTTTTTTTTTTTTAAATACTTTTTAAGATGGAAGTGTTTGATTGTGCTTTCTCATGTTTTTGGAATGCGTTTTGAAAAGCCTTCCATGCACACTCACAGAGAGAGAACACGTCAAGTACATGGCGACAAAATTGAACATAAAACTGAAATCAAAATAGTTACAACATGAAAATAAAGTTAGGAGCAGGAAGAAATGCGTAGTTTTGCAATAATAATGCCCCCCCCTCAATATTAAGCTTTACTTTTGAAGACGGTGTTTGTGTTTTTTTATGTTTTCAAATAAATAAGATTAAAGTCGTATTTTTGTGAATATGAAGTATTTTATTATATTAGAAGTACGAAACTCAAGAAAAGAATGCCAATTATACGATGACAATTAAGACATTTTTTTTCCCCAAGAATGGTTTGATTTTATTTGAGATCAACAGCTGGATTTAAAAAAAAAAAAGGAAGCGTTGGTTATTTATATATTTTTTTTCCAGATTAAAGTCACATTTTTCTTCCAGGAATTAAGTTTCAGAAGGACGCCAAAATACCGTTGGAACAAAATTCCCAAAACAAAACACACCCACACACACAAGCATGTTGTGCACATGCAAGGCCCACACAGGAAGGTCGCGGACACGATTTGAAATTGTCAAGTGTGAGCCCTAAGCGCTCGTACCGCCCGCCGTAACAGTCCACTTGGCAATTTTCCACCTTCGCATCTCGTATCGGTAGTAGCTTCGACGTGGCAACTGTGCAGTTCCTCCGTTTAGAAAGAGAAATAAAAACCAAAAGGGAAAACTCACAAGACAAAGGTCACGAAATCCATCTCTGCCCCGGCGAGATCGCATTTGAGCTGCTGCGACTGAAACCGAGACGACGAGTTGTTGTCTTGGTTTTCATGAAAACAAATGTATACTCGCTTGTCGTGAGAACCGACTTCCAATGTCGTCATCGTCGGAAGGATTCACGTCCAATCGGCAGCCCGCAGCCCGTAGGCCGGGAAATGTGCGTGTGGCGCTGGCGTGTCGCACAGATTTCAGGGATGCAAATCTTCCCGGGTGCTTGCTCGTTCTCTTTATGCGGCCTGCCATCATCATGAGGCCTGGTGAGCAAGAAAAAAAAAATACAATTTAAAAAACCTCTCTGTTTGACACACAGCACAACGCCGCTTGATTATGTGGCTCAGTAAAATGCACCTGACGAGCGATGAGCTGAACGCTTCGTCAATCGATTCGATGCCCCGGCAATGAAATGATCTGGATGAATATGAATTTTCACAGGCGTCCTCTGCTGAATCAGAACGCCTCGTTTCGAGCAGTGGAGGCGCAGAGAACATTTTATTGTCAAGAAAACGTTTCGGTTGATTCCCCTTTTAAGTTCTTTGACACCTTTAAAATATTCTAGAATGCTCTTTGGGTTTTTTTTTTTTTTAAAGACAACTCTTGCTCCGCTGATGCCAATCCCGCGAGCAGTCTATTTAGCCAAAGTAGCTCATACGTTGAAGTCCTTTATTTTTCGGCCCATTCGCGAGCAACTTTTCCATGAACATGTGAGAAACATCAAACGTGAATCGCGTTCCCTATCCTTTCGAAAGATCCGCCTCCAAGAACAGCTGCGCGGCCACATCTGGCAGGAAATTGGGCATCTTTCGGTGTCAT
The DNA here is from genome assembly GCF_059441095.1 of Idiotropiscis lumnitzeri. Taxonomy (NCBI): domain Eukaryota; kingdom Metazoa; phylum Chordata; class Actinopteri; order Syngnathiformes; family Syngnathidae; genus Idiotropiscis; species Idiotropiscis lumnitzeri. The sequence goes on along the minus strand of NC_142396.1, from coordinate 2,575,569 downwards.
GTGCTTGAGTTCACAGCGATGACCATAGCTGCCTCCAAAACCCGGCCACAATATCCATCCATCATCCATCCATCTTCTGTACCGCTTCTCCTCACTAGGGTCGCGGGGGGGGGTGCTGGAGCCTATCCCAGCTATCTTCGGGCAGTAGGCGGGGGACACCCTGAACGGGTTGCCAGCCAATTGCAGGGCACACAGAGACGAACAACCATCCGCGCTCACACTCATACCTCGGGGCAATTTAGAATGTCCAATCAACCTGTCGTGCATGTTTCAGGAATGTGGGAGGAAACCGGAGTACCCGGAGGAAACCCACGCAAGCACGGGGAGAACATGCAAACTCCACACAGGATGGCCGGAGCCGGGATCGAACCCACGCCCGATGATGTCTCTCACTGTGAGGCCATCGTGCGAACCAGTCGGCCACCGTGCCGCCCGGCCACAATATATATATATATATATATATAAATATGTATATATGTAAATCAAACCAAGTTAACTGAGTTAAAATTTTTTGGATTAATCACTCGATTAATGCTTTAATTTTGACAGCCCTAATATATATATATATATATAAACCACATATTGATTATTTTTATTGTTTTCATATTTTTTATTGTTAAATCCTTGCTCAGGTCCCTGAGATGATTACCCTGCAAAAAGAATTGCGCCTCAAAATTAGAAAGTTGCTACTCAGAGGAAGTCATTGAGTCACCTCCAATTTTTGGGAGCCATATAAACCCACCCAAATCTGCGGAGAGAGTGTGCATGGGCCACATGCAGCCCGCGGGCCTCCAGTTGCTTATCCCTGCCGTCACGCTCACCTGGCAATGCGGAGGGGAGCATTACCTACTTGGAAATTTCGTATAACTCCCGGCTGAGACACAAGAAATAAGCCGGCAACGCCTAGCTCCGCTTCCTACTCGGCTCCACGTCTCCGATCAAATGTTCTTCTTGCCGTCATGCTGCAAAAAACGGCCCAGGTGGAGAAAAGCAGCAGAAAGAAAAGAAAAAAAAAAAGCCATTTCACGGCAATCATTCCAAAAACGAGCGGAGGCTGGCGATCGGGCGGCGAAATACTTTGGACAGCCGTTGAGAGGATGCGGAGAGTGTTGGTGTGGAAGGTCCAATGAGGTATTGAAGGGGAAGATCGCAAGGAGGGACATCGCGTTTGTGGCGAGCAGGTGCTGGGCCGAATCCCACGCGGTGATTTGGAGCCGCATGTCCGAGCCATTATGCTCTCTTTAGACATGCCTGTCTCCCGGGATTCTTTGCTCCTTTCTTTGCACTTTTCCACGGTGGCTCGCCCAAAAGCGCAAGCCTGCCCCGTGTTCACTCGTCAACCCGCTCTCACAAAAAGCACGGCAGACGGTTCTCGCAAGTATTGTTGAGTATCGCAAAGATTCGTGAGAACATTTAAATTCACGTGTGAGGAAATTTGGAAAAAAAAATGAAGTGAACCTCCCTGACAGGACTGTCAAACTCAAATGCACAGTGGGCCGAACAGTAAAACTTGAACAAAGCCGCATGCCAGCGTTCCATTTTTTACAAAGAATAGAAATGCTGATTTTTATTGAATTTTTTTTTTATTTGAAGTGGTTTTAATTATATAATACAATGTTATAATATATAGAACATAAAATGGTATCGTCGTCATTTGGTATAGCCTCGCGGGCCAAATATAATTCCACTGGGGGCCGAATTTGGCCCGAGGGCCGGAGTTTGACACCGGTGCTCGAGGAGAAAAAAATCTGCGGAAAATGTCACGCTATCGACAGCCGCAAAAATGCTTGCTTGTGCATTTAAATGTTTGAAAGTTTTGATGCGTTTTGAATTTTAGAAATTCATCACCGAGCCAACCACGGCAGCGATTTAAAAAAAAAAAAAAAATTTTTTTAAATGAAAAATCGAATGGAGAGAATCGTTCTATTCCTGTTTTTGACCAAATGTTAAGAACATATTTCCGTAAATGTCGAACCGTTTTGAATATTTTAGGTGAATGTTTGGGAACATTTTGTCAACATGTCCACTTGCAACCAGTTTCGTCTGCTGTGACTTGTTTTTGTGTGTGTGTGTGTGTGTGCGTGTGTGTGTGTGTCTACTCTGTGACGAGCCGTTAAGCCCACCCCCCCCTCCAAAAAAAAAACCACACACAATTGAAATAGGACAATGAGACAATTCTACTTAAAGGTCAATTTTCGTGAGCCAAAAGAGGGGTCGCCCGCCCGGCTGGTTGGAAAGCAGAAGCATATGGGTTGGAGTGAAGCCCCGCCCCCGGCCGGCCAGCGGCCAGCGGCCAGCGGCCAGCTCTTGTTGGAATGCAAAACAGGTGCTGCACAATTGCAACGGGAGGATAAAGAGACGCCTCTGCTGTAACGTGACAGCTCCAGCGTCACATTCTCGGGCGGCATGCGTCACACGCACACACTTGAGGGCCCAATTCATTCGGGCTCTTCCCCCACCACTCTTTTGTTACACTCAATTTCTCTTCTCTCGAGTGGACTACACTTTCGTTTTGTTTTTTTGTTGATACTTACGACGCAATCAATGCAGTCCCAACAAAGAAAAGACTCTTGGTTTCTTCTTCTTCTGCTGACACCTTGTGAGTTGTTTCAGTGAGCGCCTTTGCAACATCTGGCTTGGATTTGACCATCCTCACTTCGGCTTTGGATTAAAAGCCTTTTGTATTTTTCTTTTTATTTTTTTCAATCAAAGCCACTCCAAAGTCTGCGAGACTGAAATGTACTCGGGCCAGACTCCTCATGTTGCTTACGTGACCTCTGACACAGATTGTAATGCTTTATTTTATTTTTTTTCCATCTCCGCGTCAATCGCGGCCACAGAATTCAAAAGGCTTTCTAAATACTGAGAATGCTTAGCAGCTGTGAGGTTCTTGCATAACACACACACACACACACACACACACACACATGCACACACATGTGCAGCAAATGGTTTCTCTCATTCCCCCGCCATGCCTTGCCTCCATTCTCAGCCACCTGCAAAACAAAAGTGAGCTGGAAATTTCACGACAAATTACCCTGTGTCTGCCAAAACCCCCTCGGTAGGCGAGGAAATCAAAACCCTGGATCACCCTGCAACTGGCCCCACCCCTCACCTCCCCCTAACAACTCGCTCGCTCGGGGCCTCAGTCTCGTCTCACTCACGCACCAAATGTCTTCATTGGATCTCATTTCAACAGCGATGAGTGCAAATTATACATTGTGTTGCCTTTCCTTTGAACACGACAGTGGGGAGGCGGTGGGGGGGGGGGGGGGGGTGTTACCTACATATTATATTTAAGTCAAAGTACAGAATGGATCCAAGTCATGTACTTGAGAGAAAAGTCTACACACCCCCAGTTCAAATTACAGGTTTTTGTGATGTAAAAAAAAAAAAAAAAAAAATGACACCAAGAGTTGCTGCGGCTTATTTACGGGTGCGCCTTGCAGTCCGGAAAATATGCTCATTTTTAAAAAGATAAAATAAAAGTGGCAGAAAAAAAGTAATAACTGAAATGATGTTGTGATTGCACAACTGTGCACACTAATATTAGAACTGGGATGCATTTTATAATTGTACTTTTTTGTCAGACCGATACCAGAACGAGGATTCACTCTTTGAGGACTTACCAATGCAACCATAGCATGTAGACCTTTAGCACTTTGGAAATATGAAAATGTCATCATTTAATGCAACCATAAAAAATTGCAAAGGAGGACTTCTGGAAACAGGGAAGCGCATAGTTGAGCAATGAATAATGTTCTCAGTTGCAGCCACCTGCTCCGTGGGGCAACACTGCCCCCTGGTGGCGGAAGACAGGAAACGCCCACAGCCTAGCATGTAGCAAGTAGCGTCTAGTGCCGCCGAGATGAGTGTCGAAAGCTGCTTGAAAAAAGCTGCGCAACGGTACAAACGTCTTCAAGATGTGCGGCTTCGGGCGCATCATGAATCTTTTCACTCCTCTGCCCTAAGAATGGTATATTTAACAGACAGAGAGAGAGAGAGGTTTATGTCTTTGACAGACGCTAAATGGCTGTCTGCACAAAAGTAATAATATAATAATAATAATATAATAATAATAATAATAACATTTTTTAAATTGTTTTTGTGTTAAAATGGTGCCAACCTAGTCTGTGTTAATGGAATACGTACTCCTACTGATTAAAAAAAAATACAATGCTGTCAGTTGTGCAATCAGGGTACTTGTCATTTTCATCGTCACATTTATTATTCTTTCAAAGAATTTTTTTGCATTATCATTTATATATGTGCTATTATTATTATTGTTATTATAATTATTTTATTATTATTGTTCGTAGTAGTAGTAGTAGTAGTAGTACTAGTAGTAGTGGTCAGAATTTGGGAGTGTGCGGTGAGATAGTTTTGCTTAAAGTTAGACGAAATATTATTTAATCTTTAATGGAATGTTTTTTTTTTTATTTGCAATACCTTTAACACCATATTTTCTTAAAACACGGGCAAATAAAAATATAATATAGTGTACTTTAATAAATATTCAATTAAAAAGTTAGATAAAACACATTCTACCTATATAAAGGCAAGTACTTGTTAAGGATTAAATGAAAATATAATGAACTTCAAAAGTCAATCCAATTGAACTGTACTTGGGGAGTAATTATTTTGCATACCGCTAGAGGGAGCCCGTGCACCAGCACAATTTGATAATCACTCCGATGAGAGAATTATTTATTTATATTACAGTGGTCAACATATTGTAAGATTGGATTTTTTTTCTAATCAGAGGCGCAAGTAAAGTTATCTGGCTAATTTATTTTTTGCAGTAATTACAAATCTGTCCTCATTTTTTGCTGTCGCAGATCAGGTTGTCATTAAAATAATAAATATAATAATCACAATAATCAGATGTTATATTTTAACATATTTCAAAATGTTTATGAATGAAGACCTAGCGGAAACGCAGTAAATGAAAAAATCTCAAAATGTTCAAAAGTTTTTTTTTTTTTTAATGAGCCTCCCAAATGTGTTTAGAGAAACTGATTGAAACGTACTTGTTAAAAGAATATCTCAGTGGCCGCGTCAATCAAATATGACAATTATGACGATCTTGATTGTTTTTCAGCTGTCGCGGTCTTCGTTCGGAAGGACCACGCAAAAAAAAATATTGCGGTAATGAAGCCTTTTTGTCAGCCGTCATTGCGCAGGCAGGTTGCATAACGCGGTGACTTCTCACTAAAAGAGGAACTCGAGTGGAAAACATTTAAATCTTCAGCCGCTGTCCATCGTTGACCCCGCTCGGCTTTTGTGCAAACTTCTCCAAAACGCTCACTCGTTTTTTTTCCCCAACATTGCTCCGAGTGTTGAATGTGAGCTGACTTTTCTCTTGTGACGGAGTCTTTTTATGGAGAAACTGGCACGTTGATAAACCGCGGTAAATATTTAGAAGTATTATCTTAAGAGGACTGGAATGGGGGCAGTAAAAACGTGAGGGCTAATTTTGTTTGGCTTTCTTCGTGTTCTGGCTGGCCAAAGTACACCCAGAGGTGGAGAACTCGTTCTTGGAAGACTTCCCGCTTGTTCCCAGTCGACGAGACGAACTTTTAAAAGACTGCCTGGTGGGAGAAAGACACAACTTTGAATGATGGCGTTCTCTTAAAATGGATACTGAATCAGGTTTGTTGTTCTCGGGGCTGATGATCAACTCAGATCGGCAACGTTTCGAGACCACCCAGCAACAAGTTTCTCCGTAAAATTGGATGGAAATGCCATAAATGTATCACGTTCGGATTCTCAGTGTATATATATTTTTTTTGCATTTTTCAGGCTTGATTGAGTTCTAATGGTTCCATAAAACAACCAATTCATTTGGAATGTGAAACACAAGGTGGCATTTCATTTCCCTGACCAGTGCGGACCCCCACAGACCTCAGATTTACACCCAGCGCTGCCACAAATGATTGTGTTTAATATTAAAGCAAGCGCGAGTGGGAATGAAGAGCGTTGCACTTTGCCGGCGTCCAAAAGTGAAAAATGCTGAAGGTCACGGGTGTTTTATGGTCCGCCTCCCCCGGCGCCGCCACAAAAGCTCTGGCCTGACGTCTGGCCAAGAGTGGGCGGGGCCACGCGTTCCATCAATCGGGGCTTACAAAAGACACCTGGGTCACCCGCTGGAGTTGATAAGTCACCACTGCGTATTTCAGTGGTTTTGCGACGCCTTTGTACTGTGAGCAAAAAGGATTGGGGTGAGAGACTTGTTTGTGTCGCGTTTTAGCAACACATATTTGAAAACAAAAAATGGAATGACACATGCAGTCAGACTTTTTAGCGTTACAAACACGTGTATATTCTTTATCCTCTGTAAAGAATGACCATTATTAGTGCCGCACTGAGGAGCTGAGACTGTCTTCATGTAGAGCAGGGGTCACCAAGGTTCAAAGGAGTTCTAGTTCATGGAAAAAAAACTTTTTGTTGCTTTATTTATGGCGTAGGTGTCAAACTCTGGCCCGCAAGCCAAATTTGGCCCGCAATGTAATTAAATTTGGTCCACGAGGCTGTACCAAATGACTACCATACCATTTCATATTCTATATGACAATAGTAATTAAAAAAAAAGAAAAATTATATTTGCGTTAATAAAACCACTTATAATAAAATTTTTCAAGAAAAAGAAATCTGTATTTATTTTGTTTATAAAAAATTAAATGCCAGCCCACGACTTTGTTCAAGTTTTACTTTTTGTCTCACGGTGTATTTGAGTTTGGTACTCCTGATTTATGGGGACTGGAGCAGATAAATGGTATTTCCATGCATTCGTCTGATATCAAGCCACCACTTTTTCCGACCTTCCATCCAGTTTGTGGTAGCAAAGATGATGTTTTAGTGCCATTTAATTTCCATGACAGGAGAATTTGTGTTTTTGTTTTTTTTTAATGTTGATATTCACGTCTCTCGTGTGTGTGTGTGTGTGTATGTGGGGGTGTGTGTGCGTGTGTGTGTGTGGCATCAGCTCGTCTCCATTCTTTTTGCCAACTCATTTGTTTGTTTTGCAGTCTCAGGGTGACATTTGACAAGGTTTGGTTTTTCAACACTGCCTTCCAAGAGACATGCTTCTTTTTTTTTTTTTTTCCTCCTTTCGAAACAGTTGTCCCAAACGTTGCAGAGCGACGGCTAAAATCTTCCCAAAACTTGTCAGTCAAGGGACCGCTGTAACTTGATACACGTTGTGTGTGGACGTGGCGTATTGACTCATCACCATCCGCAAATTCCCCCTCCCTACCCGCCGCCCACTAATGCTAATCTGTCCGAAAAAACTCAATGCAGCTCTGCTTACCTTTTGACTTTGACCTGTTTTGTGTTTCTCTATGCGAACTCTGAACCCAACGTGGTGTGTCCAAGCCAATTTATTTATTTCTCTTTTTTTTTTTTGAGGGGTGGGGGTGGGGGGGGGGAACAAGGGCTTGACTATGTAGCACAGGCCTAAACTCTCCATATTTGATCCAAGTGCATTTTACCAATCACACTCCTATAAAACGAAATGGAAGTAAAAGGTAAAAGTTACTCTCGAATTTTTTTCTTCTTGCTGGGGGGGGGCGTAGCAGAAAATAATTGAGAACCACTGACGTATATAAAGCATATCAAAAGTCGACACGCCCCTGTTCAAATGTCACATTTTGTGTCATGGTCCGATGAGACCAAGGTTGAACTTTGCTGCCAGAATTTCCGAAAGGTTTGCTTGCTGCAAACTCAACACTGCTCATCAATGAAAGAACAACATAAGCCATCCAAGTTATACGAATGGAGGGTGTGCGCAAATCTGCAATCACATTATTTCAGTTTCTTTTTACCTCCATACTCAGAAAAATAATTGTATTTCTTTATTTAATTTTGCAAGTGAGTTGTACATCTTATAAGTCCGATTAATTCAGTGCTTCTCAATTATTTTCTGTTACGCCCCCACTATCAAAATGAAACAATTCGCGCCCACCCACACCACCACCCACTCTCCGCCGCAAGTCTAAATAATCACATTTTCATTGCAAAACAAACCTACACAGTCGAGTTGATACTTGCTGCGCACAATGAGCAAGGAGAGCGCCACTGCCAACTACTGGAGTGGATGTGCAATTACACTTTATTATAGTACAGCGGGAAAATAAAGCATGTTCCCCAGGGTCACACGGGCCCCCCTCAGCATCGCACTCGGTGAGTGAACAGTCGTAAAGTCAGCTGGCCTCAGCTCCAGCTCCCGTCATAGAAAACGCTCGGCTGGATGGATGATTCTGAGCAAGACAGTCACCAAATCCTTCTGGCAACAGCCGCGATCCACGTTGATATGTCAACAATTGGAGTTGTGTTTGGAAAAAAAAAGATCAAGCAAGGGTCCCGGCTGCCAAAACGTCTTTCCAAAAGCCCACCAGCTGCCGCGCAGAACCGGACGAGCCGCAATTTACGGGAGCTCCTCTCTGCGCCCCCGTCGGGATCACAATTAGCTTTCAATCCGGGAACGTCGCCGTGTGCCCCGTTGAGTGTTTTGCCATCTGTTGCGCAAGTGGAGATGTCACAGGGTGGGATGGCATCCCCATTAACGCTGCAGGACGACCAACAACATACTCCAGCGTGGATAAGGTTTCTGTTTCCGTCATGGTTTTTTTATTTATTTTTTTTTATTTTATCAGTTCCCACGAGGAGCATGCAAACTGTATTAATAGCAAATGAAACTTAAACACACTAACAAAAGGCTTTAAAAAACATTTCCAGTATTTAAAAGTAAAGCAAAGAGGTAAAAAAGCTGCTTTCTAAAATGACTTTAAAACCTTACTGAGAAATTGATTTCAAGATTAGTTAGCGGACAAATAGTGCATGCTACTGGTATTATAAAATCTGCCTGGCAACACAAACTCGTTGAATTCTGATTGGATAAAAACTCTCACCGAAAAATGCAACACTAGGAAATAATATGACATCAATGTGAAGAATATGGTCGCGATTTCTTGATGATGTTAGGCCAGCAGAGAAGGCCTCGACGGCCTTGACCGCTCGCCACCGATTAAATGTCATCAAATGAAAAGAAAAATGCTGTCAAAACGGTTCAAATTTGACTCGAATAGTATGGAAGGGTTAAACGTGCACGATGGCCCACGAGACAAACCCGGGACCCTTCTTTAACTAAACATTTTCTTCCGGTCAAACCTGCTCGGGATGTTGTTCTGTTTATTATTTTGTTCATGGATTTTAAATTTTATGGAGGTTACCGGTCCTGCAATTTTTAACGACCTATTCAGGGAAGAAGACCCCCACTTTTTTGCTAATTTTGGAATAACGGGGGGCGACGTGACCTCAGCCAGTGCTTCGGAGAGCCATCCTCTGCCGGGCGAAGGCTCAGCACCTGCCACTCGCTAATGTGACACGTCATCAGGCCACGGGGAGGCTGAGGGAAAGTTTGTTTGTTGAATTGTTCAAACAAAGTTCTCATCGGACTTGACTCATTGATTGGCAAGCAACCGTAAAAGTTGTTTTGCACACGTCCCACAATTCCAAGATGAGAAATATGTGGTGTCTGACTGACGCAAACATTATTGAGAGTGCGGTCATATTTTTTTGTATTCATTTTGTCGCTTTTTGTGTATTTGCATGCGTATTTAACCGTGTTTCAAACATTGATATCATTGATGAATTCATTTGTTGTGAATAGCCTTTGGTGTGTGAACACTTCTTAGAATGTCTTGGGTGAGCTATTTTTAGAACGGACCAGGTTTTCTCATCTTGTCCTTGGGGCTAACTAGAACTCGCTGGCGTCACTTATTTTATTTATTTTTTGTGGCATTGCACATTAATCAGAGTAAAAAGGCATCCGTGTGTGTGTGTGTGTGTGTGTGTGTGTGTGTGAACACACGCATGTTTTTTTTTAAACAAAAAGAAAATAGGAAAATGACCCAAAAAGGTCCAAAAGGCCAAGATTGGAACCCTGAACATATTCACCATGCTGTGATGAAATATGTCAACAGTAATTAGTGCGCAGCGAAGATTTGTGACTTCCTTTCTTGGGTCCCCTCCCACCCCTTTTGCTTCTACTCGCCCTCCTCTTGACATTTTGGTTACCGTGGCGACCGAGGCGTCCCCTGCATGCTGGGTACATTGTGCTCCGCTGTGGGGAATGTAGCTTGCACTGCGCTCCTCACCTTGCGCCCCAGCAAACCTCCATCGAAGCTTTTCTCAAGGCTGGCGTGAGCTGGATTACGACAAAAAAACAAAAACCCGAAACAAACGAACGCGCCACATACGTGCCTTCCTTTTCTGTGGATTTGCTTCCTGTATTTAGCTTGCACCAGTGTGCAGTCCATGCTGATATTGTGCGCTGTGTAAATGTGTCCTGGCACTGTAATTTGACACTGTGGCATGTATACACACACATGCATGCACATAGCATCAAGTGAGGACATCTATCACTTGCACTCTTAAACCTTTGAATGCCCTTATTTCATAACCAGCATAACGAGCACACGACTACTCAACACTGAGCGAAGGTCTGCACAGTGGTGGGCCGTCAAGGCCTTCAAAGTCTTCTCTGCTGGCCGAACATAATTAAGAAATCACGACCATATTCTTCACATTGATGTCATATTATTTCCTAGTGTTGTATTTTTAGTTGAGAGTTTTTATCCAATCAGAATTCAGCTCGCTCATGTTGCCGGGCTGATTTCATGATCGCAGTAGCACGGATTATTCGTTCGAGGCTTTCAGATACAATCGTGCGAGAGTCTGTTCGGTGTCTCAAGGGGGCTTTTACAGTTGATAGACGGTTGCGATAGCCAATCAGATCCCGACTTGATGACAGTAAGGCCTTCTCGCTGGCCTTACGCTAAAGGTGATGAACGTGTTTTGTGATTGGCTACTCAGTCGTGAGGGGGCCGTGCTGTGTGGAGTCAACACGACAGAAAGTCGTAGCTGGCGACCGTTTGAAAATCCAAAATATATTCTTGTTTTTTTTTAAATAACAATGGCTGAAGGAGGGAAAAGTGTGGATTTAATTGCAGATGCACTTGCGAGGCCATTTTCTAGACGGACACTTCAAGAGAAGCTTGGTCGTCCAATACTCATGCAGTGTTTCTGTTCATTATTTCTCCAGCCGTGGTGTCGTAAATGATGCTATTATGACGGGGATTGATCCAAGTCGGTGTTGAACTCACACTGTAGTCCACAACTGATTTTATTGCAGCTTAGAGATGGTTTTCATCAGCAAATTGACATACGTGTTGTTTGTACTGCCCCCTGGTGGCTAAAGGGCGTCCTAATCATAATGAGCAGGATCATGTCCATTGAAATATCATGACGTATTATTTTCCGTCCTTTAAATGACATTCATATTTTGTCTTACTTTACATTGTCAGGGTAAGACCATTTCAGATATGAGCATGGTTTTGGTTCTAATTTGCGGGTCTTGGGAAAAAAATAGTATTGTGAGTCAGGGTAAACAAAATTGATTGATTGCTTTTTTTTTTTTTGGAGTGGCGCACTTCAAGATTGCAAATGATAAGCACGCTCAAAAATGTCATGTGATGTCACATGATTTGGCAACTGCTGCAACCTTGGATGGACTTAAAATAGAAGGAAAGCGCGCGACAGTGTGACTTGCAACTAAAGAGGGGTGTGTGCGTGTGTGTGTGTGTGTGAGACAAGATGCTCCACACTGTCATCCTATGCTTGCGTTACCGCCGATCTAAAGCCATCACGTCATTCCCAAAGGCCGTGACGGAGCGTGAGGTCAGCCGTTGAATCTCACCTCAGTGCGAGTGACTCTCATTCTTCGTCCGCTCGACAATTTTCATCATTGGAGCAGGGGGGGGGGGGGTAAATGAAAATCTACTTATGGCCTTATTTGGCATGGCAGGCTAGGCTTGTTGCAGGTCCACAACGTCACGCGATTGCAATTTCAACTCAAAATTATCTTCTTTTGAAATGTTGAAGTGTCTTAAACGCACTTCGTCGTTACTCGCTGCAAACAGACGAGGAGGAATGTTTCCAGGCTTTTATCTCCAGTAGACTTGATTATCACGATGGGACTCACTCAAAGCACATCAGCCAGCTCATTCAAAACGCTGCGGTCAGCAAACTGAAGTCAATTTGTGGAGCCCACGTTTCAAAGCAAACACGGTGAAGCGTTTTTTTTTTTTGCTGTGGTGCTGCCGACAAACGCAAAGTCAGCCCAGACTTTAAATGCTTTTAAATTCACGTTGAAAAGGTTTCCTTTTTTTTTCCTTTATGGCCATAGCTTTGGTTGAGGTCTTTTAAGCGTTTTCAAATCAATTTCGCAGTCTTTTAGTTATTTCAGGATTTTTTTTTTTTTTTAATTTCTTTACTTTTAAATGTTAAAAGTGTTTTGTTGATGTTGTGTCGTCATTTTTGGTATGCGGCTTGGTTTTTTTCTGCTTTGCTTTCTGAATGTGGTTTGCCGTTTTTTTTTTTTTGTGTCTTTGCTTGAGTGACGCACATTCAGCCGCCATGTGTATGAATTGACACAAATATAATAAAAGGTCAACATAATTGGAAAAAAATTGCTTAAGTTCAATGATGAAATGGTTGGACTTCATTACATCCCGCCACTGTTATTTTGAGGGGGGTGACTGAATGAGGCGGAACCATGACGGCAAAGGAAGGGAGGTGGACGTGGGTTGGACCGGACCAGCGGCAAATATGGAGTGCGAGAGAGGAACGGGGCGGGCTGATGTGTTATAAAAGAGCGAGCTGCAGCTAAGGGAAGGAAAACAAGCCAGAGCATTCGAGCCACTCCAGGCTGACTTGTGTCGACTTTCTCGGCGCTGGACTTTCGAGACTTTCAAAGTAGAGTGCCTGCTTTCGTTTTCTGCTTCTGAGGAAAAAGAGCCCCGAGGAAAGTCCAAAGTTTGCTCACGTATTCGCACCTCACCAATGGCTGCCGTGCGTCCCATGCTGACGGAGGCGTCCGGCTTCCACGTCCTCCCGGCCCACCTGATGGCCTCGGCCATGGAGGAGTTCCCGCAACAGCTCCCCGTCCCCAAGGGCCCGTCCAGAGGCAAGAACCGCTCCCGGCGACCCCGCGAGGCCCGCTTCAAAACCCAGCCGGTCACCTTCGCCGAGATCGCCGAAGTGGTGGAGGAGGAGGGCTCGTCGCCTCTGGAGGAGGAGAGGGCGCGCCGCTCCTTCCTGCAGTCGCTGGAGAACCTGAGGAGGAGCACCCAGACCCTGCACTGCTCGCCGGGCGCCCGCCATCAGAGCGCCCCGTCGCCCACGCGGGCCAGCATGGACTCCAGTGACTCGGACTCGGCACAGTGAAGCGAGCGAGCGAGGTCAACAAGCCTCGTGGTTCTTCCTGATGGAGCGCGGTTGAAGTGACCCAAAAGTGCGGCAAAGTCTGCTTTTAATCTCCACTAACACATCAACTACAGCGCGCCGACGTATCAAGCGGCTTAGCAGCAGGTGGCGCTGTTTTCAACGTGTGCCCCGATGTATGCTGTTTAAGTTTCTTTGCATTACAACGTAGAACGGCTTTCAGGCCACCGTCCATTTGTTGCTGTCAAAGTGCGCTACGCAGGCGCCCTCTTGTGGAGCGCTAAAGAATCTCTGATTGAAAGTGCATCATGTGACAGTTTCCTCAACTTTCTGTTTTTCATGCGGTTTCGTCCAGTTCAGTTGTATCTAACAATTCTATTTAACCATTTACAATGTTTCTCTCCAAACATTTTCGAGCAATTTTTTTATGTGCAATGAATTTTCGTTGAATCCATGGGAGGTCTTTTTTTTTTTTTTTTTTTTTCCATCGTCAAGTGCAGTGGGTCGTCACATACACAGAAACCTAAATAGCATACTTCCAACAAAGATTGTATAAACTTTGCTAAACTGTATGTTTTCAAAACATATTCATTTTCTACTGTCGACATGAAAGATGGTACATTGGGCTCTTTTTTTTTTTTTTAAGGGCACACTACAATTTTTTTTTTGTATTGATTTTTCTACTTCTAGAACAAACCACCAATGTTGTAAATAGCATGACGAAGCGACACAGCGGCCTGGTTCGTCACTCAAGCGAATTCACGCTCCTGGCCGTGAATGAAAATGTAGGAAGAAAAAGAACACGTTTATTTATTCTCTTTTGCTCATAACCAAATGTGGACTTTTCCCGCACTTCTGACTTGTGAAGTCGCCTCGACTTTCAAAAGTAACTGTAAACTTTTCCACTGTGCTTTCTATTGAATATACTTGATATGAAATGTTTTGTCATAAGTATTTGAATAAATATTTTCAAGAATTGTTTCTTGAGTCATGGAAGTACACGTGTGGAAACGTGTAAATCTATCAATCTTTCTTGGCCGAATCACATTCTACATCTCAACATTGAGCTTTTAATTGTTCTGACAGTCACTAAACGTCACTGGCATAGATGGTGACCAAAAAATGATCAAATGTACGCATTACTTATTCTGTATCGTGTCAGTGTTATGCCGTGATAAATGGAACATTGCAGTCTGACATAAAAAAAAGGAAAAATATGTTTGACCCAGTTTAACTCTTAGAACATTGTGTGATGGCCGTGGCGGGCCGTGCATTTCACACGCAGGCCTTCAGTGAAGTCCGACTTGAAACAACCCGCCTCATATTGCCAACATTGATGACACCACAGCTGGAAAAATAATATACAGAAACACACTTACGCACTACTGATTGAGTGTTGGATGACCGAGTTTCTCTCGAAAGGTCCGTCTTGGAAATGGCCTCGCAAGTGTATCTGCAATTAAATGCACACTTTTCTGTTCTTCAGCTTTTGTGGTTTAAAAATGCAAAAATGGATTTGACATTTTCAAACGGTCGCCAGTTACGACTTCCAGGTTTGTTGATTCCGCATAGCGCCGCCCTCTCACGTGTGAGTAACCAATCACAAAACACGTTCATCACCTCCAACGTAAGGCCAGTGAGAAGGCTCACTGTCATCAACTCGTGATCTGATTGGCTATCGCAAGTGTCTATCAACTCTGAAAGCCCATTGACTTTGACCGAACAGACCCCCGGACGAATAGTGCGTTCCCCTGGTATTATGAAATCTGCCCGGTAACACGAGCAAGCTGAATTCTGATTGGATAAAAACTCTGACTAAAAATACAACACTAGGATATAATATGACGTTAATGTGAAGAATAAGAGCTAATTGTTGTGATCACGGATGCACCCAAAGTCCACTCTGGTTTTCATATTATCTGAAAAATACACAAATACCAACATTTTTCTTTTTCCAAACATTACATATATTCGTTTTTGACCACTCAGCATAGCAGCTAACAGCGATAGCATCGCCTCTGGAGATATAGAATGCTGGCGAAAAACAAAAAAAGACACAGTGCTCAAGATTCAAGGAGAGAGAGACCAGTTGGGATTAAATATAATTTGTTTAAAGGTTTGTAGTTAGTGCAGCATCAATGCTACTTTAGTTAGCCCGTCAATGGCGTTTTGCATTTTGTGTTAGCATGAAGCTAACTCGCTTTTGCAATAAAATAAAATTATCAGCCATCCACATAAAATGGTTCTGACTCGCAGTCAGGAGAAAGTCGACAAACATAAAAGTGAAAGTTAAGAGGCGTCCACTTTTAGCACACGTGCAAGGTTGTTGTTAACGTCAACTCCTGCATGATGCATACGTCAACGTTGACCTGTTGACCGGCTGTGCCTCCACCAAGGCTGCTGACGCACCGGCCGTCGTTTGCTGGCACAACAAGCAGCCCGCTTACAGACGACACGCTTTGCAGATTTTAGGTGACTTTTTTACCAAACTTTTGTACGGTTATTTACCTCGCATCATTAAAATGGAATTGCATAGAAAAAAAAATAAATAAATATTTATATATATATATATATATATATATATATATATAAAACTATTCTCTTATTTATCTAATTTATATATTTTTCTCAATTATTGTTGTATTGCACTGGAGAGGGGAGCTCTCTAATCTCGTTGCACACTTGAGTACAATGACAATAAAGGGATTTCTGATTCTGATTCTGATTCTGATATATATACATATATATATATATATATATATATATATATACATAGGCTCGGTTTATAAGCTTTGTGTTATTGTTTTAAATTTGTGCTGTAAATGACGCACGGTGAGATTAGGTCCATTTACTCGCTTCCCATTGTGTTCAATTTCCTTGTGTTCCTCGACATTTAAGTGCCCAGATGCGCCTTTGTTTCCCATCAAATTGCGACTCCGCCTCTGCACCAGGCAGATGACAGCGATCCTTAAATGCGAGAAAGTGAAAATGTTTGGAAAGTGTGACGTCTGCATGACAAACCATGGCAGCAGACGGAAGGTGCGTCATCACTGGAAGTTGGAACAATCTGTCCGAGTCGGATTCTCTTCCGCTAACAGACTGAAGGGCTGCAAAGCATTAAAGTGGCTCTGGTGTAAACACTTTAACTGCTTTTGTTTATTTCATTTCGGCAAATGCCGCCTTTTAAAAATAGATTTTAAATGTAATTCTTCTGATGAATGACCAAGGTACTTCTGAACCTCTTTTGGAAACTTGTGCGCTCCCAAGGCCTCATTCCAGCGCAAAGTGAGCCAAAAAAACAGAAAGGAAGTGTGTTCCATGTCTTGTTTTGTTTGCACATGTCACGTTTTTTTAGGGAGTGGAGGACATTCTGGTCCAGCCAGGGATTTATTTTTGAACCATAATCAGAAGAGACATCACTTTCCTTTTCATTTTCATCTCCTTGCTGAGTTTGATGCATCATGTAAAGAATAATATCCCGAGTCCAATGATTCCCTTGAAAGGAGATGCTTTGTGATTCGACTCGCCGAATGGAGAACAAAGAGGAGACGCACTCGCCTTCGAATTGCATTTTAATGAGCGCGTCATTCATATTCATGTGCTTATCTGATGAGAGGCCCTTAAGATGTGCGCCATTATTTGTCAACCCAATGTTGTGACCTAGGCAACATTTCATGTCAACGAACGCCTACAAAACAAATCAAATATCGTTTTGAACCGCTGTAGGTCAACAAAATTGTTCACAACACGCAACAACAGTCAGCAGTCAATTTTAAAAGAACACACACAGAAGACAAGTCTTTGCCAATTAATACCATTCGCTTTGGGGGTCATGTTCAATTTTTTTTTCACTCCACAGTTACCCGATATATGTAAAAAAAAAAAAAGCTTTTACTAAAACTAATAAAAATAAAACTAAAACAAAACATTTTCTGGATAAAAACTATTAAAAACTATCAGACTTCCTATATCCTATACTATAATGAAAAATCCCAAAATTATTTTTGCAACTCAGTCGTCGACAACAAACGTAGGCAGACTTTGTCTACATGTGTTGCCGCAACGTTTGTATTCAAATTTTTAAAACAGCCACGTCAATGCAGATGATTGCCCAACACAGGTATGGGCAAATTACGGCTCGGGGGCCACATGCGGCCCGTGAAACGTTTTAATCCGACCCGTCGAACTAGAATAAAATTGAATGAATAAACCTTGTTAATGTTTTATTTTCTAAATAATGTGGTTGTCAAAGCGAAACATTTTCTTGTAATGCTTTTATTCATTTTGTTGGAATTTAACTCTGTGAATGTACCAAAAGTTTACCAAAATAGTTCAAATTAATTATCTGACTCCATTAATGGTTAACCAAACACGACCTACATTCATCCAACAATTGTGCGCGCTCATTTTGAGAGAAAGATGACCAGGAGGCCGGCAATTCCACACGGGAGCAGAATGATTTCAAACAGGAGATATCCAGTACAAAAACCCTCTCAGCACAGTTCTGCGCGCCTCTGTATCCCACAGAAGACGACCCCCCCTCGTGTTGCCCAGGATCATTTATACATTTCAACAAAACAAAGCAAAGACTTCCTAGTACTCTCCTATTTGCTATGTGTCATCTGCAACGAACTTTAGCTTTCTCTTATTGGATATCTTCACCCCGCAGGATAGATAGCGTGTCGGCTGTGTCGGTTCTTCCCGTGGGTGCGCGCCAAGGCAGTTGTTTGTGCGCTCGACTGGATCTGTTATTCCCCTCTCACGGTCGACGTCTGACCATCTCCGGATGTCCTCGATGTATAGAACTTTCCACGTCTGCGCCCCCAGTTCTCAGACGTGCGGCTCGTCCTGCACAAAACATCTACCACCCATGCACTTCACACAGCCTGTCCCGACCTTCCACCGCACATTGAATCAAAGCGCAATCAGCAAATATCTTTATTGCATTAAACTGAATACATGTAACTTGTAGTCAATCGTATAAAATCCTTTCATTTTCATTTCAAATTAAATGTATTTTTTTTCTCCGATGAGGTGAGGTAACCAAAACACTCCATCCATCTGCTCCTTGTCCGGCCCCTCTGTCAAATTTTAGAACCCATTGTGGCCCACCATTCCAAAAGTTTGCACACCCTTGGCCCAACGGATCAGCTCGCTATTATCGACACGACATGAAAAAGTTGCTCTGGGTCATGGATTATTTTCAGTGACCGTCTGAGATGTTTATGCACACATACAGACGGACAGTGTCTGTGTGTGCTGTGTTTTTGCTGCCTCTAAAGCATCGCTGACCTACATCCTGTTGCCATGTTTTCAGTGAAAGGCCTGGTGAGAAGCAGCAAGCAGAGAAAAACATTGAACAGCTTCTCCTTCCAGCCTTTTCTTAAGGCTGGCTCGTCATCCCCCCCTGCTGCTGAAGACAAAATTGATCAGGGATGTAAATCAGGGGATGGCCCACTTGTGTTTGGCCTGCTCCAACTTCTCCTTGCGTCGCTTTCACCTTTAATATAAATGCAGACATAGTACTTCCATCCAACTTCTATAACGCGTCTCACCTTACAGACGGTGTTGTTCGTCTGTTGGACTCTGCCGTTGCTTGAAAGTGGCTCTGGATCTTTGCCCATCCTTGCTGGCCACATCGTGGGGGGGCAAACGTAATGTGGGGGTGGTTATTCTGTAAATTAGCTAAGTGTAGGGATTCTCACACATAGACAGTTTCAGAAATAAGCAGATCAAAGATTTACTTAGTGCACACTTGATAGCTGTTCACAGGCCATTATTAAAAAGTCACCACTGTGAAAAATGCTCACTTGAGCACCTGCCTCCAAAAATGTGTTCATATGTGCCTGCTGTTATGTACTTGTAATGTGCCCAATTATTAAAAAGTTGCTAGCATATTTAAAATCGGGCTAAGTAATAGTGCAATTAATAACAAAAATACAAAGTTGTAGGCGCTAGAGTACCCAATAAAGTGTCCTTTGAGCATCGCCCGTAATGTGACGTCACTGTGTTCCGTATTTAAAAGTTAAAGACGGGGCGGTGCCAGTGTTCCCTCATTTGTCCCGCAGCGTCATGCCAATGTGACAGATTGTAGATGCAACCAATTAGACTATGGCAGCTGATATCTGGCGAATCACGACAAGGTAACCTCCCAACTTCGGACCAATAAGGTTGTTGTTGTTGTTAACAAATTTGCCCAATCACCGTAGATAGGGCGGGCTCTAGTTCAAGGAGCGCGAACAGTTAAGAACCTACTAGGACGAGAAGATGGCGAACGTTGAATAATATCGATTGTAATGTTTTATTTTACTTTCTTTGTGTGGTAGTAAATAAAGTGCGATTGCTTTCTACGGAGTACGTTGTTTGGAAGGACGACAAACGTGGAAAAAATGTGATTCTGTAACGGAAGAACATGTATCGTCGTGTCAAACTGAGTCGTGGTCACGAAGATGCTAGCTGGCTAGCATGAAGCGTCAACATTACTTTAGCTAAATTGTCTTGAACACGAAATGGCGGATAATGAATGGATCAAGTTGAGTAGTGACGTCTCGTTGGGTGCACTTTCATAGACTTGATTTGATGGCTTGTCGTCGAATATAATAGCCAGTCGCTGTTTGACGCAATGGCTCTACACAACCTAGCTTTTGTCGTCGACGTGGATTACGGAGATCAACGATCAAGCGATCAGCTACAAGTCAAGAATCACCTCTTGAAACGTGGCATTTTGCACATCTTGCTGCATTTCGGCTACAAGTATGGCTTCGATAAAGTGCGCTGGGGTTACAAATTCTTCCAATCCAAGACCGGCCGGGGTGCCAGCCTCGGTACGAGGGGCTCTGACTTCAAGGAGCTTTGCCACAAAACTTTTGAAGACTTCAATGTGGAATTCGATGCCAAGTATGAAGGGAGAGAGAAATTGTTCGCGCCACAGCATTGCAGTCAATCGGAGTCCGTGCAAAACGCCCTGAAAGCAATCCTACTCGATTTCCAATGGGACCGACCAGACATCACCTCTCCCACCAAACTCTCCCTGAGGCCCAGGAAGACGAGCCGACTTGCACATTTACCAGAGGAGGACCACCTTACAAACCAAGCTAAAAATGTGGTGTTTATTGTTGGTGAATGTCCACGAAGCTGGACACAACTGGTGGACTACCTCTGCTTGAAAAACATGGACATGCATGCGGATATGTCGGAGCACATCCTATCCAACAGTATCAAGGACATGCTGGTTCAGAGGCAGGTTTCTCTGCACTGGGTGGACAGTACGTTACATGGAAATGTAAGTAACCGGCCAACAGCGCATATAGAATGGGGTGCTCAAACTTTTTCTTCCAAGGGTCATATACAAAAACATCGATTTCCATTTCATGTATCCTCATTAGTTTGTGATTGGTTACAATTCGCATCTGAGCCTGAGCCGCTTCTTTTTATCAGTGATCATGCCATCATGTCTTCCTCACAGGACGTGCAATGTGACCACTTGGGCTTTGACAAGTTAGCCCAAGTCTTGGCACAAGCATGTGGCAAAGTGATCCCCGCAGTCACACTGCTGAACCATCGCCACTCTGGGAAAACGGACCAGAGTTTCCCATTCCGGTCCAGTCTTGGATATTTACTGTCTTCTGAACAGCAGTACCGCCTTGCTTTTCCTGTCACGGAGGGCACTCTGCAACTGGACACAGGTAAATGTGTTTTGTGACCCTGACTCTATTTGAGGAATATTGTGTTTGTTAAATGCGGTAGGGATAAAATGTCAACATACGCAAACTATTTTGGCACACAGTAGAACGCAAACTTCTGCCTTGGACAACAAGAAGCTTAAACAACATTCCCAAAATTAGGAACAGGACAAAATTGTACACTTTCATATGAAGCCACTCCCTTCATATACTTGATTTTGTACTTGCTGTAGATGGGTGAATTCATCTCGTAGACGAATGAAGACAAAAGTGTTTTGGTCATCCCAACCCCACTCGGATCTATGTGATTTATGCAAAACCTGATTTCTGCACAGAGTCCAAATCAATCAAAACTGGCATTTCATTGGGCTTCCACACGCATCTCTCTCTCTGCTCCCCTTTTTCAGGTGACGTTGCCCAGAGCTGTGCTGTGACTCTTGAGCCGGTGTCCCGCAAGCAGACGCCTCTCGCCCCGGGCGTGGAGGTGTGTCTGAAGGGTGTGCTGCAGGGCTGGGATTCCTCGTCGCTGTCGCACGCCTCAGCGGAGTCATGGCTGCTTCGGTGCTCCGACGGCAGCGAGCAAGGTGTCGCTTTGTTCCAGCGCACTTTCATGGAGTTGTCGACTCATTCGTTGCATATGGTGAGTAGTCGAACTTACGCCGGGTATGATTCACTAAGCAACACCTTCAGTTCACCCTCACAAATTGCTTGTGCAAAATGAAGGGTGAAGTGATGGGATTGGTAGCGTTGGTGGAGGAGGCAATCCAAGTTGTACTATATCACTATTTTTTGTTTGGTTTAACCCGTCCAGAGTATGTGGGAGTTTGATGGATCTGTTTGGCTGCCAGGATGGCCGAGTGGTCTAAGGCGCCGCGTTCAGGACCCAGTCTCCCCAGGAGGCCTGGGTTCGAATCTCGAATTTCCCCATTGTGGGACTAATAAAGGGAATATTATTATTATTATTTGACAGTTGCTCCACCACTTCCAAAATCTGCTCCGGTAGCACCAGTTGCCACCGTTTCAATCGACTAAAATGACCCCGACACAAAGAAATGCAGAGTTGAAAAGAGTTTTGTCTCAGGCATTATGGCATGACTCCTTCTTGTGACTGACACCAAGTCAGTCCTTAGATGAGGGGAGGCCAACCTTTTTGAAACCCAGAGCTGCTACTTGGGAACACATTAATGCAAGGGGCCGCCAGTACTTCCGAAATAACACGTTTGCTCGAGCTACCTTTAATTAGACAGTATGTTCAATATATGTTCCGAGTTTTAATGAACACCTGAAGTAAATAAGCTCGTATTTCGTTCATATGTTACTGTCTAATCATTACAAAATTCTCCCCCTTCCAGTTCTCTGAGGTGTGCCACAGCGGTCAGTCATCCTCGGCCGTCCTCTCCCCTTTGCCCAACTTTTCTGCTGTGCTCACCGTCCTCCAGCCCGACGTCACTCAGCACCATCTCCTTCGCAACTTGGACATCATTTCTGACACCAGCGCGGCCGAAACCTCAGCAGACCTTCCGGAAGTGGTCAGCAGTGTGCTGGGCGTCGTTTATGAAATGATGGAGCAAGACAATGACGGCGCTGATGGTAAGATTTGGTTCGTTTAGTCCATTGCTGACATCTTTTTTTGGAGCAGCCTGTCGGACGAAATTGCAATGTATGCTGCTAGAGATTCAATGTTTTCAAAACAATTCAAAACTTGCTGCTGTTTTTGTCTTTCCTTTTTGTGTTCTACCTCAGAGCAGCCAAATGTTCCGTACTTGGTTCCCGAGTGGGCCCAGCAGGAACTTGCCCATTGCACCGCACAGAGTGTCGGATTGTGTGAGACTTGGTTTCCTCATTCGGATCACTCAGGAGTCACTTCCCATTTAATGGAGTCATTCAGGTCAGGACAACAAAAGCACGAGTTCAAAGCTTCTCATCGTGTGGTGCGCCAAGAATCATTGCGTTCAATGTGAACAAAGTGACAAAGTGGCTTGAACGTTTTGCTTCCATCCCTTGTCAGATTGCTTCATGCGGCGCCTGACCAAAGAGAGGAAGAGGAGCTTCTCTTCCAGACAGAGCTGATGAACCGTCTGTCGGATTTGTATCAGTCATCAAAGGCTGCCGATAGCAAGAGAGGCAAGAAACCTAATCAATTCAGTCGATTGATTGATTCTAGTGATAGACCGATATGCTTTTTTCAACGCCGATGCAGAGTATTAGTAGTCATGGGGGCCGATAACCGATATTTGAAGCGGATTTTAATTTCTTGAAAAAAGGGTTAAAATTTTGAAAACTAAAAACTCCAAAACCCAACTTATTTTAAATGCCTTGAAGCACATGTTTATTAAACAACTGGAGTGATTCACAACAGGTTCAAGATTTTTTTTTATATGTTAGAAAACAGACAACTGAGTTCTCGAATCTCGTTGCACACTTGAGTACAATGACAATAAAGGGATTTCTATTCTATTCTTTAAAAGTCTAACAAAAAGTCCACGGAGCTCCCAAGATCCGCTGCATGTCTTATAGTGCAATGAAAACAAACGTCTCTTTAAAGTTTACTACGGCAAATAGTTGTTTATTAGTTGTGAGTAGTAGTAGACTGACATTTATTCAAATTTCGGCAGTCTCTTTCCTTTCTTTCCTATGCTCGCGGGACCTCTAGTAGTGCGTGTGACTGGACGTGAAAAAAGCAAACAAGGACGCTTACTGATGATTGGCTGCTACAAGGAACCAATCCGATAGTGCTAGTGCTGTGGGAGGGGCAATCGTCTTCTGCAGGCAGGGCCACGAGCACAGCAGCAAGCCAAAATAAATCAACATTTAATTTATCAGTATTAAAAGTAAAAAAAAAAAAAAAATTTTTAAAAGCCCAATGGCGATAATCGGCAAAATGCCAAATATCAGCCCCGATAATTGGCCCGGCTGATAATCAGACTATCACTAATTGATTTAGCTCACGTTATCTCAACAAAGTGCGACTTTCTCATTTTTCTTTTCTCCGCAGGAGGTACGCAGGGCACTCCGGTGAAGCAGAAGATGAAGAGCATGAGCCGCTCGTTGCAGATGCTCAACGTGGCGCGGCTCAACGTGAAGGCCCAGAAGAGCCAGGCTGACGCAGAGCCGGCCACGTCGGAGGGAAAAACGACGGAGAGACCGGCCAAGAGACGCCCAAGCGACAAAAACAAAGTCGAAGGAGTCGACGTCATCAGTCAGTATCCATGTCAATGCAAAATCTAAGGCAATCACGCTGAGCACTTGCTCATATTGCCGTTGCAAGAGCACTTGTTGGTCGACATGTTGGAAACTTTTGACCGCGCCACCACGACTCAAATATTTTGCCATGGTTGCCTTGCCTCAAATGTACTAACTACTCTAGAAGAAAAGAGTGTGAGAATGCTGAAGGGGGCTTGCGGTTAAGTCTTCCACAACAGATGGCAACATTTAAAATGTTCATTCATCAAAGATTGTGCTTCCATAGCCATTGTTTTCCTCTCCAAGAGGAAACAATTCTCTACAATTCTTTACTGTCTGTAAAGAAAAAAATGATTCCCGTGATTTTTAATTATTGTGGACGTGGATATAGGCCAAGCGCTGCCACAAACTGTGAAAATCCACGAGTAACTCACAACCCCTGAAAATAATTCTTCGTTTTTTATTGTCGATGCCACAAGATGGCAGCAAAGCGCCACATAAAGCTCCTCAACTCACTTTAACTTAGTTGTTTGGCCCCAAGGTGCCGCAGTGTGGCACCAGAGCAATCACTTTATATTAAACTGGGCCTTGGACGGAACACAAAAAGAAGTGAAGACTTTTCAAATGCGGGATTTAATTATGAGGCCCAGTTAAGGTCGTATTTATGGTAATGCGAGGGACAGGCAGCAAATATGTGCCATGCAATTCGAGCTCATGCTTCATGTTTCATTCCCTTGCCAGCCTTTACCAGTAAAGACGAGCTGCTGTCCCTCGTGCAGTCCGTCTATGAGAAGAGCATAACAGAGAACGACGCATCTCTCCTGACTGGTGGTCAACAGATTTTGTGTACTGTCAAAACTTTCTTTGTGGCAAAATCCGAGCGGCAGGTGAGATGTATTTTCAATTGTTTTGCAGCCTTTGGACGATGGATATGAGCAACGTCTCTTTGGCTGCTCTTGCATAAAGAATTGCCTCCTGTCTCGCTTGCAGGTCAAGCTAATTCCGTTTTGCCAGCAGCACCTTCTCAAGGGCAGCAGATCCATCAGGCAGGCCTACAGCTCCACTGCTGACGTGGAGAAGAAAGTGCGAGAGTGAGTAGCATTGCCATGTATGACAATCCTGACGTTGAACGTGAAATAAAAATCCCTAAAATGCTTGTAATGCATTTTTGTCTCCACTAGATGTCAGCTTCAGGCGCTGCTCAGGTTGGAGTTATGCAGACTTTTCTCCCAGGAGGAGGCTGATGCTCTGGATGCTGAACAAATGGCAGAGGAGGTAGAGAGAATCGATGACATAAACATGCAGCTATGACTTCAAAGCTTCACAACCGGGCCCCTTTTTTCCGAAAATAAACTCTTGGCGACCATACTGAAATAATCAAATATTTTTGCAGACTTCTCATGTCGATGTCAGTCAATGCATTGATTGTATTGACATATTGCAAACCTTTTTGTTCTTAAGGTGGCTGAAATGCTCCGAATTATATCCCTAACAAAAGACCCAGCATGTCTTGTGAGGTTCCTTCAGGATGAAGTCCTCCCCGCGTAAGTCTTTCAGCAATCTTGTCATTGTCTTTGCCTTTCCATTTGTCAGAATTTGGGCTTCAAGAAATCCTAAATATATTTGGACTGTATCTAAAATAAGGTGAGTAATTGATAAACTGTGGCACCTTGTCTAACATGTTTGATTTGTTCTGTAACTCAAAACATCCTAGATCAGGGGTGGGCAATTATTTTTTCCATGGGGCCACATAAGAAACATAAAATATTGTGGAGGGCCAGGCCAAAAGGCTGAACTCAATTCTGCATAATATTAATTGTATTTCTTTTTTAAAAAGCAGTAAATAGCACTGTTTTGACAAGCTGGCAAGAGTATATATTAAAGTTAAGCAATGAAACTAAATACCAAATAAACTGAAAAAATGAGGTTGCCTTACAAAATTGTATTCATTCAAATTTCTCAACACAATGGTAGACAAAATATTAACATTTTTTACTATTTGTGACTCATATTAGCAAACATATTCTGTCACATTCACTTCAAAACACATTTTGAGTTCCATATACTGTTGGATAGTTGTGTAAAGGTTCTGAGCATTTTAAAGACATCACAATATTGTCTTTTTGCACCAAACATTAAGCAAGATACAACATATTGACTGTCACTGAACTGTGATTTTGAGAAAAAGTGTCCCAGTTCATTGTTATCTGGTGCCTTACAGTAACATGCCTACATTTCCGTAATCCTGAAGTCCGCCGTTATCCCGCGGACAAATACGAGTAGCTGGGCTGTGTCGCGGACATCACAACTCTCGTCCAGAGCCAAGGAGAAAAAATCAAAACTTGGCACTTCACATTGCAGCTGTAGCTCCAGATTCCCCGCAATGTCCTCGACCCTTCTCGTCACGGTTCGCCTGGACAGCGGGACTTGCTCAAATGCCGCTTTTTTTTCAGGGCATATTAGTGCTGCCGAGTCTACCAAGCACTCTTTCACGAACTCCCCCTCTGAGAATGGCTTGCTGTTTTTGGCTATTTTGTGGGATATCACAAAGCTGGTCTTGGTTGCTGCATCCCTGGATGCATGAAGCCCGGTAAAAAAGCCTTGCTGCGTTTGCAGCTTAGCTAGCAAAGTTTCCGATGTCTGCGCTCTTTCAGCATCAGTTAGGTTTTTATATTTCTCTGCATGTTTCGTCTGGTAATGCCGACTCAAATTGTAGTCCTTCAACACGGCGATCTGCTCCCCGCAAACTAAACACACAGCTTTACCTCTAACTTCAGTAAATAAATACTTCGCTGTCCAATTTTTGTTGAAAATTCTACATTCGGCATCTACCTTTCTTTTTTTAGCCTGAGCGGACATTTTTGAGGGCGAAAGTCGTCTTCTTGTGATTCAATCGCGCGCATGTCTTGATATACGCATTACGTCATCATGTGCGACGCACATTGTGCGGGAATTAAAAAAAACAATTTCAGAATAAAAGCAGTGCAGCTATAGCCCATGAATGAGGTGAAATTCAAAAGTATGTTTATTTTGAAATTTCCAATTAACCTTACACTCGCGGTCAGAGTCAACCAAAGGTATGTGGCCCGGGCCATACAATGCCCAGGTCTGTCATACGGGCCAGTCAGTGCCACCCGGAGGGCCGGATGTGGCCCGCGGGCCGTGCAATGCCCAGATCTGTCCTAGATCAACTTTCCCGCGGAAATGACTAAAAATGGAATTTATCTGAGAAGTTACGCTCTGTATTTTTTTGCCTTATAAAAACAAACAGGAATAACAATTTAATTGAATCTAAGCGTTTGTGCATCATGGTTTCGCGCTTCAGTGCCCATTGACGTACTCATTCTGGTGTGTGCACCTTGGCCACCAGAGGGCTCTGTAATACCGATTTTACATGAAGATCATAGAGGATAAAAAGTATATGCCTGTGAATATGATTAAAATGTGTTGCTACATCGTTGCCGTTGCTGAAATAGTTGTAACAGCTGCGTTGTGCGCTAGCATTAAGCTAGCAGGCTTTTGGCAGTTATGTGCTTTGATGAGGTATTTGGTTTTTATGAACTGAATTTGAACAGACGTCTGTTATTGCAGCTTCTTGACAGCCATCCCGAAGGTCCTTGCCGACATTTACAACGGTCTGGGCACGCAGCTCCCCGAGGCCTTGCTGGCCGTCCTTCCGTCGGACTTCTTCAGCGACGAGTCGGTCGCCATGGACAGTGTTTCTCCGTCAGCCTCCTCGCCCCGCCTATCTGCGCACGGCTCGCTTTCCAACTGTAGCGAGCGCCTGCAGGACCTGCGTAATCGCTCTGCTAACAAGAGAAGGTAGGAGGAGGGTTACCGACATCAAACTGATCACATGTTCCGTGTTCCCTAAGTTTGGAAGCACTGTGGTGTTTTTTTTAAAAATGTTTTTATTTTTATTTTTTAAAGGAGCGGGATGCTGACTCGTCATCGCAGTATGACTGAATCCTCGCAAAGTCTACGCCAGATAGAGATGCCTAAAAAGACAACGCGGGCTGTAAGACCAACAAAGACAATTTACCGTATTTTCAGGACGATAAGCCGCTCCTTTTTTCCTCGATTTTGAATCATGGTGGCTAATACAACAGTGCGGCTTTTCTGTGGATTTTTCTTTCACCACTAGGGGCGCTCTATAATTCAGAAAATACGCTAAATAAACCTTTTTTTTCCCTCGGGTCTGTTCTGTTTTAATTAGCAAAGTTGTTGCCGTGTTAAAAGACACTAATTTCGCAGTACAAAATTGTTCTGTACATGCAGTAAACAACAATTTTTTGTCAACATAGAAAATTGCGGTTTATTGTCTTGTGCGGATTGTATATTTTTTGTTTAATTTTTTTTTTTCCAAAAAAGGGGTTGCTTGTGGCTTATATTCAGGTGCGTCTTATGGCCCAGAAAATACGCTAGTCATCAATGACTGCTATCTCATTTGTGTTGTGATCAAATTTCATTTGAATCTGCTTTGAGGCATTTATTTCTATGCTATTTAACTCGCCTCCATTTTATTCTGTTTCCATTAGTCAAAATCAAAAGTCAGTACAGCTATGGAGAAACCGGTCGCACTTCCACAACCTCACAAGCAACAAACGCATGGTATGAGTTGCTTTAGAATTTGCAGAGACAAGTGTCTTGCTGTCTTATAATACTTGGCTTTGTCTCAGAAGTGACCAAGGTGAGAAGAAACCTGTTCAATCAAGAGGTTGTGTCTCCATCCAAGAAGAGCAAACTCCCGCGCAGCCAGTCTGTGTCTGCAGTGGAGGGGCTGAAACGCAAGCAGTCACACAAGTCTGATGGTAAAAACCGTCATCCAAATGCACTGCACTCCTCTGCAATGACCAAATGAATATTGTGTGTTTGCTCCTTCTTCAGAGAGGCACCGACTCATAACAAACAAAGTGTGTGAGACACCCCGCCACAAGCAGGTGTCCAATCGTCTCCTTTATCGACAAAAAATGGGGCGGTACGTGTCATTAAAAAAATTTTGATCTTACTTGATTCAAAGGTTTTTTTTTATTTTTATTTTCTTGCATGAAAGCGGCTGCACAGTTAGTCTGCTACATTCAATGTCATTTTGTGTCGTGTCCATAGAAGCGCCATCCAAAATGAGGATTGCATTGTGGAAGAGTCGCCAGTCAAACCAGCGCAAGGTATGAAGTCAAGATTTTGTGCTCAGCTGACATTGCATTGAAATAAACAATTTGTTTTGGCAGAAGTCAGAAGGAGCCCGAGGATCAAGGAGTTTGCCAGGAGACACTCAAGCGCCTTTTATTCCAGTTCCCAACCGCATTCCCGCAACCTTGAGAGGGCGCTGTCTGCCTCCCACCTTCCACCCAACGAAGGCTGGTTCACTGACGTTAACGTCCAGAAGGTTCGCTCACCCATGAGGCTTCTTTTTGGGGCCGCCGTGTCTCCCGCTCATCTTTCCACTTCTACAAGCTCAACACGGACCAGCAGGACTCGGCTGTCTACAGACTCCAGCGTGTTTGAGGTAAATAAAAAAAAGTTGAGAACTAAATGAACGTCTTTGCGTCTTTTCCCATCCTGCAGGAGTTTCGCCCACTTCTGTTGCCTCGGTCGGGACTTTCGTTGTGTTGTGGCTTTTGCAATTGTTGTGAGCTTACTCGGCCACCTTAAATCTCAGCGCATTTCTACAAAAACAATTTGCAGTTTTTTCCGGCCTCTAAACCGCACTATTTTTTTGTGGGGAAAAGAAACCAAAAAAATGATATACACGTTGGACCAGACTATAAGCCGCAGTTTTCTATGTTGAAAAAAATGAGTTGTTTACTGCATGAACGATTGTGTACTGTGAATGCGCATAAAGGTACATCAACAGATTGTTAAAACCGTGCCTTTCAATACGGCAACAACTTTGCGAATTAAAACAGAACAAACCCGAGAGAGAAAAAAAATCCAGATTTATTTAGTGTATTTTCTGAACTCTCGAGCGCCCCTACTGGTCAAAGAAAAATCAGCAGAAAAGCCGCACCGTTGTATTAGCCGCATGGTTCAAAATCGAAGAAAAAATTAGCAGCTTATCGTCCGGAAAAAATGCTCGTCATGTCACTCAAAAGTCGAGGTACCACTTCATAGGAAAAATGCTTTATGAAGGCTCTGAATTCTAATGTCGTACATCAATGTCTAATCCTGTGTAGAGTCCCAACAAGACACCAGAAAAGACACGTGGAACATGGGGAGGAACCGATTTTGGGAGCGCAACTCAGAGGACACCGGCAACCCCCAAAACTCCGTCTTCTTCCAGGCTGCGTGGTCTCCCTGCCCCAGAGACCCCCCATGGACAACTTGCTATGGCCTTGAGGGGCGGTCCTTTCAGATCTCCGGCCAGAAAATCGTTTGTGGTGGAGACGCCCACGAAGCAAAGTCCTCTGACCAACCTACCCAAGGGAATTCTCAAGACTCCTGTCAAGACTTTGGAAGCTGCTGGATCTTCTTTTGGGTTACATTCGACATCCAGGACTCCCAAAAAGATCGTCTCTTGGTCTCCGTCACCACGAAAAAAATGTACCACGCCAGACAATGCCGTCACTTTCAAGATGCCCGAATCACCTCGCCTTGCATCTGGATTGTTGAAGACGCCCAACAAGTTCAACAGCCCGCCAAAAAGCCCCAGCAACAAAACGGAGACTTTCAACACCCCTGACAAGTCGTTTCCATCACCACGTGCCTTTTCTTGTCACGTGAGCCTGCTCAGGATTTCGCCAGATGCAACAAGTGACAGGAGACCGCAGATAATGCCTTTCCAGTTTTCACCACCTCAAGAACACCACACCTCAAGACCTCGCACCCGTATGTCCAGCCCGGTTCACCAGATGGCCACTCGGTCCAGACCAACATCTGGCACAAGTCCCAAGACTGCCTCCCCCTGTAAGCAAGCTTTGGCTGCTTCGATGAACCTTGCCGTTACATTTCCAGAACCGTCACGGACAAACATAAGGCCTGGTCGGGTTGCTCGAACCTCCTGTCAGAACTCAAGATTCCAGATGGATGACGCATCAAATAAAGAATCTGCTCAAATTCTGGAAAGCAACAGAGAATTAACAGAAGAGACAATGGCTGAAAGTGTTCCGTCATCTCAAATTGAGGCGAGTTCCCACTCAGATTCGCAGCTCTTGGACTCTTCACAACTCAATTCCACCACAGACGACAGTAACGACATTGTGGACGCGGCGGTCGTGAAGACGCAGTTTAGCGGAGGCCTCAAGATGAATATTAGCTTTTCTCGCAAGCCTTCAAAATCCAGCAAAGACGTTTTGACGGCGGCCACAGTTCAGGCCCAAGATACTCCCAGTCGCAGCTACGGCTTCCGACAGACGCCCGACCGCCAACAGCGGGAGGCGGCTGCACGTTTGGGCTACTCAAATGAATTTCCGAGGTTCTCAACCCCCAGAGGCCCGCCTCGGCATCGGCAGCAAAAAGACACGGCTTCGCCCATATCCACTTCCTATCAAGTCGAAATGGAAATGCAAACATCCGGGCTTCCCAGACTTAAATTCAAACGTACGGACTCCATGAACGTAAGCGACGCTGTCAATGAGGACGCTCCTCGCCTGGGAGCCCAGAGCCCCTTAGTTGCTGGGAAAGCGTCTCAGCTGGACATCCCATTGGCGTTATTACCGAAGCACAGAGATCCCGGTTGTGTCCCGCCCTCCATCTGCAGCCACGCCACGCCCGCAAAAGGACGAGTGATTCAGACACACATCTGCCAGTCCTACACCCCGACACGCTATCCCGCCGGAACCACGTCGCCCGTGGCCATTGCGGACGTATTCCCCCTGTCTCCTTCCCCTCAGAGTGTCGGGAAGGTGACCCCAGACAACCTGAACAGCTGGCCCCGGAGGAAAAGAGCCCATATTGGAGGCAAAGACCGCTGGCGGAAGGGCGATCTGATCGAGGAGGCGGAACTTGGAGTGAGCCGGTTGTCGGACGCAGAGGACCCCGATGAGCTCGGCAGTAAAACCACGGACGACGTTTCGACGTGGAAGCTAGCGGGTAATCCTGCAGAAGATGCATCTCCACGATGTTCCGACGACAACTGGATGGCACCTGATCCTCACCGAGATGAAGGAGACCTAATGTGGACAGCCGCCGGTGGAGACGTCTCGGCCGGTAAGATGATGATGAGGAAGAAACCTTGCATATTCGCACTTTAATTAACAGCTAAACAACTCTACACTCTCATTGGCTAAACATTTCACTTAAGCTCCGCCTTTTAAAGACAGACACAGATAGCACAAATGATGAAAAAAATAATAAATAAATACCTGCACCTCACATAAACATTGAGTCAAATTAGGCATAAATATATTTTTTCGCTGATAGCACTGTTTTTTGTTTTGCACATTTTTATTGAATCAAAGATGCAAGAAAACGTTTAATTTATTTTTTGTCTTGTTTCTGCCCTCTTTTTTCTCTCTAGCACACAAGGGGTTCATAATAATAGTAATTATAATATTTAATATGGCAATATACTTTGTATTTATGAATTAAGTGTTAGGTTCAACAACTGGTGGAATTTTTTCTGAAACCTAGCTGGTAAAAAATGATTTAAAAAATGGTCAAACTTAAAAAAAAAATAATTTAGCAAAAAAACTTGATGTGCTAAAAAAAAATGTAAAGACATTTTTCGAAGCTGCGTCAAAAATACATACATAAAGTCATCTGTCATTGGAATTTGCTGTTGACTGGATAATCTGCCAAATACCAGAACCTGGCGAGGCAGGAGAAGCCAAATAGTTGGTTCATAGGTTTGACATTGGCATTTCCTAGATTTTCAAAGAGATTATCTGCAACTTGTTAAATGTGACTCTGTGAAAAGTGGCTCTTGCATCCTTGTCTTTTTTTCTGTAATCGCACCTTTGAAGAAACTGTGCGCACACCTGATTTGGACAAGTTCTATGCCGCCATCTTGTGGCCGCCACAGGCAATCACAACCATTTTGGGCAGATTTATCCCTGTTGGTGCCATAACTTGGACCCTGTCTGTTGCCAATAACCGGCGTTCGCTGTATCGCACAGATTATCTCCATTAGCTCGTAACGATCATTTGAAATAATCCAGACAAAGGTTAAGATGCCGTTATTTATTTTTCATCAGTAACCACACCTCCCGGCTCAGTGTTGAGGACGCCGATCACGACCAGTGGGATCCTGGCCCTCACTCAGTCGCCATTACTCTTCAAAGGAAAGCCAGGTTCCACGAGCAGGAGAACGCCTTGCTTTAAAGGTAAGACCCGCTTTCTTGTCCACAAAGTGCCAAGCAGCAGTTTTGTAACGCAGTCTTGCGTTTTGCAGTGAACGCACGTCGTCGACCTAAATTGCAGCCCAAAAAAAAAAAAAAAATTTTATTCAGCGTCTCGGAACATCGTTCACATTGGAACTGCATGGCACAACAATCGGCAGCATTTTATTTGATTTTTTTTTTTTTTTTGCCCAAAAAATACTCAACCATAACGTTGTATACATTTTCCATCAAACCACAAAGCTGCCTTGTTGCATACTCCACCCAGAAAATGTCAAAACTCAACGTTTTATTTAAAAAGTGCCAAACACGAATAACGCGCTTGTTGCTTTTCTAACCAACTGGACGACTGGACTTGAATCTCATCTGTGTCAGACGTTGCAGTCGAGACGAGTTTGGAAGCACAGGCGAACGTCTCAGCATTCGGCCAGCCCACCCGACGCTCGTGCAGAAGGAAGAGGCTGCTTCACTGAAACTCGGAACACTTCTCCACAACACTTGAAACGTGCCACACGCGGACGGTCCCTTTTCTCCATCATTCTGTTTTATACATTTCAATGTACTCATGGAGGAATTGAGTTCATTTTCCAAACGTGTCGTTCCTGCAGCAAGTTGAAAATCTGGAAGTACTTTCATCAATCTCGGCCTCATTTTGTCACGTGCGTCCTATAAATGTTTATTTATTTGTTGCTGTTCAGTGATTTTAATTCAAAGGGAATGATTGAAGCTTTTATTTGTCATGTACATATTCTACAGTCTTGTAAATAAATGCTGGTTTTCACAAACCATTTCCTGAGAAAGTTTGTCTATTTTTTATATATGTCGTTCACCAGACATTCTCAGGTGTCCCAAGGATGATTCAGTGCAACATATAATGGCCGGTGAAACAAAACATACCACGGGTTTTTCCCCTCACGACCATGAAATGCAGAACCGTTTCAGTGAAGTTGCGCAACAGTGCATTTTAAAATCCGTCCCCTAATAATGGACTTTGGTCTGGGTGCAGATTCACAGCGCCTATGTAACATAGTCATGTTCAAATGACTTTTTTTTTCCCCCTTCAATTCTTCCTCTATGTAACCAGCTCTCACCAATGCTTTAGTCGTACTTAGTGCTTGCAACTAATCACGTCCACGTAATTATGTTCACTTCCCTGCCGAAATACAAAAGTTGAACCTTGATCCCGAGTCCTGATGGCTTGATAAGGAGCTCATGACCGGAATGGTAAGGAGTGGCCTGGCCTTATTAGCACTCTCGTGCCTGGCGGCAGCTCACATCTAGACATTTGATTACTCTGCTGGTGTGCTCGTCGTTAAGTACAAATGGCTCATTTCTTCAGCCTAATAGTATAATGTACAAAATCCTTTGTACTAGATTGAAGAAAAAAAGAAGTTTTTCTTTGTAGATTCTCAATCACCCGGATCATGGTATTCTACAAAAGTTGAAATGACACAATTGGACTTGGTTGCTTGAATTTTAAGTTTTTTTTGGTTTGTTTCCCCCCCCCAAGACAATTATGCAATTAGGCTAACAAAATAAAATGAAATACATTCAAACTTTGTGAATTGAGAATTGTGATATTCGACACATTTTTATATTATGATATTGGTGTTGCAACTGTTATGATCTGATGACAGTGCATGTATATATATATATATATATATATATATATATTAGGAATAGTACAAATAGTTGACATTTTTTCGACTTGCTTCCGACACTTTCAATGAATTGTGACAATCTGGCCAATTGTGACATTGGACCCAATTGTCCATGAATCAAGTAAGCATTTTTTTTAATATTACTATTATAAGAGAGCAGTAATGGAGAGGAGTATTGAACAGATATGCTGAATTTGAAGCGTCATTCTCTCATTTGCAACTGATGCCCTTCACAATTCACATCACGTACATCATTACCACTTTTGCGATGATAGGAAAAACGGTTTCCTGTCGTGACCTTTCACAATAAAAGCGTTTTCACAATTCGTCATCGTGAGCCTTCGTACAAGTAACACAAATCGATTGGTTTTTACACTAGCGCCGAATGATTGATGCCAAATGCCACGACATACATCGGCGCCATTTTGGAACCCACAAAGTTAAAAAAAAATGGCCGCAGATCAGACTCTATCTTGTTTTGAAAGCGCACATCCGGTGTCGCTCTTATGCCTCCAACTCCGACTTGACGTCATCTCTGCTTTTTTCGTTCCTTCACAGGCTCCATCAGCACCACCGCGCACTCACATCCACTTGTCCTTCTCTTCTCGTCCTCCTCCTCCGTCGGTGTGCTTACGACTCAACTCATTTGAAAGATGGCCAGCAGCTTCTCTCGGGTCCTGTCCTCCAAACGCAACGTGGGAATCCTGTCGGTGATCGGCGGTTCTCTGACTGCCGGATTTCTGCTGCACCGGCAGCACGTCAACGCCGGAGCCCCCGGGCGCAGGCTCTACCCCGCCAGGTAACTGCATTGACGGGCCTCTGCCAAGATTTAGCTCGAGAAGTGCCAAGTACGTAACGTTCGCGTATCCCTAGTTGTGCCGCAAATGTACGCGAGGCTTTCAATGAATATTCTACACGTTGACGCTTTTGTTCTGGAAACGAGGCAATTAGGGTTAGGGTTAGTTGAGGGCTGTCACACAAACCCATTTGTTTGTGGTTATTGTATTATTATTTTTATTTATTATTGCTGTTGTTGCTATCTGCTTGAATATTTCGTATTCTTTGAAATCAAAACAATCTTGATGAGCAGAAACTCTATTTGCTGCTTCAAAACTTGTTTGGCAAGTGTCACTCGCTCTATCTGTCCATCCGTCCGCCTGCCAAGCACTGCCTATCTCCCTTCCTACTATCGTGATTCTTACCCTTAAACTCCAGGTCCGTGGGCCAGACTTGGCCCGCCACCTCATTTTTCGTGGCCCATGAAGGCAAATTAAATGCGCCAACTTCATGTTACTTGCAAAAATACCAATATTGCAAACTGAGCATTTTTTTCTGTTACTAATCGGCCTTTTAAAATAATTGGAAAGTTGTTGATCAAACGGTTTTTTTTGTGTGTTTTTTTTTTTTTTTTTACATTTCCAGACTAGTTATCCATCAATTTGTTGTACATATGTGACAATAGGGCATTAAGGCGTACATTTAGATGAGGTCACAGTGGTCCTCACACGACATCCATAAATTCCATGTGGCCCACGACAAAAATGAGTTTGACATCCCTGCAGTCGGCTCAAAGGACAGTATCGTAAGTAGCCCGAAGGGTTCCTATAAAAAAAAAAAAAAATCACCAATAAGTCTATTTAATATTATCGTCATCCATTGTGACAGTCAGCACAGCTTCAACATGAGTAACAAAAAAAATGCTCTTAAATCATGATTCACTTGGGAAAAATGTCATTGGTCCACGTCATTTCTCTCTCACGGCTATAAACTGATCGCAACTGGTCAAATAACTAAATAAAAAAACTAACTGAAACTTAGGCAGTATGTATCTATTTATTGCAGTCGGTGTTGAAATGTCGACGATGGCACAAGTCGAGCGACTGCTTTAGAAATGAAATCACTTTGCCCGCATTTTAACTGCGGTTCGACCTTCTGCTGTCACTGTATTGATAAATGTGTGTGTGTGTGTGTGTGCGTGTCCCGAGGCACGTCTGCATGCATTACAAAGGTGCACGTATGACCAGATTAGGTAAACATTATCTCACCTCACCGCCAGATATAAAACGCTGCTCTAGAAGTAGACTCTTCCATCGTGTGCACACTTTGTACAAAACCAAAACGATACCGATTGCTCTGCTTGCCGTGCGTTTCGGATCATTCGCATGTCACAACGTGAGCCAAGGACGCCCGCTCTACCTGTAGACCACACACGTTTGAAAATCAATCGCCTCAGTCAAAAAGTGGACACAATAGAGCGGAACCTCCACGAGGGCGTAAAATCGCCCTTGAATTAGCCTTTGAACGGCGAGTTGACAGACTTTCTGTCCGCGTAATCGAGCATAGATAAGCCTTGGCAAGGGTGGCAGCCGGTGGACTCGATTGATCTTGAAAGGAAAATGGCGATTTTGGTGCGCGTCTTTTGCCAACATGGAAATAATGAATCCCTTTTGCAAGAAACTTGACGCAGACGCACTTGATTTGCTTGACTAGGCTCCATCAAGTGATGCGGAGGGCCCAATCTGGCCCCCGGGCCTTGGGTTTGACATACGCAGGAGATTGAATCGGCGACTGCATCGGCTGTCTTTTTATCTCCTCGCAGCGGCCGAGAGCCATAAGCAAAACTGCTTTCATATTTCTCAACGCTTTTATGACACGGCCCGCGTCAGCATTTGTCACATTTCGAATAGCACCACTTTTGTAAATCGAAGTCTCAGGTTTTTCACCGTGCATCAAGGCCCAAGAGAGGACATTTGGTCCAGAAAGAAGGCGAGCTTTTAGGTAAAAGGAAATAAGTCCCAGAAGCAAGTTCTGAAACGGCAAATCAACGAGGCAATCTCTGTCACCCCTCTGCGTCTTGTTTTTCAAGATTTCTTGACAAAAATTTGCCGACGGGGAGGGAGGTCAACGTGTGACTGGAAATTGTTCACCTCAATCTCCCTACCCAATCCACCACCTCCCCGTATTTTTGGGGGGAAAGTTTTTTTTGTTCATTCATTTTTTGTTCTCTGAAATTTTGTTGCCAAATTTAATGTTGTGTTTGTGTGTAATGACAATAAACGGATGTCGAACCGAGTATGACAAATTGATTTGCAGCAACCTGCTGTCAAAGGTAAACACGCGTTTGCCGTCCTTTTGTTTGCGCAGTGCGGAGTACCCCGACCTGCGCAAACACAACAACTGCATGGCCAGCCACCTGACGCCCGCCATCTACGCCAAGCTGTGCGATAAGGCCACGCCCAGCGGCTACACGCTGGACCAGGCCATCCAGACGGGCGTGGACAACCCCGGGCACCCTTTCATCAAGACGGTCGGCATGGTGGCCGGAGACGAGGAGTCCTACGAGGTCTGCCCTTTCTTACCTACCGCTGCTTTGCCGTTTGTTGAACATGAGCGTAAGGAAACAAGTGGAAATTCTTTGATGCCGGTTGCGGGCGGCGCCACTGAATCGGTGTTTGCAGTTAGAGGTGTCCAAATTAATCGATGAATCGTCTTCTGTTTTGATAAATGATTAATCGTTTAGAGCCAGTTGAACACCGGCTCTAAACGACTTATCAGTTACTTTCATCAAGTACGGTCGCTCTCATTCTCAAAAAGGTTGCCGAGTGATGTCTTGTGTGACATCCCTTGATTGTGGTTTATTTCTCGCCGTTTCTCTTAACATTAAGGCAAGGCAGCTTGATTTATACAGCAGCTAACTCAACGTGCTTCGCAAGACGAAGCATTTCAAGCATTTACAAACAAAACAACTCAAGACATTTAAAAACAAATTGAAGAAATCCAAGACAAACAATCGGTTATTTGCACCAATAATTTGAATGCAAAATAAAATTGCATCCGATTAGCAAAATAATCAAAAAGCCTAATCGTTTAAAAAAAAAAAAATTTAATTGTGACAGCCTTATTGGTGTCCGAGCTGATCGTCGTCGTGCATTTGCTTGAAAAAGACACCTGCTCTTTTTGGGGTGGTTTCGGGTGTTGCGCATTACTGCCACCTACAGGTCGGGAGTTGAACTTGATGGCGTGTCATGCCATGGCTTGTTTTAATCAAATCAAGACAACACATTTTCTGTCGTTTATGAACTACGCTGACTTTACATGGGAACCGATGTTCTTGGCAGACCAAAAAAAATAAAATAAATGAAAATTACTCAATGAAAAATGTGGCTTGTAATTGTTTGTTGTTTCAAGGTGTTTGCGGACCTGCTGGATCCCGTCATAAAAGAGAGACACAACGGCTACGATCCCCAAACCATGAAGCACCCCACCGATCTGGACTCCAGCAAGGTACCGCTCACCCTCAAGCGTCCTTGTCAGCGGAACACGATTATTTATATTCCCCGTTTCGAGCCGTGGCATCACAACAAGATGAAAAAAAACATTTTCACTCACGGTGACAGCACTTCATTCGTGACAAAGCATTTTGCAGCACATACACACAACAGCGAGCGTTGACAACTTCACCAAGCGATCAGATGCTAACGCGGTTAGCTAATGCTAATCTCATCCTTCAATAAAACTCAGTGCAGCTCTGCTTACCTTTTTGATATGATATCCAAGGTGGCGTCATTTATTTAGTTATTTTTGGTGGGTCGAGGGGGCGGGGCGTGCATGATAGTGTTTCCATCAGTGCATTCTGGCAGCTTGAAAGTCACTCTGAATATTCACACGGCCAAGCTCCAAGTCTTTGGAAGAGAAACAAGTCGCCCCACCGTGACTGGCTAAAATACAGAACGGCAGACACATTTTCAAATGCAGGTTGCTGAAAGATTTTTTTGGCTTGTTTGATTTGACATTGGATGATATTCGTAGACACCCCCCCCCGCTGTTATCTGTATTCCCGTTTTTCTGTTCTTTCTATAACATCCCGAGATGCCACAAGATGGCACCGAAGCCCTGTCCAATAGAAAAGCAGTAAATGGCGTCAAATGGTGAAAGTAGGTTGTCGTGTTGACGAGGAGCTACATTTAGCCCGGGTTGAAACCGGAGAGCCTTTGCCACGCAAAATAAAAGTCTGTGAAAGCCATTTCTTTTTTTAGGATCGGAAGTCTATTCACCAAATCTGACGGCTGACGACATATTTGGCTTTCAGCTCCAGTCGGGCCACTTTGACGAGAGGTACGTTCTGTCGTCGCGGGTGAGGACGGGACGTAGCATCCGCGGACTGAGCCTGCCGCCCGCCTGCACGCGGGCGGAGCGCAGGGAGGTGGAGCGCGTGGTGGTGGACGCCCTCGCCGGTCTCAAGGGCGATCTGGCCGGGAGGTACTACAGCCTGACCCAGATGACGGATCAGGAGCAGCAGCAACTCATCGATGTGAGCAACAATCTGTTTGGATGTGCATGCAAATGAATTCATGACATGACCTGCCAAGCGCTTGTGGTTTTGGCCATCCTAGATTGCTTTGGGCGTAACGGCACGTGTCCCCTCCCCTCTGTTTCCGTCAGGACCACTTCCTGTTTGACAAGCCGGTGTCCCCGCTGCTGACGTGTGCGGGAATGGCCCGCGACTGGCCTGACGCCCGCGGTATTTGGTAAATTGCAAGAATTTGCGGTCAATCGTCTCAAATTTAAAAAAAAAAATACTCGGCCATTCAAGTAGCACCATTATTAGCACCAACGTTAAAGCGACACAAAAGTTCAATAAAAATGAATGCAAGTATGCTGTACTTTGTTAAAGCACCCAACTGTGCTTCTCAAATGTATTGGACTGGATTAGTTTGAATATTTGTTGCATTTATATACAGATGAATTGATTTTCTAAATATGGACAAAATATGTGCAGATGTGCGTCTGTCTTTACAGAACGAACGTGCGGAAGATTCATTAATTCTCAGAGGTGCTTATCCATGTTTTCCCTTTTTTTTCTGTTTTCACCCATTTTCTGCAAAAAAAAAAAATGTCCACATTTCTTTTGAAGAATTTTTGGTTTTAAATGAACGTCTCGGGATTGGAGTCAGTAAGCTAGGCCACCCAGTGGTGAAAATTGTAATTACAACTTAAAACTTAAAACTGCTCCCATACACCACGGAACTGGCGGCCTCACTTTCCTCTCCTTGCCTTCATGTACGCGTTACAATATATCAATTATTGTCCTCACAAAGGGGAATTTGAGCCTCTGATTCAGATTGTGTTACTTTAGTGAGTTGATGTTAACACTTTCTTTCTTGATTTGAACATTTTCCATCCTGGCAAAGTTGCAGCCGCTGTTTTCTTCTTGTTGAGCTGCGCCTGGAGAAGCACAAACGCTTCAAAATTGCGTGGCGGCGCGTCGCATTACGGCACATCAGCCCGCCACAATCAATCGCCGCCTTGGCCTGCCGTATCGCTTATCCCCTTAATAATTCACCTGCGCTTCTTTCTCTTTCGTTTCCATTGTGTTAACATTCAAGTACCAGCAGGTCTTATTTGTGATGGTCATGTAGCCACAACATTAAGCAGCATCCTTTTTAATTTAATTTAATTTAATTTTATTTAATTTAATTTAATTTAATTTAATTTAATTTAATTTAATTTTATTTTATTTTATTTTATTTTATTTTATTTTATTTTATTTTATTTTATTTTATTTTATTTTATTTTATTTTATTTTATTTTATTTTATTTTATTTTATTTTATTTTATTTTATTTTATTTAATTTAATTTAATTTAATTTAATTTAATTTAATTTAATTTAATTTTATTTTATTTTATTTTATTTTATTTTATTTTATTTTATTTTATTTTATTTTATTTTATTTTATTTTATTTTATTTTATTTTATTTTATTTTTTGCTGTTGACTCACAGAAGAAGAAAACCATACGCAGCACAAAGCAGCGAGCGCATTTTAATCTTTGGAACGCGACGGCTCAATCACCTTGCGGGCAGCCCGGCGTGACCGTCAAGTATTTTTTTTTTCTCCTGTGCAGGCACAACAACGACAAGACTTTCCTGATTTGGGTCAATGAGGAGGATCACACCCGAGTGATCTCCATGGAGAAAGGAGGCAACATGAAGCGGGTCTTTGAGAGGTTCTGCAGAGGCCTCAAGGAGGTTTGACTGAGTCTGGCTTTGCTTCCACCGCGCGCGTGGGCGGTAGAAGTTTAAACTCGAGGACAGAAATAGACAGAAGGGGAGGTGAGGGTGAGCACATGAGCCAATTGCACACTGAATTATATGGACAGACGAAGTTAAGGTTTCAAATCAAGACGTCACACCAGAATTAGGGCAGAGGATGGTTTCAAATTGTGAGTTTGGGATTCAAAATAAGTTTAGAGGTTCACATTTTCAAGTTCAAGTCTTGGTTAAGTTTTAAAGCAAGGCTTGGGAATTTTCAATTTGAGGTGGTGGGTTTCACCCAAGAATTCAAAATTAGATTCGAGTTGGCGTTTGAAGCTTGATGAGCTTCCATGTCAAATTAGGGCTTCAAGCCTGGGTTGGGTTTCAAATCAAAATTTTAAGCCTGAGGCTGTCAAACTCGGGTTAGGGTCTCAAGTGAGGTTTCCAGTCTGAGTTAAAATTTCAAAGTCGGGCTCAGATGAGAACGTTCAAGCAAATGGTCGCCACCAATGCGTCTGGTCCAAAGCGTTTGTGCCGTGCAGGTGGAGCATCTGATCCAGGAGCGAGGTTGGGAGTTCATGTGGAACGAGAAGCTGGGTTACATCCTCACCTGCCCCTCCAACCTGGGCACTGGCCTGCGGGCGGGGGTCCACGTCAAACTGCCCCTGCTGAGCAAGGTAACTGTTGCTTCCCTTTTTCTCTCTTTTTTTTTTTTTTTTTTACTTTTTTATTTATTTTTTTCTTGGACTCCTGCAGGACCCTCGCTTCAGTAAGATCCTGGACAACCTGCGTCTGCAGAAGAGAGGGACGGGCGGCGTGGACACCGCCGCCGTGGGTGGAACTTTTGACATCTCCAACCTGGACCGGCTCGGACAGTCCGAGGTACGACGCTCAACGACTTGGCCCCATCTCGCATGGAATCAAATCTTTTGCTTTCACCTCAAATTTGAAAATAGAGAGTTTATTTGTTTTTTTTTTCAATCGACCTCCACACAGCATTTCATCG
Source organism: Idiotropiscis lumnitzeri (assembly GCF_059441095.1). Classification (NCBI taxonomy): domain Eukaryota; kingdom Metazoa; phylum Chordata; class Actinopteri; order Syngnathiformes; family Syngnathidae; genus Idiotropiscis; species Idiotropiscis lumnitzeri. The sequence goes on along the minus strand of NC_142396.1, from coordinate 2,532,443 downwards.
AAAATCCCGGCAACACTAATTCAGAGACAGAATACGCCACAAAATAAGATGACAGTGGTGCCGTTATTATTTAGTTTTTCCCCATTGAAATGAATGAAAATGCCATTTATACATTCAGCCTCCCAAAAACACAACCGGAATTATTGTAATGTATAATACTGTAAAAAAAAAAAAAAAAAACACTGACAGATTTTTTTTTAATTTATTTCTTTTTTTTTTTACTTCTGTTCAATGGGCGTAGTGCTACTCCTTCTGGTGTGCACACTTTGGCCACCAGGGGGCAACATAACACAGACATGGTCATACTTGGTGACAGCCACAAGTTCCTTCTCAATAAACAGCAGTATTATCGGTCGCTCTTCACAGAGGATAAAGAATACATGCCTGTGAGCGCCGTTACATCGTGTCATCATGTTGTTCTATCCTTTTTGTGCTCATAATTGTCATCAGGCCGCATTTTTCGAATTCACCCTCGCATGGCCAGAGCTCTGTCTTTCACTCACGTACAGAAATGCCAACCTTAGGTATTGTAAGTCCACAAAAAGCTCAAGGAAAAAAAAAAAAAAAAAGCCATTTCCAGTGCTGGCCGTCGAGCTCACCGTTGCTTCTTGTTGCCGCCCGCAGGTGCAGTTGGTGCAGACGGTGGTGGACGGCGTCAACTGCCTGGTGGAATGCGAGAAGAGGCTGGAGAAAGGCCAGGACATCAAAGTGCCCTCGCCCATCAAGCAGTTCAAGTAGCTCGCTTCATGAGCACACCTGCGCCCCCCCCTCCTGCCTCACACTTGACCTGCCAGGCACACACATGCACCAACGGCCCCCAACTTGTACTCATAGATAAGCAAACAATATCGTTGTCGATGTTTCATTTAGTGCTCTTTCACCCCAACCACCTCTCCAACTATATCATCATCATATTTAATACTCCTGTCTCAGGTTGAAAACGGGTGGGGAGGACATTTCCATGGAAAATTAAACCTTTTTTTCATCATTAGTTGACATCCATTGAAAATAATACAATAAAAAAAAAAGGCATTTCAAAAAGATGTATTTATAAGTACGACGTTTTGAAGTTTGAAATATTTGTGGGAGTTTTCAAGGTTATCTTGACTTATTTGAATTTAATGAACAATTCATTGAAGAGCAAAAACGTGAGTTGTGTTAAATAGAACATGTCGCCTGGTCCAACCCATGGAAAAAAAAAATAAATAAATAAATAATGCCGCCCCAGCATGCACTTTTTGCAATCCTCTCGCAAGCTTCTTAAGACTCGCCTCTTTCCGCAAACGGGCATTTTGCCGTCGACGTTTTTGTTACACCTGTGGTTTACGATGCTGAATTTCACAAACATGCGAGGCGAGACGCTCTTCCATGCCTTCGTGCCGACAAACAAAAACGTCAACTCGAAAGCCCTCCTAGAAATGTTCTAATTGTTTGCTTCATTTCCGCGCAACATTGAAAGTTCCTGCAATTTTTCAACCCTACCCCTGACACTGCGGAGCCGCACCAACGCGGCGCCGGGCTTCAGTGGTATTGGTTTTAACGTCGTAAGCCGACGCCAAAATGTCTATAAGCAGCATGCTGAAAACGCAAGATGGCCGCTCCGAGCCAAGGCGACCGGTCTGCTTTGGTTTGGCTCGGCCGCCCTTCCCCACCCACAACACCGCATGCCACCTTTGTCCCCCCCCCCGACTCCACCCCTCCCACCTTGTCATGACTCGGTGCTCATGCTACTCATCACTTGAAGTGGATTTGAATGTGACGCTCCAAAAGTCCAAGCTGGTCGCTGTCCTGTAAGCCATTGAAGCAATATCTTAGCTGCTCATCACTGAATGTCACACGCGTGTCTTTTATTAAACAAATCATCGATTTAGCGGAGAGGACGTCTCGTGCCTTTGTCTTTCGTCACTTTGGGAAGCCAACGATTGAAGTCAACGCTTCGGCAAGGTTTAAAGAAACAATCTGCAGGCTGGAGCCGGACGGACATTTTGAGCCGTAACACTCGTCTTCAATCGAGGTGTTAGGGTTTCAAGTCAATGTGGGGTTTCAAAACAGATTCTGGGTTTTAAAGAAACGGCGGGGGGGGTTGTTTTGGGATTAGGATTTCTTTGTTCTTTGTCTTGAGTTTTGAATGAAGGTTTCTTTCAAGACAGCGTTAGGGCTTCAAACCAGGTTTACAGTTTCAGATTAAGGTTTTAAACCTTGACTAGAGTTTCTCTTCTGTCTCTGTATCTTTGCAATGATGCAAAAATTATTTGTTTTCATCACAGTTTGACACACAAAAAAAAAATGGCAAGAACTCATTAAATTGGTGGTTGTGCATGATTGGTTCAAGTGATTGCATCGCAACTTTTGGATGTTACAGTCTGCTTGCATTGGGGGCCACGTAGGGGCTGTATCCCACCAGATCCAACTAGCTCAAAAGCTTGTCTCATCCTCTTCCTGTTTACAAACCATCAAATTCAGAATCGCCGCGGCAACAGCGTTCGTTGAAATGAAAAGCATTGCTTCTCTTTTCGTCTTAAATATCTTTCGATTAAACACCCAAACGTTGGAGAAGGCCGGATAAACGCTCTTCTCTTCATGTTCTGAGATTATTGTTTATCTTTGGCAGAGCTCTGCATTTCACGGAGTGCTCGTGTTTTCTCAATCAACTATTGTTTCCACGTATGTGACACAAAACATGCTATTGTCTGAATGTAGACAACAAAGTGCCTAGTGTTTTGTTTTTTTTTTCTTCCGAAGAGACATGCAGCATTGCAGGAGCTTAACGGCAAGTGTGACATCAGCATCTTTCCCCTCCTCCTTGTTCCATATTTTGATTGCGGAGCCAGCGGGTTACCGTGGCAACCACTTCTGTGGGCCTCCAATGGGGGCAGGAAAGAAAAGAGGGACCGTATGGAGACAAAGAAGGAAAAAAAAATCTGAAGGTCACATTTGGCAGCAATAATAATAAAATTTAAAAAAAAAACTTCATTATCATTCTTTCACCCTGCAATTTAGCAACCATCCTAAATTGACCCAAAATTCACAAAAGAAGAAATATTTGGAAAAGTCATTCTTTAGTACAGGACCTACAAACCGAGGATATTCCGTGTCAAATTTGACTACAAAAAAATGTATATATTTTAGATTCATCAGGTTGCGGTAAATTAAGGACAATGGTGGTAATGGTAAAAATAAAAAAATAAAAATCACAATTTTTTTAGGGCACCTTTGTAACAACGTTTAAGAAGGAGCTTGAAACAATCGTACTGTCTGTGTTTCCACCACATTTGTACAGAATCTCGTAGAAACTTACAACTGTTGGTCTTTGAGGGGTCATGGTGGAGTCTCGAAAAAGTCAAACAGCACAAGAATGTACTAAAAATTTGGAACAGAAGTGAAGTTCCTGCAATTGAAAAAAAAAAGAATACTCTGAAAAAAGACAAGTAGAAAAAATACACTATCTCTTTTCTTTGACAGTGGTCATCTATTTATTAATTTCAGACAGGCTATGCATACATTGTGAAAAATTCTGTGGGTCAAAATTTCATACGGACAATTATTATCGTGAGCAATAAAAACACACACGAACACGATTAACCTCATTTGATTTTACACGTTTTCCGTCAAACGCGCACACAAAAAAAATGGAAACTACAAATCTGGTGTGTGATCCTTGCAACTCAGTCTGTGAGCGCCCTCTGCTGGCTAGTTGCTGCACTTTCAGGTTCGTCACAACAGGAATCGCCTCCTCTCTGCACCCAAAAAAGAAATGTCAACAGTTTTAGCAGGTTGCCCCCGTTTTTTCCTTCTTTTTTTTTTTAGCTATGTGCCTCCGTTTATGCTAAGCTAGGAGGGGCAAAGGCGTCATCTCATTCGGCACATTGCGTTGTAAAATTGCGACATGAGAACTGGGAATAAAGATTTCTCAGCTATTAATAAATTGATTTTTTTTAATAGTCTGTCTTCGTAGCACACATTTTGGCATTGACAAGAACGTAAACGTCATGCAAATCGGTTGAAAATTGAGCAAGCTGCGACTGAATTTCAACGTCAAGGCAGTGACGTTTATGGAAAAGGAAAACCTTTCGACTGCTTGTTTTATCGCGCTTATCTCTGGTTAAAGGTCTTCCACAAAAACCACTGAACGCTCGTCTTGACGACTTGGGCATGTACGTAGTTGCGCTCCGATTGGCCGCCTCTGGACGAAACGCCGCTATGCTGCACCCCGATTGGTTGATACGCGCCGAGCGAGACAACCACTCGACCAATAGCGAGCTGCCACAGTGTGATAAGGAGCGGCGTGGAGGCCTGTTCCTGCTTCTTCCCCGCTTGCTGCTTCTTTTTCTTTCGATCCGCAGCCCGGAGCAAGCACCATCGCCAAAACCTCGACGTCTCCCCCCGCCCTCTCCACCTCGCTTTCTTGTCGCGGTGTCGTTTGCAAGCCAGTTCCAAGGACTTGTTGAGCTAGCCCCGAGTGCGATGCTGAGGTTGATCTTCCTGGCCGCGCTCGCCGGGCTCTCCCGAGCCAGCGACGTGCTTGAATTTACCGACGACGACTTTGACAGCAGCGTTCAGGATCACGAGCTCATCCTCGTGGAATTTTATGCGCCTTGGTGAGACATTTTCTAACAATATGGATTGTTTTTTTTTCTCCATGTGAAAGAGCAAAGCGGTAGCTAACGTAACGACGATGGGAGCTTGTTCGCGTTTAACGCTTTAAGTGGCTTAACGTGCTGCTTGCGTGCGTGGTTCCTGACGATGTGTGTTAAAACGCACATGTTAATTGAAATAGGGTTGTACACTGCTACGTTACTGGGATATGTCTTGTTTTTATTTAAAAAAAACAATAATAACAGGCTCGCGATGAAGTGTTGGCATTCTAGCTAGCTCGCAAGAAACGGAACTGAAATGAAACCGTGAGATTCCATTGGAGGATTTTCATATATAATTATTATTTTCAAATCAACGTGTTTTTTTAAATAAAAAAATACGCGAAACTATCGCCAAATGCAGTTTTGAAGTCGTTTTCGTACTTTAAATGCACCGTTAGGACGCACTAGTAAGTTGGGGGCCTGCCCTCTCTCTGTTGTAACGCACCGATTGGACGGCGAAGTTTGGGTGGCTCCCTCTGATTGGTTGACACAAACTATAATGTATTTTCACGTAGCGTAACTTAAATGTTTTTAAAAGTAAAACAAAATATTTTTTTTCAAGAAACGTCACTCAAGAGCAGCAAAACATTTGAAAATGTATCCTACTTTATCAGCAACAAGTACACTGCAGGTGCTGCCCGAACAGAAAACGCAGTAATACAAAAAGCTACCTCCTGGTTGGGTCTCTTAATTTCAAGACAGATTTTACATGGAAACATTTTTAGTCTGAATCTTCAGGTGGTAAAATAATTCAGTGTTAGATTCTTATTTCAGCCCCAAATGATCAAGTATTACTGTTTAAGACCATGCTTAAAATGGGGTGGTACAAGTCAGACAAAGGAAGAATAATAACTCAGCAGTAGCTCATCTATGAGTTCTTTTTAACTAGAGAGCTGTGTTGGTCAGACAAATGTAAAAACGTCAACTATTTGTTGGAGTTTGGTTACTGGGGGCCTTGGGGGTGCCCTTGAGCAAGGCACGGCGCCACCTCACCGAGCACCTTGAAATCTTGTCTTGCGTGCATGAGATGGCATTGTGCCGTGCACAACACAGCAAAGTGTGAGTTCATTTCTGTAAAGTGCACCGTAACACCCTGTTGGATATTTCATAACATTCCCAGCCGAACAAACGCTTCTCTCAGTCAGCAGAGAGCAGATGAAGCATTTTATTTTTGATTCTAAAGTCTCCTCTTTCCTTTTTATAAGGTGTGGTCATTGTAAGCGTCTCGCCCCGGAGTATGAGGCAGCGGCCACGCGTCTGAAAGGCATCGTCTCCCTGGCTAAGGTACGTGAAAGCACAATTGGCTGTTTTTAACTTGGGTTTGTACGCTTCTCTCGTCCATTTGAAAACTTCCTTTTGGTTTTTTTCCTCTCCCAGGTTGACTGCACAGCTCACAGCAAGACTTGCAGCAAATACAGCGTCAACGGCTACCCCACCTTGAAGATATTCAGGGGCGGAGACGTTTCTGGGCCCTATGATGGTCCCAGATCTGCCGGTACAGTTGTACCTTGATTTGAACAGTAAAACAGTAATAATTACACTGCATTAGTAGTAGTAACAATTAGTGTAACGGCCAACGAATCCAATGAGTCTTCACCAGATCATGCATTTTTTTCCTTCTTTTTTGTGCCATCTCATAGATGGGATTGTGAGTTTCCTGAAGAAGCAGGCGGGCCCCGGCTCTGTGGAGATCACCACTGAGGCAGAATTTGAGAAGTTCATCGCCGATAAAGATGCCAGTGTCGTCGGTGAGTTGCCGCACTGCCATACAGCGCCGCCAAAACGGTTTTCTCTGTTCCCCAGCTGGGATTTCTACTGGACAAATTTCAAGGATGTAAAAAGTGTGTGTGTGTGGGTGTGTGTGCACGTATGTGTCACCAATTCTCATCAAAAGTTATTTGTTGAAGGCAGTTTATCCAATATGAGAACCAACTGAAGCCCACGCGAGCATTTGATGATGGGGGGGACATCAAAACTAAATTCAGATGTCTGTGTGTTAAAGTTCTGTAGAGCATAACAATGCTATCCATTTAAAATGTATTGCACAGCAAATTTAGATACAAATTGTACCCAAGTGTGAAATAAATGTCCTTATCTGGATTAAAAAAAAAAAAGGAGCCACTAACGTTATAAGAGCCCCCTTGATCAAATGTTGCTCTTCTAATTTGCTAACTCTTCTACTTGCGTTTGTTGCCTTGAAAATGAAAGTGAAAGTTGGAAGCCATCTCAATCTGTAATTTCCTGTTCTTAACTTTTCCCTCCAGGCTTCTTTGCCGACAACCAGAGCCCAGGTCTCACCGAATTTCAGAAAGCCGCCAACGAACTGAGGGAGAACTACCGCTTTGCCCACACCAGCGTCGAGGCGCTCCTCCAGAGCCAAGGCGTGGACGCAGAGTGAGCGCGACACCTCCTTCCGCCCACTTTGTAGGTTCCCGCAACCAAAAGTGAACAAAAAGTGTAACTTTGATTTTAATTTCCAGGGGCGTCATCCTGTTCCGCCCGCCCAGACTCGGCAACAAATTTGAAGATAGCTCGGTCAAATTCAGCGAGGAGAAATTCACCAAAAACAAAATCAAGACATTTATCAAGGAGAGCGTGTATGTTTTTTTTTTTTTTGTTTTTTTTAAGTTTGTCTGGAATAACGCCTGACTTGTTTTCTCAAGCATAAATATTGGTCTTCCTCGTGCGCTATCAATGCCAACAAACTGATCAGCTCTCACCAATCAGCTTTGGAATCTGCCCCCACATGACCGACGACAACAAAGACCAACTGAGAGGGAAAAACCTGCTGGTGGCCTACTACGACGTGGATTATGACAAAAATCCGAAAGGCTCCAACTACTGGAGGAACAGGTACAGATAGCCTGGTTTTCCCAAAATTTCGTCAACACCGTTTAATGTCGTTCTATTCATTTCAACGGGGGAAATAATGAAAAATGCATTTATTTTTCTGTGTCTACAGGGTGATGAAAGTAGCAAAGAGCTTCTTGGACCAGGGCAAGGAGCTCAGCTTCGCCGTGGCCAGCAAGCAGTCGTTTGGCCACGACTTGTCCGAATATGGCCTGGATGCCTCGCAAGGAGAGCTCCCCCTGGTGGCCTTGCGCACTGCTAGCGGAGACAAATACGTCATGACCGGGGAGTTTACGTAAGTTGGACGGAGCAAATTATTTATTTGATGTCGTGCTTATTTCCCGTCGCTGTTTCTTGGTGCTGCCAAACAGTCGCGACGGAAAAGCTCTTGAAAGCTTCCTGCGGGAATACTTTGATGGCAAACTGAAGCGTTACTTCAAGTCCGAGCCCATCCCGGAGAACAACGACGGACCCGTCAAGGTGAGAAGGCCGCCCGTTGCTTCCAAACATGAAAAGGTCTGGCAAAGCGCCGCTTTAAGATGCTCGCTAAATGGCTTGTAGATTTTGGTGGCTGAGAACTTTGATGCCATCGTTAATGACGACAGCAAAGACGTGCTGATCGAGTTCTACGCCCCGTGGTGCGGTCACTGCAAGAGCCTGGAGCCCAAATACACAGAGCTCGGTGAAAAGGTGCGACAGCCAAGAACTAAACTCCCAAATTTGTATCGATTACGAGTCACCAATGATTCAAAGTTGGCCTGCCGTCTCGTCTCTCATTTAGCTCGCCAATGATCCCAATGTGGTCATCGCCAAGATGGACGCCACCGCCAACGACGTGCCATCGCCTTATGAAGTCAGCGGGTGAGTCGATAGCAAAATTCCAAATGACGTTCTTGACCTCGATAAACATTGTATGTCCGGATGGTTATAAAGTGAAGAGGACCTTCTTGTAATATTGATGTTTGTAAAACCTTGCCTCCCGTAGATTCCCGACAATCTACTTTTCACCAGCCGGCAGTAAGATGCAACCAAAGAAATATGAGGTAAGATTAGTTGCCGACCCGACCACACCAAATCAACGCTCCTCACCTGGGATCGGGAAAGATTTTACTTTGAAATTGTTTTCTGCAGTGATGCATCTGCAAACACGATCAAACTTTCCTGGGAAAAACTTGCCTCGTCACTATTTTGGCATCCGGTTGCATCTTGATACCAGACAACAGTGGTGGCCGGTCAAGGCCTTCTCTGCTGGCCTAACATAATCCAGAAATCATGATCATATTCTTCACATTAATTTCCTATTATATCCCAGGGTTGTATTTTTAGGTCAGAGGTTTTTATCCAATCAGAATTCCGCTAGCTCATGTTGCCAGGCAGGTTTCACAGTAGCAGTAGCACGCACTATTCGTCTGAGGCCTTCGGATACAATCGTGCGGGCATCTGTTCTGTCAAAGTCAATCGGCTTGCAGGATTGATCGACAGTTGTGATTGCCAATCAGATCGCGAGTTGATGACAGCAAGGCCTTCTCGCTGGCCTTACCTTGAAGGTGATGAACGCGTTTTGCGATTGGCTACTCACTCGTGAGGGGGCAGCACTCTGCGGAATCAACGCACCCGGAAGTCGTGACTGGCGACTGTTGCAAAATCTAAAATATATTCTCGCTTTTTGGCCAAAGGAGGGAAAAGTGTGCATTTAATTGCAGATACACTTGCGCGGCCATTTTCAAGACGGACCTTTCGAGAGATGCTAGGTCGTGTGTGTGTGTGTGTTTCTGTACACTTGTCTAGCCGTGGTGTCAAAAATGGTGTTATGAGGGGGGTTCGTTCAAGTCGGACGAAGTACAACTTCCCTGAAGGCCTATGCGTGAAATGCACGGCCTGCCACTGCCAGATAATCATGTTGAACTTTTGAGAAGAGCTTCATTTAGTCAGGGTCGTATAGTTGTTTTGCCGCCATCCTGCGGCATTTATAAAACTTTTTGTGGACCAAGGAATTTCTAATCCTTAATTTGAAATGAAGTGACTATCGGGCTAATGTTGTTGTCTTGCATCATTTCAGGGCGGGCGTGAGGTGAGCGACTTTGTCTCCTACCTGAAGAGGGAGGCGTCCAACCCCTTGGTCATGGAGGAGGAGCCCAAGAAGAAGAAAAAGAAGCCGCATGATGAGGGCGAGCTATAAAAGGAAAAATAATCTTCAAGCGGGACCATGACATCACCGCCATAACTTGATGAGATTTTTTTTAATTGTTTTGGGGGAATCAACAGGAGAGAAGTCAATTATATTCCACTGTCTTAGTGAACTACAAAATGCTCTGAAGCCAAGTTGATTGGGTCGTACCCCTTTATCCAAATAGGATTTATTTTATTTTTTTTTTAATTAAAAAAAAAAACTCTTGTCTACACCGCACCTCCGGCTGTTGATGTTCTTGGGCCACACAGCATTCAACATCATCTGCCGCTCTTTTTTTGTTTTTGTTATACTTGTCACATGAGAGAGGGGGGGGGGGGTAACATAAATAGTGAATGCCTTCTTTTTGCTTGTCTGTTTTTGTACATTTGGAAGGCTTGTGAAATAAAAAAGGCCCACAAAACCGAAACTAAACTTTGTTTCCAGCACTGACTCTGTCAAGGTGAATGAAAAAAATGTTTTTTTTTGTGGGGGCGAGGGGGACATTAAGCATACTCGTTTGGATGACCTTTGGTTGTTTAAAGACACGTTAAGTTTGCGTGGAGAAGCAATCAAATCTATATCTTTAATAGATGATCTCCCGTGGTGTGTGTATTGTGGGATATTTGCCAAAATGAACTTGGAAAAATTCAATTGGGATGGAAATAGGTCATGTGATTTGGGTGTGTTCATGTAACAAGTGAAACCTTTTAATTGAAAACTAAGCATTTGATCAAATGTCATTTTTAATGCTGGAATGGGGTCCACTGTCTGGAGGGAATTAGGGATTTTTTTGTGTATTTTTCCTGTGAGCATAAAACGCGCAAACCGAAGTGAAAACGCAGTTACGCGGCTGCATGTGATTGGTTGAAAAATGAACCAATCAGAAGGTTGCGCGTCGCTCCTTCTGTCATCCGCTGCTGCGCTTTGGAAAAGTGAGTGGCCCACCCGACGCAGTCTCCACCCCGGATATCGGAAGCCTTCCCCGGTCTCTCCTCGCCGAGTATAAAGCGCCCCGGCTGATTTGTGACTCGCTTTCTAGCCGCTCAGTTTTTACGTTGATGGTTAGACTCTGCGAGAGAAGGATGAAGTTCATCTTGGCTGCCACGCTCATCGTGGGCTCCGTGTTTTTCCTCGCCTTCCCCAGCGGTTCGTCGGCCGACGACAAGAAGAAGGGCCCCAAAGTAACCGCCAAGGTGAGTCGGAGCTGCCTCGTCAAAAACGCAGGGGAACGGGATGCTACATCGGAGCTAATGCTAATGCTAATGCTAACCGCTTGCTAAGCCACGTCATACTCACCCAGCTCGCTTGCTTGCTTCCGGCGCAGAACACCAATCTGATCTTTGCGGTGGTAGTGTTAAATTTCGGAAATTAAAAACAACACCCGCTGGCTACATGCTGTGGGTTGTTATTATTATGATTATAATTGACACGCAATTTCTCCACTTACAATTTGTAAACGTAGGTTGCAACCTTTTCATCGTGTCCATTTTACAGTGGTGAGAGGTCAAGGCCTTTAAGGCCTTCTCTGCTGGCCTAACATAACAAAAAATGAATAAATCCTCATCACATTTATGATAAAAGTTAATTTCGTTGTATGCATGAATGTTCTTCACATTCATGTCATATTATAACCCACGATTGTATTTTTAGGCGAGTGTTTTTTTTATCCAATCAGAATTCAGCCTTTTCATGTTGCCAGGCAGATTTCAAAGTACCAGTGATGGCACGAGTGGATGAGAGTTAAGGCCTCGCAATTACATCCTTTTATTCGTTCATGCTCCCCCCAATCAGAATATGGAACCATTTTTGCAATGTTTTGAGCAGACACTCTGCCTGAGGTGCGTGTTGCTGTGCTGCGTGCTTGCTTGTGTCCCACAAAGTGGAATTTAAAATGGCGTATGGACTTGGATGTTGTTTAAAGATGTATTTTCTCATTGCCAACGTATTCACTGCCAGCAGTTGCAGAGCAAATTGGTTGATCTTTCAGACCTCACTCAAATTTCAGTGATTATATGAGCCCCCTCTTGCCCATGTTGTTGATGTTGTCGTGCTTATAAACGTTCAAGAAATTGTCACACGAACAGGCGGACAGAGAAAGCGTACAAAAGCATTTCCAGGCATGCATTCTCCTGGCTCTGTAGGAACGCTGACTGTAACAAGATTCTGGAATGTTGTAGGACAACATGGGCCATGCCTGTAAAACGGTCTTTGTTATGATCCTCGTAATTTAAGTCAATGATGGCTTCTTCTTTGCTTCAGGTATACTTTCAAATGAAAATCGGAGAGGAGGAAGTGGGAAGGATTGTCATCGGTGTGTTCGGGAAGACGGTCCCCAAGACGGTTAAAAACTTTGTGACCTTGGCAACAGCAGAGGTGAGTACTGGTACTTTTGAATTATGGATAGACGGATTGTGTTTTTTGTTATTTTGGGCCAACACAGAGACCGATTTTTTTTTTTAATTGTCAATGAGGCCGATAACTAAAATTTGGATATCTGCGTGTGACAATGCTGGAGAAAGAACCCTTGCAAAAAGTAGCAAGGCTATGAAATTTCAGAAAAAAATATCCAGTTTTACATTGCATATTTTATCAGATCTTGGATTAAATATAAATAAATATGCATCAAAATGCTGAATATTGGTGCTCTTTTGAGACAACTGAAGAGAACAAAGAAAATGAAAGAATTAGCGAGTTAAATTTTAGAAGGCGACACTGTCTTATAGCTTTTTTTTTGTTTCTTTTTTTAATTCCAATACAGTTCTGGCATACATTCAGTTATACAGTGGAACCTCGGTTCTCGAACGACTCTGAGTCCGAACAAAAAAATAGAGACATTCTTGCTTCGCAGTTCGAACAAACCTCGTAGTTCGAACGCCGGTACGACGCGTGAATGCGTACGCGAGGGTGGGATGCTGAGCGGCGTACGGGTGTAAATCGCTCTCTTGCTCTCTTTATGACCAACTGTTGTCGCGTGCGGACGTGCTGCGTTTTGCTCTCGCGTTTTATATCGGTGCACGAAGTGTTTTAGCCCCTAATCATGCCTCCAAAGAAAGTCAGTGCAAGCAGCAAAGGAATGGTTTCGGTGTTCGAACAATTCACTTTTCGAACAGGGTTCTGGAACGGATTATGGTCGAGAACCGAGGTTCCACTGTATTTAAATGTTTCGTACATACTATTGTTTGAAGGAGAATTTTTCTTTTTTTTAAATAATTGCACTTGTGAGTCTGAGTCTGAGAGACGCGGAGGGAGCGGGAGAGGGAGTGAGACTCTCTCAAACGGTGGAAATTGATGGTGCGTCGGACTCGTTTTAGTCTCTTCCACCCGAATTAGTTGCAATTGGATTTTCTCTGGTAAATATCATTTTGTTTTTATTCAATATAATTAGCCATCTGCATTCTTATGGAGCAGTCTTGTTTTTCCGCAGAGGGGGAAAACAGGTTGTTGAATTAACTAGCCTGAAAAAGTCAAGTATTTGGGGCGTTTTTTTTTTTTTTTTTTCTTCCCTCTCCTTGTGGTCAAATGACAGACTGTTTCCTCTCCGAATGCGTAATCCATAAGTATGCGCGACATCACGGTGCGAAGGTTTGTACGTTTGCGGTTGATGACCAGCGACTGGTGCACGCTTGCAGAAAGGCTTCGGCTACAAGGGCAGCAAATTCCACCGCGTCATCCAACAGTTCATGATCCAGGGAGGAGACTTCACCAAGGGAGACGGAACCGGAGGTAAGACGCCAGCCTCAAGGTAGCACGCGATGTTTGGCGTCGTGGCGCATGCTAGTCAGCCGTGCACGTTGTCTTGTGCCAAGGCAAGAGCATTTACGGCGACCGCTTCCCCGACGAGAACTTCAAGCTGAAGCACCACGGCCCCGGTTGGCTCAGCATGGCCAACGCCGGCAAAGACACCAACGGCTCGCAGTTCTTCATCACCACCGTGCAGACCAGCTGGCTCGACGGCAAGCACGTCGTCTTCGGAAAAGTGCTCGAGGGAATGGTGAGCTTTTCTACTTGACAAACGCAATAAACTTATTTCATTTTAAATACATCTTGACAACATCTGTCGTTCCCAATTTGACTTTGTCACGGTCGGGTGGAATCCGTGGCCGTCCGCTGCTTCTCAGGAAATCCGTTACCTTGCTTGTCATATTAACGCACAACCTTGATTGATAGCAATTGAAAATATCAATCCAACCAAAAGTATGTTTTTTTTATATTGATTTGAGGAAAAAAATTAAGTGACCATATGATTATTTTTTTCCGCCCAACAGTGACAATACAGACCGCTTTTATGAAGTTTGTTTTGATCTGTGAACGTACAAGGTGTGCATGGACGAGAAACTGATTTATTTATTTATTTTTTAAAGAACTTTTGAAAGTACAAGATTCCCCGCCCCTCCCAATATTTTGTGTCAAATGTTTTTCCAGGCAACATTGTCACTCTTTTTGTTTAGGATGTGGTGAAGAAAATCGAGAACACAAAGACGGACAGTCGCGACAAGCCCCTCAAAGACGTGGTCATCTACGACTGTGGAGTCATTCAAGTGGACGAGCCCTTCGCCATAGCCAAGGAGTAAAAACTGCGGGGGAGGGAAAGCAACTTGTGTGTGTGGGGGTGAGGGGGGGGTGCTGTCATCGTGCGGGGCCATCCTGGAGAAGGAGACGCTTCCCTTGAAGCCGTGCCGCCGACGGTTGTCTGGAAGCGCCGAAAGCACGTCAGCACCATCAAGCATTCCATGGTGCAAGACTTCAAAAGGGTGACCCTTTTTTTTTTTTCCTATTATTTTTTTTTTTAATTGTTGAAAAAAATGAGCACATTCCTTGAAATAAAGCTTCCAGGTTTTGTTAAATTCTTTTGACGCTTTATTTTGAGATCTACTTTATTTCACTTGAAAACAAGTGGGATTCCCAAAGTCGTGTAATTCTCCCTCTGACCACCTAGGGGGAGCCACTGTTCGACGAACTGCCTTCCAATGGCCGGCATATAATGCAGCCACCAGTCGGCAGTATTAATTTATGAATATTAATAATTGCAACGTGTTCGCCACTTTGCAGTCTGCTGCAACTATTTAACAGTAGTCTTTGATTTCTGCATAATTCTACCCAGCAACATTTGTCAACATCCACATGAGACATTAGCTGTGGAAAGTGTCAATTCTAGGCCTCCTTCACATAAACAATATTTTTGTGGTGAATTTTCATGACAGTTTGGGTAACTGAAGTACTGCACTGTGCCCATTTGTCCTGATTAAAGCACCCACTCGTAGGAAAAACAAACAAACCCAGACTTATTTATTTTATCATCTTTCAAGAGTTTGCCACTCGTTCCTGTCTTCGCTCGTCTTCCTGACGCTTCCTTGCGGCGTGTTCGAACACACTTTTGGCAGACCAGTTCCAGCTCGGCATGTCAATGGCAGTTTAGAAGTCATTTTTAATTGTACATAATTATTTGAGCCAACGCACCATGAAATCACTGCCCCCGGCCCATTTTATTTGGCCCGAAAATTACTTCATGATTCTTTGAAGGTCAGAAAATCTACAGAAATATCACAAAAACGTTGTTGATGTCTGATTTCAAATGTGTTGGGAACAATTAAGGATACTGTGCAGCTGTGAAATTTTTAATTTTTTTGCGAGCAAGCAAACCATTTCAATACGAGGATGGTCACAGCAAACGCAGGTCACTTGATGCCAAACGGCAGTTTAGCAGATGTAAACAATTATTCCAGAAAGCCATTTGAAAATAATTATTGGTAATCCCAACTCAAGTTTCTTGTCAAACTAAATAACACAACGGTAATTACATGTGCATCTCTCTAAAAGGCAGGGGCGGGCGGTCAAGGCCTTCTCTACTGGCCTAACAAAATCAAGAAATCCTGATCCTATTCTTCACATCGATGTCATATTATATCCTCGAGTTGTATTTTTAGGTGAGAGTTTTTATCCAATCAGAATTCAGCTAGCTCGTGTTGCCGGGCAGATTTCACGATACGAGTAGCACGCACTATTCGTCCGAGGCCTTCAGATGCCATCGTGCGGGTGTCTGTTCTGTGTCTCAAGTGGGCTTTTACCGTTGATCGACAGTTGCGGTAGCCAATCAGATCACGAGTTGCTGACAGGGAGGCCTTCTCGCTGGCTTACGTTGAAGGTGATGAACGTGTCTGTGATTGGATACTCACTTGTGAGGGGGAAGCGTTATGCGGAATCAACACACCCGAAAGTTGTAACTGGCGAGCGTTTGAAAATCTCAAATATATTCTTGTTTTTTTTTTTTCAACCACAAAAGCCGAAGGAGGCAAAAGTGTGCATTTAATTGCAGATACACTTGCGAGGCCATTTTCAAGACGGACCTTTCAAAAGAAGCTCGGTCATCCAACACTCGCTCAGTAGTATTCATTATTTCTCCAGCCGTCTGTCATAAATGATGCTATGATGAGGGGATTTCTTCAAGTCGGACTAAGTAGGACTTCACTGAAGGCCTACATGTGAAATGCACGGCCTGCCACTGCTAAACGCGAGCGGAATCCTAGCAATGCAAAAGGCCTCAGATGGGCTAATGCATAGCAAGGATGACGCGGTGCCTTTAAGCGACGGCTATTTGAACTCAAACGGTGGAATAACGTGTTGATGGATAATATAATGTGTATATATTCTTATATCTTGGTGACAAACTTCAACTGTTGCTGCAGCTTATTGACGCGTCGTGACCGTCGCATCCGTTTGCATGTAAATGAGAGCGGAGATCTGTTTGCGCCCGTTTAAGCACCTGCACATTTTTGTAAATCAGACGCAAATTGCGCAAAGAGCTTCTTTTGGCCAGAATTGTTGTTGTGGCGTTCTCGCCGTTCTGGGCTGCCGGGAAGTGCGCTGCGGTGTTTTGGCCCGATCCACTCAAGCATCCAATGACTCATCAGGACGGGGAAAAATATGGAAAGAATTCCCGGGAATCTTTAAAGCCTCTCTTGTTTGGACTGTTGCGATTGGGTTCAATGCGTGGCTAAACTGTTGTTGTTCACCTCGCGGGCTGCGCCGCGCAGGCCGGACATGTCTGACATAGCTGTGCGCGGAAGCCTTTGTCACGTAGATTAAACGGACATTGCTGAGAATCACCGCAAACAAGCAATGCCGGCGCATCCCGGCATGCTGCTCCCCTCGCCGAATCAACTTGTCATTTACACTTAGCTACACAAATGGCTTTTTTTATACATACGTGTACATAATTACTTTAATAATTACACAATTACTTTTTTTAACTAATCGGAATTTTTTTTCATTAAGTGCGATTAATTGCATTACTTTTTTTTACTAATTAATCGGAAAAAAAAATTGTGATTAATTGCAATAAATTGTATTTGTGCTACTATTTTTTGTGAAGCTTTTAACGGGTATTTACTCGAATAATATCTTGTAATTAATCCAAAATCACCAAATATGAAGAGTATTTTAAATCAAAGACTATTCTAATCACTTTCTTTGATCCGTGAATACGATCTAAATGGAGTCATATTATTTATATTTATGCTCGGAAGACGGAGAACAGAATCCCAATCTTGGCCTCTCTTCGCTGGCTCCCAGTGCACTTTGGACTTCGCTTTAAGAGAGTTTGCTTTTAAGATACTTCTGATCGTCTTGAAGTCTCAAAATGGCCTCGCCCCGGCGTACCTCTCCAAGTTCCTCCGTCCCTACGCACGTGCTTGCTGCCTCAGGTCTGCGGACTAAAAGCTGCTGGAGGTGCCGAGGACGAAGCCCAATCTCGGGGGGAGGATGTGATCGTGCCTTTTCTGTTGCCGGTTCTTCTCTATGGAATGAGCACCCTTTTAAATGTCAGGCAAGCCCCGCCCCCTCTCTGTCCACTTTGAAGACACATTATTCTTTAGCTTTCGACTCAACACGAGACTGTCTCTGTTCTTCTGGTATTTATTGTTTGTCGTTGAATTTGTGTGCTAATTTCCCGCTCAATTTACAGCTCCAGCTGTTGTGAAGTGCGCGATCGAAATAAAGTTGTATTTTATATTTATTTTGGACCCTGAGACTGAAGTTTGTGTCGTCTTGGTGTCGGTGGAGCTTTTGCAACCCCGAAAGTACGTTTGAGGTGTAAAGTTTGAAGTTCCACGCACGTCATTCACCTCTTAGACAATTTGATGCACTGTCCTCACATAAGCAGCGTCATGCCGTTGTTAAAATGCGTCTGTGGAGTTGGGGGGGGGGGTGTTTGGTCACGTCCTCAAAGATAAGCAAAGACAAACAGTTGGAGGGGAAACGGCCTGACAAGAGAATTATAAATATACAATACTCGGGGCGGAGCGGCGTGGGAAAGGTCAGCGTGGGAACTGGGCCTTGTTGTTTTGTCAATGACTTTGGGAAAGTGCGTCCGAATCCAAAGGCCCGGTTGCGGCCGCGCCGCTTCGTCATTGTTCTCCCGCTTCCTCCCTTCGCCGAGCGCTCGCTCACGTTTTTCCCTGGAAGGAGCGTCGGCCCACACCCGGGGCGGTTCCCACGATCCGGCCGGCCTTCCTGAGCGCCGCTTAGCGCTAGCGACGGCTAATTTAGGTTCGCTCCTACTGGGCACGGCCTTTGTCTTGCGTGGGAACCGGCGAGGCTTTTCTCACACGCTCATGTAGAGGTCGAGGTTAGAAGTTTCCATGAGAAGGCTGAAAACGCGCGTGGGCGCGCTTCCGCTGTCGGAGGCCACATCTCAAATCCTCATGCGTCGTGCGTGCTGACTGACCATCAGTGCGGCAGCTATGGTGGAAATAAAAAGTCTACACACCCCTGTTCAAAAGCCAGGTTGTTGTGATCATTCCAAAACTTTTTTCACCATCACCGTGACCTTTGACCTGCTCAACATAAGTTGGGGGAAAAAGTAGAAAGTGAGTTGAAGTTGCGCAAATGTGCACACCCTCTCATAATTGGGGATGATGGCTGTGGCTTGTCTATCGTACCAGGATGCCGGAAAAAGTGTGAAGGACACATCTGATATTGAACAGGACGAAAAAAAAGAAAAAATATTGAACAGGAAGTTGCCATTTTGGGCCAATCGCAGAGCTCGTATTTTCACAAATTCTTCGCCTATAAATCACCGTTCTTTTTCGTGTTGACGCGAAGAAGGATTTCCAGTTCAATTCAAAAGTTCCGTTTCAAAATATAGAGCACATTTTGTTTTTCGTTTAAAATGGCATACAAAAAAAGGAATAAAAAAAAATAGGAATGGCTTACAGAAAAAAACTATATAAGAAATGAAGCATTAAAATAAACTAAGCTGTAAATACAAATTTAAATTAAATGAATTAAAATCTGGTGGCACGGCGGACGACTGTTTAGCACGTCCGCCTCACGGTTCAATGGTGCAGTGTTCGATTCCGGCTCCGGCCTTGATCCCCGTGCCTGCGTGGGTTTTTTCCGGGTACTCCGCTTTCCTCCCACATTCCAAAAACATGCGTGGCAGGTTGATTGGACACTCGAAATTGCCCCTAGTTGCGATTGTTAGCGCGGATGGTTGTTCGTCTTTGTGTGCCCTGCGATTGGCTGGCAACCGGATGGATGAATAACATGCGAAATCGAAACTAACTATAATGCGCAATCCCAAACCATCCTAACCCCGAAACAAGAACCCAAATATGCATGCTGGTGGAAAGTGAGAGGAATAATCCCACGCAACATGCGGACAACACACAAACCCCACAGAGAAAGACCAGATTTTGAATCCAAATCCCAAACCTCCAAATGGCGAAGCCATACATGATAACCACTATCGCACCGCGTCGCGCCGCTGCCGTCTTGAAACGTTGGCATTGTGTTCAGTGAGTACAGGCCGACAGTAATGGCTTGTACTTCAATAATTGAATAACATCACTTGACTTTTTCCATCTATTTTTTCTCTTGTGTAATCTCAAGAATAAATCACCCTCTCTGTAGCCTCTCAGTGGATTCCTTTGAAGCCCACAACGTGGAATAACGCTCCATTTCGTCTCACTATTTGGCAGGCTTACATCATCCTCTCCGCTCTCGTCCTTGGAGTGTGTTGAACAAGTCCAAATCCTCGGATGAGAGCATGACTTCATCCAAGTCATCTGCATGCCCGCCACATTATTTAAAAAAAAAACAAAAAAAACCTTTTATATATATCACATAGGGAAGACAAAGATAAATTAGCATTTGCATTAAGCTAGCTCTTAAAGCGGTGCTTCTCTAGTAGTGGGCCGTACTCCAAAACGGTATAATTGCACCTCCACTCCACTAGTTGGCAGTGACGCTCTCCTTGCCCATTGTACAGTGCGAATATTAACTTTGTTTTGCAACGAAAATGTGATTATTTATAGTTTCGGCGGAGAGTGGGTGGTGGTGGGGGGGCGTAAATTGTTTTCTTCTTGCTGGGGGGCGTAACAGAAAAATAATTGAGAAGCACTGTCTTAAAGGCACCACTGTACTCGAGTTAAGTACAATAATTGAGCATTTGACTTTACATCCCGCCACTTTTTTTTTTTGGACAGTTTTATGCTTACTTTAGAAACTACAATCAAACGTTGACTTCAGTGATGCTCAAGTCACCTAAGAAGTGCAAATATGCTGCTGAGTTAGATTTTTTTTGAGTATTTATTTTTCTGATGACTTTTTACTTTTTTTTTTTTAATTGTTGCTGTGAAGGTGTCTCCATGCTCTAGTTGTTTTTTTATTCTGTATTTGAAAACAGTTTTTTGTCCAGACATTTTTGCAGTTACTTTGTTTATCTATTCCTTGGGTCAGGTCCAAAGTTATTATCGTTAACGAAAAATGACGACATAACTGAAAAAAGAAATTGAAGATTTTTTTCCTTTTTTTTTTCTTTTTCGTGTTAATGAAATGAAATTATAAAAAAAATTAAACTAACTAAAACAAAACTATAATTAAAGGGAAAATGTCCTTTGTTTCAGATTTGAGAATTGTAGTTTACTTTATTACCTTCAAACCTTTTTTTTATCTTGCATTTGAAAAGTATTACCAAAAAACTTAACCTAATACTAAAACAAATAAAAACTAAACTAAAATGAAGGATTCCAAAAAAAACAAAAGCTAACAAATTAGCTATAGAAAATTAAATTGAACTGAATTTAAAAACAAAAGTCCAAACCAAATTTAAAAAAAAAACTAACCATGTTGAACAAATGCTAAACTATTCCAACCCTGGTCACGATGGAATTTATAAACCGGACTTTCCACTTTCCTGCCCCGCTACATGGAATACTCTGCGGACGAAAGTGAAACTCTCTGAAGTTATTCCACTTGGACTTTTCCGTTGTGTCCCGAGGGACTGAAAAACCACTGAACAGAGTCTGTGTCTTCAGCTTGAAGTGCTTCTTCGTCATCTGGTTGTTTGTGCAGCACCATCACGCCTCGGATTTTGGATGTTTATGAGGCGTGCGACCACACGTGCCACGTGTCACGTCATCCTCGTGAAAAGACTCAGCTCGGGTTGAATAAAGGTAATTTATTTTTTAATATATTTTCTTGATGTTTTCGACTACAGGAATGATTTATTGGCAAATGCGTTGACCTAAAATCTCCCCAAGCTTCTGCCGTCAGAAAATTATATAAATAAATAAAAAACACACACAAACATGTAAGGCCCTTTTTTTGCATTTATCATCTTTAGTTAATTTAGGAGTTTTTCTTCCTCAGTTCAAAACATGAGCAAAAGTATGGCAACATGCTAACTAGCTAGCTAGCTATTTTTAAACCATGGTTTGAAAATCAACATGTGATTATAATGTGATTTTTATGGAGAGGGGGAGGGTCTTGTCCAAGCAAACTAAGTGAATAGCGCAAAAATCATTTTCTGGAAGGTTCAACGAGCCCCCGGCTCGAATTGGAGCTCTTACATAAAGCAAAAAGACAAAGTGCTGAAGGGCGAGACCGTTTGGGAACGAGCCGCTCTGTTAAGAACTGTCCAAGATGCTAACAGATTCGCTGCCCACCTTCCTCCACCAGGTGACATCGGGGGGGATCACATAGCCGAGCGCCAACGGCGATGTATCTCGTCTTTCAAGCGGTCGCCAGCCATGGTGTCATAAATGATGCTATTATGAGGGGGATTTATTCAAGTGGGACTTCACTGAAGGCCTACGTGCAAAATGCACGGCTCGCCACTGCAAATGTGGGCGAGGGTGATGAGTAGAAATTATTTAGGGTCAACGTATCAAAGTAAAATGACCGCATTTTGCACGTGGGATGTGGTTAAGAAAATGTGAAAATTGCCAGAAATAGTACAGATGGGTGAAAATTATACTCGAGTGACAAAGTATTTGTATTCTGTATTACTTGACAAGTGCTTGGTTTCATTTCACCAATGAACCTTTGCTCAGTATGAAATCTGCCAAATGGGCTGAGCCTTAAGCTGATCCACAAATGTCTGGCCTGCTCAACATGTCGCCATCAATATGAGTCAAACTCCAAATGAATTGTTGCCAAGTTCCAAGTGGGCCTCTCTTGTTTATTTTGTTTCCTCGTGCTTCGAGGTTGTCCCCAGAAAACAATAACCCGGTGTCATGTTAATGACCCAAATCCAGCGCAAATGAGGTCACCGGAGCGACTTTTCCTGCCATTCCGCCGCGATTTATGCTGGCTTGGGTGAAAGAAAAAAGAAACGGCGTCCGTTTTCACACCATTCACGTGTGAAATCAGAATATGATGTTTGTTCCACTGCGATGGAACCTCCTCGAAAGTCAATCAAGGCATGGAGACAAAAAACATTTTCGCGCTAATCTTGCAAAGCCACCGAGTGACTCTCACATCTCTAAGTAGTTTAACTGCATATTCTCTGTATTTTTATGTGCAGTGAAGCCCCGCCATTAACGGGAGCTCCTGACCCGTTCGGATTAGAGATAGATGATGATGGGCTTGTCATGATTTGTATTTATTATTTTTGGTTTAGTATTTGGTTTCATGTTTTGGCCTTGTTCATGTGTCTTGTCTCGTCTTGTCTATTGTGTCCACCTGTGCTCGTTTACCCAAGCCCTAGTGTTAACCAATCCGGTCCTTCCAACCCTCCATGTCTTGTCCAGGTGCTCCTCGTTGTCTCGTCAATTTGTGTGTATTTAGTTCCCTGGTTGCTTTCACTTCTTGTTGGTTCATTGTCATTTTCACTGTCGCTTGTCCCTGTTTCCTGTCCCTGTTGCCTGTTCCCGTTTCCTGTCCCGATCATTAGTTTCCTGTCGTTGTCTAGTTTTTCCAAGTTCCCTGTTTGCCTTACTTTTCTGTTAATTAAATGCCCTTTAAGTTACCCCTGCCTTGCTTCCTTGCGTTTGGGTCCTCACCTTCCTCAACCCTGACAGGGCTTTTTTTTTTTCCCAGGGCCGATACTGATTATTAGAAGTCATGGAGGCCGATGAATGATATTTGAAGCCGATATTCATTGGTTGGAAAAAAGGGATAAAACGGTGTCAAAATCTTGAAAAATCAAAACTCCAAAACTTGACTTATAGTTGATATGCCTTTAAGCGCATGTTTGTGGAAAAAACTATAGTTACTTACATGTTAAAGCCTATTTAGATCTTAGAAAATCACAATCATATTCTTCACTTTGATGTTATATCATATCCTTGTGTTGAATTTTTATGTTAGAGTTTTTAACCTATCAGAATTTCGCTAGCTCGTGTTGCTAGGCAGATTTCATAATACGAGTAGCACCTTAAACCCCCCCCCCCCCCCCCCCCCCGCCAGCCTCGTCCAGCAAGCAGCACCGACATCGCATGTCTAACGTGCCAGGATCAAGTAGCCCGGCTTGCGATCTTGTTACTGATCGGGTAATCCGTTTGGCACGAGCACTCTTTTCCATTCCACCTTACATAACGCCGCTGCTATGTCGGGTTCTTTGGGTCCCTGGACTATTTGTGAGGGACGTCTCAAGCTAAATCGACATTCTGTTCTCTTGTTTGGGGGTGTGTATGATGTAACATTTCATGATGATGACCCAACCTCTCACTCGGCTTTACTTTAAAGCTTGTCCATTTAAATGTGTAAATTGCTCCACAAAAATAGTCCAGGGTCTGTCGGCGCGACACCTTTATCAGCCGGTAAATTAATCCTGGCATGATGCAGAAATGTAGGTCGATCCCTCGGGGCAAAGCAAACTCACGGGAGGAAAACTCACTCTGGAGCATGTTATGAATGCAAGTCATGCACACACACACACACATATTCACACGGCTGCAACATGAAGGAATGTGCTTGCAGTTGAAAATCCAAATCAAAGCACAAGTGTCATTATAAAACATTCTCATGTGATGCTTTAAAAAAAAAAAATATTTCGGAGCTATATCGGGGAGGGCCCATTTTTAAGTTAGGCTTCAAAAGCGACCTGGAATGTGCTTTGTTTTCATGAGCCAATAAAATAGTACTTTTTTTAAAATTGAAAAATAAATCTTAAATTATATGAAAAATGATCATTGACGTGTACAGCTGTCAATGGCATTGAATTAGTTGTGTTTGCTCTCAAACGCTGCGGGCGAGTCCACTTAATGCGCCGAAGCCACACAACAGCTGAGCTGTCAAATGTCAATCAAATAACAATTCCTGCAACCTGGAGGAATGGATGCTCCTCCATCTGGCATCGTCCTTATGCCATGATTAAGATGCAAAAATAGACATTGTAGCTGGAATTGGTTCCGCTTTACCATGCCATGGTAATCTTGTTTATTTCATTATAATGGCCTCGAATTAATTCTATCATTCGATTTGGTTCATCGTTAGCGTGAACACAAGCCTGGTTAAAAAAAAAAAAAAGTGATATTGATGCGTCCTTTTTGTCCTCGTGTCAAGCCAGGATGATGCTGGTGACAAAGGGTCTTTTGCGAGGCTGCACATTTTTTGGACTCCAGCAGTGGCAGGCTGTGTTGTCACGGGCTGCATGCGTAAAGCTTGCCGCATACATTGGATGGTGTCAGCGTGTCACATGAGCTCGAATGCACGTCGCTCATGTACTTGGCAGCATGTGTGCCACTGATCCGAGTGGTAACGTGTGGCTACTTGTTGCTGAAATAATGTCACCTTATCCAATGCCAACAACAGCCATGACACATTCGAAAAGGCAGACGTTTTGGAATGGTTGCATAACCTTTTTTTTTTTTTTTTTTTTAAATCGTGCAATCGACAATTACGCCATTTATTGACAAAAAAAGAAACCTAATACTAAAACTAATAAAAACTCAACTAAAATGAAGAATCCCAGAAAAGAAAACCCTGCTATAAAAACTCATTTAAACTAACTGTGAACTTACATGAACGTCTCTCTAAATATCTCACCTCATCTTTTATTGCAATTCCATATGCATCTTTTGGATCAACTCACATTTTTCTCAAATTTAAGCCCAAGCCAGGTGCTTTATAAAACAAACCTATTTTCCGAATTACCAAAGGGATTTGTTCTTCTTTCTTGAGTATCATTGACGTAGCTTCTGCTAATTGAGTTATCGTCAGATGATTCCCCAATCTATTTAATATCTGGACTATTTTTCCAGAAAAACACAGAAATGCTCTGCAAGCAAAATAAATAATAAATGAGAACAAGGATGGCGCTACTTTATCCCCCTTTTAACCTCAAATCTCCTCTTTGTTCCCAAAGGAAGAGAAATGGAGAACTATTGATATTATTATACACCATACTGAGTACCTAAATTAACCTTTTACCAAATCCATAATATTCAAGGGACTTTATTATAATTAAATGTTCTACCGAAACTTGTGTCATCAATTTGTAGTCAACATTCAACAAAGTTATGTCTTTGTTTTATCTTTCCCAATTTGGATAACAACATAACAACAGGATGGCCGAGTGGTCTAAGGCGCCGCGTTAAGGACCCAGTCTCCCCAGGAGGCCTGGGTTCGAATCTCGAATTTCCCCATTGTGGGACTAATAAAGGGAATATTATTATTATAACTCATTGTTTCATTGTAGGCATCAAAGCATCCCTTTCCTAACATTGCTTCAGAGCATTAAATTAATAAATAATTTATATCTTCCCAGAAAAAAATAGTTTAAACCATCTTGACCAGGCTAACATCTCCTTTATAGCTGTATCTAATTATTTCCTTTGAATCTCAGAATTATATGTTTTGAATGTCAATTCCAATAATGTTGTTTTATACACTCCTAAAAAAATGAAGCAGCCATCGCTTTTGTGATTTGATGAATATAATTTGAATACAAATTGTACATTTCTACAGAAAATCATTTCGTATTTGAACATTCTATATCATTAGTGAGCACCAAAGTTTGCCCACATCCGCCCTGGAGAGTCACCCTTTTAATTGACATGTGAGTAAATAACGCATAAAACAATAAGGTTTAATCAGAAAAAGGAGTTGTTTTTTTTTAATTATCGTGTAGCGTGAAGTTTGGAGCGGTTTGATTCTCTCCACAGCGTGATGGCGATATGGGGGCGGAGTCACCCACAATGCACCGCGGTGGACCCTCCATATAAATACCGCGAGTGTCGTAGACAGCAGTCTGTTGGCTGCTGCCAAGTGATGATTACTTCCCTTCCTCCTCGAGCAAAACAAACCCGGAGCACACGCCAACAAGTCTTTGGAGCTTCGTACTTGACTCGCCGAACGCGCAGTTTTTATGCCTAACCTTTTTGCGCCCAGTATTTTTTTTTCTTTTAAAACAAGGACCGTAAAAAGCTGTCGTCGAGGCTGACATGTTGAACTCCGACGAAAGGTAGGAAGTGACTCGTAATCATGTCAGCAATTTAGTTTTTTTTAGGGGGGAGGGGAAGACTTTTCTTCCCATTTGCCGGGAAAAAACTTGTGTCAACTCCTCCGCGGTGATAGAAAGGCGATTACTCGAAAAATAAATAAATAAATAAATTGAAATAAATAATAACATGAAAAATAAGGAAATATGACTGACATCTGTGCCTCGTCATGTTTGGAAACATAAATGTATGTCGCGACTTCTCTTCATGTTGAGCACCTGGAATGTTCCATCATGTCCTGGTCCGAGCTTTTCCTTCACAGACACACTTTTTGTTTAATGCACGACACGCTTTTGACCTCACTTAAACATTTGTGTTGAATGCGCGACACTTTGGTCGAGTGACGTTTTACAGGTGATGACGCCTGGTCTTGATAAAGAATGCGTCAGTCGCAATTTGCAATTTACAACCTTAGAAAACTGCAAGTATTCGCTTACTTTTGTTTTGGTACTAAAATGCATACGTCAGGAAAAGTGCAAACTCAGAAATAAAAATATACTAGCTAAATACATTTTAAATTATTTTTCTTTCGTTTCAGTTATGTACAGTAATTTGTTGACTACAAAAGAAACCTCTGCACACCAAATATGTATGATGTTTTCATCAAGCGCTATAGTTTTGATACTGAGGAAAAGAAATGGCACGAATCATTTTCATAGCTGATGTAAAATAAATAAATTCTTTAAATAAAAAAAATGTGATTGTCCAAAATCTCTTGCATCAATTTCCATCATGTTGATGTTGGACAAAGTCCTCACTTCTCTTAAACCAGTGCTTCTCAAATAGTGGGGCGGGCCCCCCTGGGGGGGGGGGGGGGGGGGGGGTGCGGTGTGATGCTGAGCGGGGTCTCCTGTTACCCTGGGGAACATGCTTTTTTCCCCCGCTGTGCTACCATAACGTGTAATTGCACATCCGCTCCAGTAGTAGGCAGTGGCGCTCTCCTTGCTCATTGTGCGCAATGAGTATTAAATGTAATAAAATCTGCAAGTATGCAAATTCACAAATGCCGAATTCCAAGTGCGGATCTGAAACGACTTTTTTTTTTTTTTTTTTTTTTAATATTTGGGGTTAATAAATGAATTTTTATTCAACTTCCACAATATCAATGCTACTTTCGTTAGCCCGTCTTTTTTTGTTCTGCATTATTTGTTAGCCGGCAGACTCATAAAACGAACTTTTGGTTTGGTTGGTTCAATGGTGATTGTTTTCTTTTCATTTTTATAGTCATGGCTGATTGCCACATGAGCACAATAAATAATGGGTCGTATTTTTAGGCTTGGTGATGATGCCATACCCTTCGGCTTTTAAAATCACGTGTTGCGTGCCGGTGTAATTAGACAGTTAGTAATGAGCGCCGCGCTTTCACTGTGGTTGCATCGTGGCGCTTGATCTCAAGATAAGCAAACGTTGCTTTTAGCCGCTCGTGGCACATTGACGGCTTCCGCTTACTTGCGTCCACTCGGTTTGCCTTTTTCTGCTGACATCTGGCCTGGTTACATAACGACTTGCATCGAGGTTTTCCCCTTTACCGTCAACGAACTTGACATTCGTGTGCTCATTCAGACGAGCACGCTACTTGACTGTTGTTTTCTGGAAGCTTCTGGATGTGAGCGGCGGCGGTCAGAATTTCCGTCCCCCAAGCCAAACCATTCAGCAGCGTGCCGTCTTCCTTTCGAGTTTGACACACTGACGGAGCCTCAGTCGGGCTTGGGGCGAGCCGGCAAGCTCGAACGCATCGCTCAGGATGCGTCTTCTTGCGGCCGCATTCATTTTAAGTGCTTTCTAGCTTGACGCCAATGAGGCCGATCGATGTGGAAGTGACGATCCTCACTGAGCAGCGACTTGAATTCTTCTCAACGTTACCTGATGGAGTTTGCGCATTCACTGCCAGCTTTTTTCCAAAGCGGAGTTGCGATATGAATCGGATACTGTTCGATTCTCAAGTGGATCAACTCGAGTTGTCCTCATTTTCAGAGGCAATGAGTTTCTAGTTGCTACTTCGCACTAGCGTTAGACCGATTATTGGCCGGGCCGATTTATCTGAGCCGATATTTGGCATTTTGCAGATAATCGGCATTGGCTTTCAAAGCAGATAAATTAAAAGATGGTTTATTTTGGCTCGCTGCAGCGCACCTCTTGTCATTTCTCTCCCTCATAATAAACTTGGCGAGTCGCGATTCAGCGCCTCGTTTTTATCGTCGACTCAAAAGCCGTGCTGATGGCAAATCCAGAATGATGCTGCGCCGCCATCTACAGGCATCTGGAAGCTATTGGTGGTTTGCCAACCTGAATTTTGCAAACAAGCTGGGCCATGACCCTCGTGCATACCTGTTGGTTACAAGAGCCATTTGTGGACGAGACTGGATCGGAGTGTTTCATGAACGATTCTGTCTCGCACAATATCAAACTTTTCAAACTTAGTCACGCCCGTGTTGTCGATTGTGCTCTCAGCCTTTTGTTTCTAATGTCGTTGGCGCATACCCGTTTAATATTTGAGCAATGAACTACCCCCACTGTTTTTCGACACACCCTGTGATGTAACGCGCGCTCTGTTTACTGTCTTAACATGTTGAGTCTGCCTTCAGACTAGATTGGAACCAATCACAAGGTCAGAATCTGCACTTTGAGGCGGGGCCAGCCATGCGCGTCTTCTACTTTTAGCTTTGCTTTGTAAGGCTGGGCTGGCTTACTTGCACTGCCAGCTTGTCAAGCTTCACGTCTGCCACTTTGCATTGGAATTCTCAATGTCTCTGCGACGCGAACAAATGAGACCGTTTGGGTCAGTTGAGCACAGTGATCCAAAGTCGATGTTTCCTTGTTGTTGTTGGGTTTGCTTTCAGGATGGATCGGTCTGTCGGGTTTCAGCGTTCTTATCTCCACTTGGACACGCAACCCTGCCAAACTTGCACGAGTCAACGTGCCAAACATTGACAGTTGATAATGAAGCGACTGGCCTTGACATTGATTCAAACAAATCAACATTTTGAAGGCTTTCTAAAATTCAGGAACGGGCCGTTCATGTCCAGGCTCTGCGTCCGTCTCGTTTACAAAAAGCGGTTTGGATAAATTTTGTTTTCTGTTCAAATCTCTTTGGCTCGTGCCTACTTGTCCGTAATGTTGTTTTTCTTGTAGTTTTTTTTTTTTTTTTTTTTCGAATTTGAAATGCGCTATATAACTAAACCATGACCTCCGAGAATGTCTTAAGGCTTCCTTTTCTATTCTTTACTACACACTCTGATAGGTTCCGTTTGCCCGCATTCGAGCTTACATTCTATTGTATAATAATATTGCCTTTATTAGTCCCACAATGGGGAAATTCGAGATTCGAACCCAGGCCTCCTGGGGAGACTGGGTCCTGAACGCGGCGCCTTAGACCACTCGGCCATAACTTGGTTCTTTGAAGTTGGATGCTGGAATGAATTGCAAACGACTTGAAATGCGGCATCCTCGCTCACTTCCGGCGCACCTTCCAACCTCCTGCGCTCGCCTTTCACTTGCCTCGTTGGACACAAGAGTTGTTCCTAAGCGGGCCATTGTACTGTTGGAATGTTTTCCGGTCTTCTCTGAGGATGTTTTGTTCCCCCGTGTGTCGCTTGGCTGTCCTCCAAACACCTCGATTCTCCAACCAAGTCCTTTTTTTTTTTTTTTTTTTTTTTTTTAAAAACAACTCATCTGATTCTTGTCCAAGCGACGCCAGGAAGGGCAGCGCTCCGCCGTCTTATTTGAACGCCTGTCGCGCGCGCGCTTCCCACTGTCTTGAAATGTCTTTTCACAATAAAGTACTCTGGTGTCTTTGTGCGTGTGTGCGATTTTGGTCGACCTTAAAAACATAAACTATATTCTGTTTTTAGGATGACCTCGTCAGCTATTTAGTTTGGCGGCGTTGGCGAGGCCGGTTTAAATGTCACGGTGTTGCCTTTCACAACAAGCTGGCACTTCCATCAGGTTCGGGCGGTGGAAAAAAAAACAAACAAACAAAAAAAAAAAAGATGAGCAGCTCTTGTTGGCAGGCGTCGTCTTTATCACTTCCATCTGTGTCCTGCCCGTGATTCTCATCTGCTTAGTTCGTCTGCGGCGCGTTGATCACCAACAACAGTTTGCATCTCTCCTTGTGAGAGAGCGAATGGAAAAGTCGTCATAAATGTACACCCGTGTTGCACTCAAGTCTTTTTACACCAAGTACCAACTAGTTGGCTCTCCAAGTGCAAGCATCACGACCAAATTGAAAAGGCAGTAGCATAGTAGGCCCAAGTGTTCATTAAAAAAAACATGGCCGAGGTTTACTTCCTTAAACGTATGCTGATTGTTTATTCCTCAAACAGTCTTCAAGCTGTTTATTTATGACGGTAAGTGAGTTAAGAGCGCATAAAAAAAGCTTGCATGGTATTGTACGGCGACAGTTGTCGGCATTTAGCGGCGGCTCCAGCGTGGCTGGCAGAAAGAGAGAAATATTTTGCGCTGCACGTCGAATGTCGACATTCTCCAGCAAACTCGTCTGTCGGACAGCTGTTTGTCTGCCTCACATTTTTGTTCACATGCCAGACCCAGTTGGCCCGAGCATGTCCATCTCATGTCTCTCATAGCGAGGCGTGCTACCAAAAAGCTCGGCGGACTGTTTGCAGTCGTTTCGTCCCAAATTGTGCTTGTTGGGGATGCTTGGCCTCACTGAAGACGGTCACCAGTCTCTGAAAACGGTGCTGTTGTTTTTTTGTTTTTTTTCCTTCTCGTCTATCCCCGGCAATTTAAGATCAGCCGTTTACATTTTTTGTGGTCTTTCTGAATTGCCATCAACTACTACAAGATCCCAACAAAGCCCATTAATTGGTGTCAAGGAAGTATTTGAAGGTGATGCATCTTAACTGTGAGACGAGCTTTCCATGTCAGAGAGGCGCCAAGTTTAGCCTGGGTTGTCGTGGAGAGTCTTAATACGTTTACAGGCGCAATTTGTAATTTTGTCTAATTTTATTTTTGATAATCTCCGAATGTTTTAGGTATCTCCATTTAAAATTGTCCTGATGCTGTGAATTTCAGCGTCATGATAAAAGTCATGTAGTCATCCGTGAAAGTTGATTGTTTTTTTTGTTTTTTTTTAAATCAAAATCACACAATTGCTTTTACCTATTTTATGATGTCTTTCAGGGAGTGCTTGCTTCTAAATCCTGTAAAAAAATGACGTTAAAGGAGTACTTATTCTCTTAATGCTTTCTACAAACATAACACGCTGTCCTAACTGAAAAAGACCTTTGTGTTACTGCTATACAATACCATTTTATTTCACAACTGCTTCTTCTTCCTTTTCATTTGTCCTCCACAAACATTTCTCCTCTTCAGCTTGCTCCCACTCAGAAATTTTTTTTTATCTGTGTTACATCGGGGAAACAAATCTCCCAAAAAGGCTGATACGAGAAACGTTTGTCGCTAAATATTGTATCACATTTGTCAGGAAAGCCCCACTCATCCACACCAAAAAGATAAAGGAAAACAAAAGGTTGTCTTTCAGCTGTTGCCAAATGCGCTATAGAAATCAAGTTGGATCGTCTTTCCTTGAAAGTGACTCACCGACGCCTCCCTCTGCTCTGTGTGTGTGCGCGCAGTTCCTGGTTAGCGGGCTTGCGGCTGCCGGGCTCCATTCCTCAACCACCGGGGCCTCAGTGGTGTTCCTGATGCCCCTCACCCACAGCTAAAGATCCCGGGTGGGCGAGGGACGGTCAGGGATCACTCTCTCGGCGTGCTGCTACACAAGGTGAGCATCTTGGCACATGAATTGATTTATTTTTTTTTTTTTTCCAGAATGTGACGATTTTAAACATTGGTATTAATTCAATGGGCATCATTCTGCTGTGCACTTCTTGGCCACTAAGTGACAGTATAAAACATACGGACAAACCTCATCTCGATTTGAATGAAACGCTGAAGATTTTTTTCCAGGGAATAAATCATTTCACACCCGACATTTTATTAACATGCAACATGTAAAAGCTCTCCAAGGCCCAAACTATCCAAGTTCATTCATTTCAAAAGAAACTGCAAATCACGGGCTGTGTCAACGCATTTCGCATCGCTCATAAAACACGATTCGATACGGTTCGTCAAGTCAAGATCTTTATTATTTTTTATATATGTATATATATATATTTGTTGTTGTTTTTTTGTAATTGTTTTCCATTGCACCACTATTTGATATAAATGGATCATATTTTCAAGCATAAATATGATTCTTTCTTTTTTTTTTTTTTGCTCCTAATTAGGCATGCATAAGAAAACAAACATTTCTCCCTCGTAACACTTTTAAGGTTTGTCTTTCTGTTATTTTTTTCCAAATGAAAACATTTTACAAGCATTGAAAGAACTTGACTTTGGACTTTCCGTTGTCCATTTTTATTTTTTTAAAAGCATTCACACATTCTCTTATCTTCACCTGCGGCCAATTGTGTGCCTCGGTTGAATGATTGTCATTGAATAATTGAAGCAATTTGAGGCGCAACCAACTACAAGTTGCTGCGTGTTAAACACTCGCATGTCTCGTTGTACCCCGGACATGTGATTGCGCCCGGGGATTCGCGATGGCGGGAGCAGGCGGATAACGGACTCATTGTCCTCCCCATGGCGCTTATTGGCTTCATTCGATACAAAATATGAAAGTGAGCAATCAACTTGAAAGAGAAAACGGCGTCATCAGGCCCGACACGGATACAGCCTTGAGGGGAAATTCAATTTGTACTCTTATTTTTCAAATGACTCAAGACCAGCAGCGAGCGTAGTTACTGCCATGCCCATGAAAATTCTGTTGCTAACCAAGACAGCAGCATCGGTACGTAAAGCAACCGCCTTGATCAGCGGTTCCCAAACGACTGACACCAGGTGCCACTTGCATGTAGAAGCTAAATGAAACTTTTAAAAGCGTTCTCAAGATTGTATTGAAGCTACAAGTTAAAGACAACTGAACTGTCCTTCTTTTGTTTACCATTGACAATCACTCGAGCCGACCTTTGGCATGCGATTGCAATTTTGGATATCCAAGTTGCTATTCTGCAATTTGCGTGTTTGAGCGTGCTGCAGTTGAGTGGTTGTTGCTGTGTTATTACCTGAAGGCAAATCATTTTGTTATCTCTGAGGGGAAAATTCAGGTGTTGGAGCAATTTGTTTGTCAATAATTGTGAAACAAAATGCAATGGCGGCAAAACATGACAAAAAAATGACCAAGGTCTCGCTCAAAGAGCGAGAGTGGTTGATAGATGCTAACATTTGAAGCGTGAATTGCTGACCCCATTGAATCTGCGTTGCTCACCAAAACAGCAGCCGAGCGCCGATTCTGGTTTGTCATGTGGTTTACATCGCCGGGCTCACCTGACTGAATGTCTCGGTTGCGTCTCCAGGACGGCAAGTTGACCGTGACGCAGGCAACGGAGGTGAACGGGAACGCCTCACTGCTGCGCTTCCACTACCAGCTGAGCGAGCGCCGCTTGGCCTTCTGGGATATGGCCGTGTCGGAAGATAGGCTCTTCCTGGAGATTCCTGCGGGGCCGCTGGTCGAGGGAAGCAAAGAAGGGTGAGCCTTACTCGGACGCGCGCTCTCTCAATGTTTGCTTGCGCGTCACCCGCAAATCGAGAAGTCGAGAATAAACGCGCCTACTTCTCGCTATGATGTGGCGCCGCGGGGATCCTTCAAGGGGTCCAATGGATCGTCTTAGTGGCTTAAATTTTTTTAGGAATCCATTTTTTTTTGGATTCTCTGTAATTCTTTTGCAGTGGAAATGCAACAATACATTTGAATTGAATCATTATTCAAGGGCAGTTTTTTTTTTCGTGATGTTCAAACTTCAAGTCACCGTGATTTACAATAATCTACAATATGGTATATATATATTTTTTTAAATGAACGCTATTGCTTTTTAATGTTGTTCATCATGGTGCTACTTGATTTATAAAGTTTGAGAGCCACACCGATGAAGTGAGCCAGCTGCGGCGAGTCAGCTGCGGTGACCGCACATCCTGCCGGCCAATCAGACGTCGGCTGCGCCACTTGGCACCGCAATATTATATAAAGAGCGAGCAGCTCTTATGTAAAAGGAGGAAGGCTGCGTCATCAGCACCCCCAAACTCCCCCCCCCCCGCGTCATCCACTGACCGACTGTGCGTGACGTCCTCAGGCTTACCGCTCTGCTGGAGTTTGCCGAAGACAAGCTGAAGGTGAACTCGGTCTTCCTGTGGTTCCGCAAAGGCCGAGAAGATCGACGTAAGATTTGATGTTACTACTACTATTACCATTTTTTTTTCCAAGTACACCAACCGTAGCATGTCAGCAACGAGCTGGACAATTGTGTGGAAAATGAATCAATAACTTATTTATTTTTTTTAAATTGGGGCTACTCACATCTCGCCAACAGACAAATGTTGACCCGTCTTACTGACGACGTTTGCATGCAGTCAATATTCTGGTTAAGGTGAAAAATTCCGATTTCTGAACAATTGCCGACAATCCGGTTCCACGTTTGTGAGTGGACAGCGTTACTTTGGCTTTTTGCCGGTTAGGGTCACGCAATCCTTGAAAATGGGAACCTGTGGGGGCCAAAGCGCGCATTGGCGGGGGTCCACTGTGCTGACATGCCTTAAATCCCTTCACCCCAATCCCACTTGCGCTTGATGACGTCGTAATTCAAGCAAACCCACTCAAGGTGTTCTTGTTCACTCCCCCCCCCCCCCCGCTCCCGCTAGTGTCCATCATCAAGACGTTCCACTACATGGGCTTCGAGATGGTGAAGCCAGGGCACCCCTCGGTTCCGGCCCGGCCCGACTTGGCCTTCATGCTTTACACTCTGGACATCGGCAGCAGCTCGGACGAGGAGTGAGCCCACGTCGAAGCCCCTCCCTTCCCAACCTCTCCTTTTCCTCTTGCCCTTGGATCGAGGCTCTGTTTTTGTTTTGTTTGTTTTTTTTCCTTCTCATTTTTCTTATTCTAGGACTGCGAACCAATTCGCTTGAAACTGAGGTGTCCCTTGCCATCTTTTTTCCTCCCCCTATTTCAAACTTTCCATTTTTCTTTTTGTTCTTGACGCCTTCGACGACAGAGCGTTGAAGGAGATGACTTACCTACATGTATACCTCCCCTGAAGTTTTAGAAAAAGCTTTTTTTTTTTTTTTTTTAAATATATAAACTTTATCAGGGTCACGGCCGAGGATCAGCCCCAGGTCACGATCGGACAAAACGTCACCTCACGCTGTGGTGCTTCGGCGTCAACGGGGATCCATGCGACCGCGTTTCGACAAACTGTCCGAGTGGACGTTCCCACCAAAGTGTCGCATTGCGCCACGTGCCACTCGTTGTGGTTAATCTGAAGTCTCGTTTATTGACAACACGGATGAAGGGTGGTTATGAGTCGAGTCGTTTTGCCTCCTCGCGAGTCATTGGCTGGGCTTGTTTGACATCAAGGAGGCACTCGCACAACTGTTACAATATAGATTTTTATTTTATTTTTGTATTATTTTTAAGTCTCAGTTGTCATGAATGCGCCATTGTTGTACACGGCAATCATTCTCACCCATCGGAAGTCGTTGGCCGGTCCACTTCATCGACATCAAGGACTGCGGGATTGCACTGTTGTCGTGCAAAAAAACTATTTCAATCATTTAACAAATGCACATTTCAAGTCAGTCTGCAAATTCGTCAACATAAAAACCAAAGCGTTCCAAATCGAATAAAGTATGTCGCATTGAAATTGAAGGCACCGTTCCGGTTGCTCAGTCGCAAGATTGGCCGGTCTAGTTCGATATGAAACGGATCCGATCCGTTGGTTTAATCCTTCTGAAGTCATCGTCATCCATGATCATGGGTGAAAATTTATAATAGAGATTTAAAAAAAAAAAAATAATAAAATCATTAGAGTTCCTTAACATGATCAAGGATGCAATCAACTGTTGCTTTTCTTGTCTCACGTTTGCTCTTTTTAAGACTTGCGGACGAATGTGCTCGTATTTTGACCTCCGTCCCGGTTGGCTTTCGTGTGCAGAACAAAGACTAATACCGGGTATTATGATTTGATCATATGCAATCCGATGTAATGTTGCAAACACTGCTCGTGCGATTGTGTGTGTTTTATTTTTATTTTTTTCCCCCAATTCAGCACTTTGAACTCAATACCAAAGAAGCTTTTGTCTTGACTTGTGGGGCGGCAGGGACGGCATCTTTTGTTTCAAAACGTCTTCCAGGTGTAAAATAAAAAAAAAAAAAAATAAATAAATAAAAAATATGTATGTATGTATGTGTATATATGTATATATATATGTATATGTATGTATGTATATATATATATATATGTATTTGTGTATATATGCATTTTCTCTGCAGTCTCTTTTCTATGCATGTATA
Organism: Idiotropiscis lumnitzeri; assembly: GCF_059441095.1. Taxonomy (NCBI): domain Eukaryota; kingdom Metazoa; phylum Chordata; class Actinopteri; order Syngnathiformes; family Syngnathidae; genus Idiotropiscis; species Idiotropiscis lumnitzeri. Next base: position 2,495,696 of record NC_142396.1, on the reverse strand, counting down.
TTTCTCATTATTGGCATAGTTGAGGTAATTATGTTTTTTTTTCCGGTGACAGTTGGCTTCCATTGGTGGACAATCCGTACTTGTACACTGTGGATAAACTTGGCACTTGCGGCGGGGAAAATACTTGTTTAAAAAAAAAAAAAGAGAAAACAACAAACAAATAAAAAGTCTTTTAAAATGTTATGTTTTGGTGTGTTTGGTGTCTACAGCGAGAAGGTCAAATAGCTAGAAGCCAAATGCCGCGTCGGTCGACATGAAAAAAAGAAAGACAAGAAGCTCTTGTGTTGAGCAGAACGAAGCAGCACTACAAATGAGCATGATGGCTAGGATTAAAAATAAATCACAATTGAAAAATACCCGGAAAAAGTAGCGACATTTTAATTTGCGAATGTCACTCAAATTGTGATTGGATTCTTTTCATGATAATTCCATTCTCATTTCTTGTAGGTTATTGATTGATTTAACTTGATATTTTATTCGGGTAATGTCAGGACACTTGCCATCCCAAATTTTCTTATTCAGACCGCTTGCAGTATAGTATTTTATTTATATTATTTTTCCCTCACAGAAAGTAGTAAGACAATTCTTTTCACAACTTTTCTTGATATTTATTTATTTTAATATATTTTATATCTGACCCAACTGAAATTTCAACTTTTTATTCCTGTAGAGGTTATTGATGGTGTAGTGGTACACTTGCATTTCCATGTCAAACCACTGCTTCTTAAGATTCAAAATTCCCTGTTGGCAACATTGTGGCATTATCGCATGAAAAACACGGCCGGCTGACTTCTCCGAGCCTGAGCTCATCGAAGATGGACTGATGCAAAGTCGAAAACGTGTGCTGCGGTCTGACGAGTCCACAATTGTTTTGTGTCCTTCTCGAAAGAGGAAAAGAACCCTCCGCGTTGTTGTCGGTGCGAAGTTGGCATCTGTGACGATGTGGCGATGTGTTGCACATCTGTTTTGTAAGTTACATGTGATCCAAACGAAGAGGGGGAAAAAAGTACAAGTGTATTGGAAAAACATTTAACTTTATTTACCTTTTACGCAATGCCCCAACTTCAACTGGATTTGGGGTTTGTGTTCTGTTAATAATTTGTGCTTATATATATATATATATATATATATATATATATATATATATATATATATATATATATATATATATATTTATTATTTTATTTTTTTCAACGACTGCTGACTCCTGAGTTAATCCCAAACTGTCTCACCTTCAGTCAACATTCTCTGCCCGACACGGAATCTATGAGCTGTCTGGCTAATTCTGTATCACATCTCCTACTGAGAAGTGCCACAAAATTCCCTCCATTGAAAAGGGAGAGACGCGAACCACGGCGGCCTTCAAACTGTGTCACTTTGTTAATCCCCGTGACTGCGAGGCCAGCGCTCGCTGCCCTCCTCTTCTTGCGGCCTTAATCTCATTCCGCCGTTTATGTAAAGTCAGCTCGCATGGCGAGGAGGATGGATGCCCGCGTCCATCCGCGGTTCTCAGAAAGTGCGCAAAGGAGGTGTGCCCTCGCGTCTGCCAACAGTGGGCGCACGTCTTGTCATCTGCTTTTTTTTTTTTTTTCTTGTCATCTGCCCCTCAATTTGGGGGTGGCCAGGCCTAACCTGGTCACCACTTAGCTCCACCCCTGCACTAGTGATGAGCATATCCACCTCATTCTAGAAAGGTTCTGGGTTTGAATCCGGGCTCCGAACTTGCTGTTTGGACTTTGTCTTAATGACCTTAGCGTCAAGGACAAGCACTCGAATCAATGGTTGTTTGTTTGCTAATGAAGCGGTAATGAAAGACTTCTTTGAGCGAACTGAAGCGATGCAAATCAAGAAGGGGAACACGAGTGTGTGCGTTTTCTTATGTCGTAACAGCTCAAGTGTGTGTTGTTACACAATCCGTGTAGGATGCATGAAGGCCATCTGCCTCACTTTAGGGCCGCGACACACTTTGCGCTTTTAATCTCTTCTTGCAACGCGCTAATGTGTGTGACCTTCTCATGGCCCGCTCGGAAAATACACCGTCAACTTAAGATAACGCCCACCAAGTAGACACAATCTATCAGTTCTTGTATCTAAAATTAAAGTGCAAATATGTTCAGAAGGTGACTTACCCTGACAGAATTTACATAAGAAGCCACCTGTATTTCAGTTGTTCTCGATTTTTCAATCTTTTTTTTTTTTAAATAGCCTTTTTCCTGATTTACTTAGCCATACAAGCTACTTCAAGTTGTGTGTGAGGGTGTGTAAACTTTTTATGAGGGCCATTTAGATGTTTTTATTTATCATTATGATTTTATAAAGTGCACACACCATGATGTGAAAACAATTGGCTTCAAATGACCCCTACCAGCATCAGCAGTCTTAGTTTCCCCCAAATTGCCAATATTTCTCAAATGTTGTCAGGGTATGGGCACAAGGGGACAAGAGTTTGTTTTTTTGTTTTTGGTTTTTTCAAGTGGACGAGAGTGACCGAGTTTGTAGCAATGTATGAGCAGCAGCGCCCTCCAGTGGCAACTCCTTCTACTGCGGCTTATTTCGAGCTCGTATTTTATTTTTAAACCACAATCAAACTTATTTTTGCCTTTAATTCTTTTCAATGTTAAAATTGATTCATTAATTTTGATAAAAACTTAACTTTTGAAAAATGTGTCATACAAATACAAATAGGGCCACAAGTTAATGTTAAATCAAAACCTTAATTTGAATTAAAACTTGGCGCCAATTTCAAACAGAATTTTTTTTTTCATTTCCATTCTCTTCACACAGGTGTGCTCTTGTTTATGACGGCTCATCACAAGACCCGGTGAGTGACGTGGGGGTCAACAAATGAAAGCATGAGTGTTCTGTCGTTCCGTGTTTGTTTTTTTTAATGTTTGTTCACTGAAGTGGTTGAAAATGAAAAGGCGGCCGAGTGGGGACAATGCCATGAATCTTAACTAGCGACGGTAGGCTCTAACAAATTTGCTAACATTGATACGGTGCCATGTGTTTGCGTTGTTGTAGTCCACATGGTGGACTACAACTTTCTGGTTAAGTGTGAAATTATCCCAAACTTTTGATTTTTATTTTTTTTTCTCCCCCTTCACTGCCTTTTACAAACTTATCTTGTGGCACGCCTCCATTGCGTCAACTTATTTCTACACGGACTGGTATGTGCTATTGCAGTAGCATTAGTCGATGCATTGCTTTGCGTTAAACTTTTTTTCTAATTGAATTATTAGTTTTTTTGATTAATAGTTTCAAACCCCATTTTATTGTTGTACTATAAAATTGACACAAATTTGTAAACCTCATTGAATGAAAACTTGAGAGAAATTTTTTATTTCAAAAAATCTCATCCCGTACAACTCCACCTAATCCGACAACGTTTTTCAACCAAATTATTCAGTTAATTGTTCCAACTCTGGTTGCTTTTTTAAATTGCGATTTAATGAAAACTTGATACAAATTTCCAACCTCAGGTACAAATAATATTTTGGCAAAATATGAAAGACAGTTTGGATTTCCAAGTGCTACATTGCTTAGAATTCTTTAGAGCGTGACGTCCAAATACATCTACACTTCATTTGCCACAACCTTTTCGATTGTTTCAACACCATTTTATTTTTGTGGTATTTAATGAAAACTGACCGGAAAATAAATATAAAATACAAAAGACATTAAGGCAAAAATAAACTTTTATAAAAATGCTTATTTCAGAGTGCTCAAGTTGGTAAAAATCTCACTAGACTGTCACGTACGTCCCCACCCTCCTCCTCCTCTTCGTTGTCTACATCTTGCGTCGTCGTTAGACCAGGCGTGTCCCATTGGTCCCTGTAATGCTCTCCATGTTGCTCGCATATATTGTGTAGCGCGCAGCAAGTCAACACCATAGACTTGACCACTTGGATGTCACTGTCGTTCCTCTTGGTCAGACAGCGCCACCTGCCTTTGAGTCTGGAAAAAGCTGCGCGTACGATGGCTCTGGCGCAGCGCACACTCTCGTTGTACGTCCGCTGCGCTGGTGTCAGTGTGCTGCTGTCTTGCCGGAATGCTTTCAGCAGCCACGGCTTTAACGGATACGCAGAGTCTCCCAGGATGTAATAACCGGGGTCGAACCTCCCTTGCTCGGCCGTCTCCCACAACGAAGACTCCCTGAGTGCTCTGGCGTGGCGCAGCCCACCAGCCATGCCTGTACACACGCTCCAAAAGAGTCCCTTGTCATCCACCACGCCCTGCAAGATGATGGAATGCCAGCCTCTTGCGTTGATGTAATCCCAGTGGTTCTCCTGAGGTGCTATGATGGGAATGTGGGCGCCCTCGATGGAACCGACGCAGCGGGGAAGCCCACAGCTCGCCTCGATGTCGGCCGCCGTCCTTTCAAGCGTCTCCGGATCGGGAAAGCGAACGTGGCAAGGAAGCAGCAGGGCGCAGGTGGCTGAGCAGAACTCGCGCAAGCAGCGGCACACCGTGGTCTTGCTGACGCCAAACAGGTGGCTGATGCTTCGGTACTCGCTGTTGGTGGCCAGCTTCCACAGAGCGATGGCCACTCGCTTCTTGAGCGGGACGCACACGCGGAAGTTGGTGTCACGCTTCTCCATGGCCGGCCGCAGCTTGGCGCAAATGTCCAGAAAGGTTGCTTCGGACATGCGAAAGTGGCACACCCACTCTGCCTGCGTGAATCCCGGGACGATCTGGTCCCACCACACGTTGGACCGGCGCACCGCCCAGATGCACGGGCGGCGACGGCGCTTGAGCAGCAATTGCAGCATCTGGAAAACACACCGCATTGAGTTTAGTTCTCAAAGGAGACAGACCAAGGTATACTGGTGTCACAAAACATTTAAAAACTAAACCACAACTTTTCACCTTCCATGTGGGCCAAACTATCAATTGGTATGTTTAAAAATGGATCATTCTCAAGGTTAAACGACTTAAGATATATTTTTATGTGCTGTAAGTCAATGTCTTTCCATCACGAAGAGTATTAGTATCCCCCCCCCTCAAGTCTTGAATCAACTTAACTTTCATAATCTAAATTACGGCCATCATTGTCTCACTTGGAAGCAAGTTTAACCTCAAGTTACAGCTTCTTTTAGACTGACACTATTTATGACACCCATTCGAATCTGTGACAAACATGTTTCTTCATCAACGTAAATGTTATAATTGACATTTTATAAAGCTTGGTTTTGTTGCCAGAAATGTATCTTATTGCCGCGCTCAGCCATATTTTTTTATTATTTATTTTTACTGCGGCTAGTAAGCTTCAAAGCCTGCCGAATTAACTCAATCAGTTGTCGTTGACATGTGCAATAAAGAAAACAAAACACAATTAACGCAAACTGTTCTCAATCTAACCATTTGGCGTCGCCGTCTTTGTCTCGGAAACGAGTCGTACTCCAGTAATTCCCAAACTCGCCTCATTTTCTCTGCAGTGTTCCTACGCGCAGCCTGCAGTCTCCTCTCAAATAAAACTTGCCTTCTCCTGGTGATAAAGAGCCACACTCCGAGTAAAAAGAACACCATAGAGTTGATGTTCTCCATTGTTGTCAACTCATTTGTTAACCACAGTTCCACTTCCGTCGTTGAGTTTAATAGTCACAGGCTAGACAATCGTGTCGCTTGCTTGTGACGTCATCATTCTCCCAAACGTGGCTCTTTCCCGCCGAAACAAATGATGGTCGCTAGCGTGAATATTGTTATATTTACGATTAAAACAAATGTTATTGAATATACCGCCATTTTCTATGCTGTATGTTGTTGAAACAAGCAAGCGCTGGTAAATGCAAAATATATTTTAGTAGACACAGGTCAAATTTGTTCATGAACATCCTCTGTGTACCACACTCAAGATTTGTAGCGCCTGCCCCCCCCCCCCCCCCCCAAAAAAAAAAAAAAAAAAAACATTTGTGAGCGTTTTAATTTGCGTGCATTTTGCATCACTTGTCGAAAGCCATAAAAAATTTAGGGTGAAAGAATGATATTTAGGGGATTTTTTATTGCTCAGTAGTTGTGAATTGCAGGTTGGAGTTACAAGTTAAAGTCAAATTAAGGTTCTCGTTTGGACGAGAAACATATCTAAACCCCGCATGTCACTTTAGGGGCTCCGTAAAATAGTTATTTGCGTTTTACAAATCATTGTTTGACCTGTTAGTTTTACAAAACGGGATGTCTGTAATTTATATTTTGACCACACGGGGGCCGCCTTGACTATTGGATATGAGACAAGCGTCTCTCATTCATTTATTTATTTCAAATTTCCACGTGGGATGGTAAAGGAGTGTCTGAAATGCCGGCAGTGAATGTGTCAATATTAAATAACCATTAACATTTGTTGTTGTATTGTTTAGAATTAACTTAATTATAATCAACAGTTATTTACTAAAATGGTGTTGAAAAAATGTGTTCATGTTTGTGTCACATAGTTCATTTCATAAAGAAGTCATTCTCAATGTTTATTTTATATGAATGTAATTATATAAATAAAAATGTCAACTGTACAACAAATTTAAAAAAAAACTAAACTTTTTTTGTTTAGTATGAAGCAATTGACCCATTATATCAGAAAATAAATAAAAAAAACGAATACATACTATTTTCACGTTTTAATTCAACATTCTGGGGGAAAAAAAACAAATAAATACAGCAAGTGTTCATGTTCAAACTGCATAATGTTACAGTGGTGTACACATAATATTAAACTGCTGCCCTGTTTTTGGTGAACACTTAAACATACTCGCTCTTGTATTTTAATCTTGGTCATTTTGGCGCCACTTGGAAAGTTAAGTATATTTTTTAGAGTGCTACCTGCAATTCATTGATGGCAAAAAAAGGTCAACTGCTTTTACTCCAGTCTCTTCCTCTGTTTCGCTCCTCTTTTTTTTTTTTTTTTAAGAATTGTTTTCCTTGATCCCATCTCAGTTTTCAGGCCTCCTGGCTGACCTTTCCCAAACTTTCCACTCGTGTTTTGACGCCTCCAGCTATACTTTCTCCTCTGTGATTTTATTGTGTTCCGTTGCTGTCATGCCGCACATCGATGCTGGCGTGGGGGTAGCGGATGGCATGATATTGAAGGACAAGCCACTCCTCTCATGATTGTTGAACAAATATACTAAAACAAGCAAGCAATGAATTGTTTCAAGTTCTTGGATATGTGTGGAGGCTGCTGATATCAGCCACTGATATATATAAAAGAAAAATCTGATATTAAAACCTCCTCTCCAGTAGTTGGCGCTATATTATGGCAGTTTAACAACGACGACTCATCTGCATCAGAAACAAAGGTCTTTGTTCACAATTTTTTTGCCATTGTGTTAAATATCAAAAGTTTGAGAGCTGTCGGTACTTGGTAACGGTGAGTGGTCTTGGTACTTGGCACTATTCCTCACAAGGGTCATGGGTATGTCTGACCTTATTAATCACAGGGCACACAAAGACAACCAACCACTTGCGTCAAAATCACCCCAAGGGGCAATTTAGAGCATCCAATCAACCAACCAACCATGTATGTCTTTGGAAAACCGAAGTACCAGGAGAAAACCTACGGAGGCACGCGGACATCATGCAAACTCTACACGGGAAGGCCCGAGCCCAGAATCAAACCGCGCACCTCTGCACCGTGAGTCAGATGCCCTAAACCGTGGGCTACCGAGCCACCTGATTTTGACCGTTCCTAAAATAAATATTTTAGGTCTAATACAGATACAAAATGCATGTGAAGTATCTGTGACTTTGAATATGTGTGGCTTTAAAAGGCGGGGCCTGGCCTGGTGAGTGACATGGGAGTCAGTAAATGAGAGCAAAGAGTTGGCTGTCCGTTAATTAGTTCATGTTGAGTGATTCGGCGTCCATTTCTGTTCTTGGGATTTGATATATTTGAGGCTTGATACTCCTGCTATCTCAAATTAGAATTTTTTTTTTATTGCTATAGTTTCTTATTTAGCTGTGATTTAATATATATGAAGTTTGACTATTTACCGGGCAACTTGTTTTTTTAAATATACATTTGTATTAAAAACAAAATATATATATATATATATATATATACGTGTCTCTCTCTTTGCCCGGCACTTGAGTCATCAATCTGTCATTTATTTCCCTCCTAAGTGAACAGCCATTTGTTAGTCTAAATATGATTTGTTATTGTGTTAGTAGGAGGGTCCTCGTCCTACTTCCTTCTCACCAAATGAGCCCCCCCCCCGGCCACCACTTCCCGATTGCATCCCACGCGTGGACGCGCGGCGCGGCCACGCACGTCAGCTCTGTGGAGCACGAAAGCCCAGAGAAGAAGAGAGCGACGTGACATGACGTGACGTGACGGCAGGGCTGCAGCCCGAATCACGCCGAAGCCCCCGAAACACACACTGGAGCAGCTTCCCCCCCTTCAATTGGATCCTCCATGATCGGCACATCGGACCGGCGAATTGTGGCTGGCGTGTCCGGACGCACCGCACTGCGCTCCGGCTGACTCGGTGGCGGTTGGCCGCTCTTCCTCGTCGCTCTAGCGGACTGGAGGAGGAGGAGGTAAGACCAAGCAAAGACCCCCTTCTCCTTTTCCTTCCTTGTCTCTTTTTTTTTTCCTTAGCGTGCACGTCATGTTGCACGCTGTCATCATGTCCGCACACGCTTATCGTGGATATTCGAACAGAAAGGTGGAATATGCTCCACTTCGACTCTCGTCGCAATCGCCGCGTTTGAATGTCACAACGTTTTCTTACATAACGCCTCCATATGCCCCCCCCCACACACACATTTTTGCGCTGAGCAATGTGCGTTCATGTGGTCATATTGTCGCAGTCTCTTCGAATGTACGGGAGGGAAGGACGGCGCGGGTGCTTCCAGTCCCCTTTGCAGCTGCACCCCCCCCTCTCCTCCAAAAAAGAGAAAGAAAGCGAAGATTCTGATGTAAATCATCCTACCTCCCATTTTTTTTGCAAGTGATGCCGTTGCAATGGTCAGGTGTGAGTAGTTTAAAATAAAAGACAAAACAATTTGATTTTGAAATCTCACTGCAAATTTACTGCTTTCACAATATCAAACTCTGTCGCCTCTACAACACGGCCTCTCAAACTGTTCGCGGTTCCCATTTCATAATCAGAATGCAAATTAAACGTAGCGATGCGAGTGACCTGACGTGAAAAGTTTCCGAGATACAAGCCATCCTTTGGCACGTTTGTATTTTGTTTGACTTGTGCGCAAACGTGAGATACAAAAGTGGTTGTGACTCAACCCACTTCACAACACGCAACGCTTTGTCAGATAAAAAGACTGCAGTGAAAAAGTCCCCCCCCAAAAAAGGCTCCATGCTGTTTGTTGCCACACCCAGTTCAAGTTTACTGTCAAACTAAGTTCAACAAAGAGAATGACGCTCTGTGTTTCTAAAATTAGTCAATGACTTTGCTGTCGAAATGCCCCTGCTAGCGCAATGCTAACACTTAAAATGGAACCCCACTAACGAACTAAAAGATAACATCCATGTTGCAACGTTATAACCTTTTAAGCGGCGGATTTGGTGCAGCAACACATGTAGACAAACAATATAACGCAACTGATGCTCACATATTCTTTATCTTCTGCAAAGAATGACGAATATTAGTGCTGTACAGAGGAGCTGAGACTCGTGTAGTGGACCCGTTTTGTCTGTTTTATGCTGCCGAAGGCGCGCACACCAATAAGAGCCACACGGTGGCAACAACCCAAAAAAAATGGTTGAATTCCTTTTTTCAGTCATTTTTAGTCATTTGTTTTCCCTGAAAACCCCCAAATATTTAGTTGTGGGAGGCTCGAAAGGATGAATGGCATTTCCATTCATTTGGGCAAACATGATTTTAGATGACGTTCGCTGATTTGAAGAAACTTCATTCTCAAGGCATTGCGAGACCTCGCTTATTGTGGGCGATACATTCCAGACCCCCCAATCGGTGACAATGCGCCATATCGTCACATTTAAACCACATTAAGACCCGCGCTTTTGCTCCGACTTCCTCCCACGTTCCAAAATGATACAAGTTGGGCTCAATGAAGACTCGTGTGTTGCTTGCTTGTTGGTCGGCTCGCGTTAGAACACTGCGGTGAGCTTGTCGACAAGTTCAGACTGGCTGACGCGTCCAGGTGAGCAAGAATCCCCTCAGGTCTGAGGTCCGATGGGGAGGAAAAGCCCGCCCTCTTCATCCTCCGCTCCTCTCAACCGGCCTGTGGCCATTTGCACCCGAATACCAGCGTCACGTCACTTCTTAGTCTCGTCTCAAATGTTCAAGTCATCAGCAAGCTCTGCGAAGCCTGATGACCAAAGCTGGGCGGTCCGTCCTGGGGGAGGAACGGTCCAGCCCTCCGGCCCGGTCGGGTGTCCATTTTTGGGGCGGTGACTAATTTTAAAAAAGGGTTCGATTCAAAAGGCCAAAGGTTGATTTTCGTCCGGCCCACGAATGGGCCCTCGTGCGTGTGATGAACACAATACCGATTTCCTCAAACTGTGGCCGGCCATCTAATCCGATAAATTCACTTTATTTGTTCGTAAATTATTTATTTCTTAATTTTCTTTTTTAAAAACAGTGTTCACCTATCTAAGCTTTTTGTGACATATATACGTATACACTACAGTTAACTAATTTTTTCCAATATAAACAAAAAAAAAGCAAAAAGCAAAAACCTGTTCTAGAAAAGCAGGTTGGGCAAAATGGCCGTTCTGAGGGTGAAGGCGGCCCTTTGACCGTTTATTTTCCATCCCAGAAGAGGCGGCATTCATCTGCAGCATGCAAGGGCGGGACTGCCACGCTCATGAATCGTAAATGAAGCGGCGACGGAGCATCTCTCTCCGTCACGCGATTTTAAACAGGACGGGCCAAAATCGAATTAGGATTGTTTAGTCAGCCAGCCGATCTTGCACATATTGAAAGGAAATACATTTCAACAAACGAACCCATATATTGCCACGGATTGGCGCTTGACGATTGAGGTGGGCCGTTTGCTTGGTCGTCGTCTCAACCCAAACATTGAACTTAATCACTGAAATGAATGTGGCTTTTGACATATATATCCGTCAATGGCAGTGAATGAGTTAAATTAGTGCGGGATGAATAACAATGCTACAGCCAAAATTATTGCAAAACAGCTCTACACTATGACTAAAAAAATGCTCAGATTTATTTCCAAATGATTTATGCAGGTAAAAAAAAAGCTTCGGGACAAGCACGGACCCTTGAGGCACACCGGCTGCGTCTTCAAAGAATTCCGAGTTTGCATTTCCGATGATCACAAACTGCTTCCGCCCGTACAGCCTAATGCAATGTGAATTATTCAAGACGAATGTCGGCGTGTACCCACGTTTAGCTCCCGTGTTGCATATTCGCGGGAGGGATTTCGGAAAGGGTGGGGCGGGGTTCGTCTGTGCTGCTGCCGTGCGGGTGACTTTGCAGCTGTCAGAATGTTGTGCTCAGACCGCCTCTCGCAAGCTTTGCCACTTACATAATAAGCCAAATGAAATGTTAATGTCAGCAAAGATGACGGCGCAAGGAAGGATTTCTCAAGAGTGCGGCGGGCGGCAAACTGCAGGCGAGCAGCTCCAAAAAGGGAAGGGAACTCAATCGGTTCATGTTTTTGTAGAAATGCAACACTGCAAGCCACACGTGATTACGACCAAAACACATCATGTACAAGTTCGAGTACCGAATTGGAAGCAATTGGTCCTGTCCCCGGAGCCGCAAGGCTGTAATTTGGCGGGAAGGCTGTGTAAAAAAAAAAAAAAATGTCGTTTTGTTAGGCGGACGAGTTAAATTGCCGGCAGTTCTCAGCAGCTCATCTTTTTACGTTGTTTGGTCATTCAAAATTTTCTGTACCGATATGTCTCCATGTGACGTTGTGTTCACACCCACAACAACGCAAACCACTTTTTTGTTTCTTTTTTAATTTGCCAACTTGCGCGTGTATGTGAGTTTACCAAAACCGGGTCTAACCTGCCTCTGCGCTAATTTCCAGACTTTGCGCTGTTCATGAGAAAAGACCCCCCGAGTGTGTGTCTGAGCTTTTCTTCTTCAATTCAAGACAGATTTGATCCGGTTTTGCCGTCATGTTCTCTGTGGTTGTTCCTTTTTTTCCATCATCTGTGATCATGTTGTCATGAATCAATGACCGAGAAACTTCCCGTCCGCCGTCGAGCTGGAAAGTTGCTGGAGCGTAAGACAACACCAGGATGAGGTCAATGCTTCACATACCGTGTCAGCGCTGTGTTGTTATGGATCTCTCAGCAGGTGTATTTATAGCGCGGCACACAATGGCAGAGGGGCGGGGCGGGGTCGTTTTCAAAAGCGTCTGTCATTGTACCCCCGCCCCCCAAAAAAATGCGCTTTAGTGTCGGGTTCCCGTTTTGTCTCTCACTTTCATGTTCTCTAAATTAACATTTCTCCAAAATGTTTCCACTTCCTTTGATTTGTTTTTACATGCAATTAAAAAGTGCGTTCCCAGAATGCATTTACACCCCCCCCCCCCTCTTATTTTTTTGTTGTTGCCAAAAACGTCAAAATATGGCGAGCCGTATCTCCCAAACAATTGGCCAAAATTTGAGATTTAAAGTTGTGCCATCGCTTCAAATAAGTCCGGCGAGTTTCATTGAAATCAAAATACGCTTGGTGCAACGTGGACCGGGCTGCGCCGCGCTTTACATCCTCCAGCTATGTGTTTGCGGCGTCGTCATATGAGAAAATGGCGTCGCGGTCGCTGATTGGAGCAGAGACAATGAAATGCTTTGTAGCGCCTGGACGGCTGCAGTCAGATGATCGACATCTGAGTGTCGACTGACACTCGCGCGAAATCGCACATTCGTTGTCAAGAATCACGCTTCATTCAGGCTTGTTCCATGGAAATACTCCACTTTTTTTACGCCAGTTAACACACATGGAATGTTGTTGCCTTTGGAAAGTATTTTTCCCGTAGGAAGTCTTATAAATAGGAATAATGGCTCTCCGCCATAGAAGCTTCAACTGCGCACGCCATGTTTTCAAGGCGACATTGTATGGAAAATGGACTTTTGAACGTTTTGAATCGAAATAATTGCGGGACTGGTGAGCCTGCACAATTTCAACAATTTCTTTCTGATGAGCAGCATTTGACCTTTGACCTTCAGGACACCTCTAAAGTCGCTGAATCACGTGTCATTTGATACGCGTCCTGGCTCTCCGACCGCTTCCGGCGCCACCGGAGCTCCTCAATAAACGATCCAATTGACCGGCGTTGCGCTGATGCCGCCGCCGCCGCCGCCGTTTTGTCGTGCCGTGTCAGCCGCAGATTGATGGAGCGGCTGCCCACTTGCAATTGGCGACGTCATTCGTCAGAGGCGGCCAACACTGACGCGCGTCTTGTATGTCTCCGACGTTCTGTCTCTTTAATGTCTTTGACTTCCTGACATTATTATTTTTGTTTTGTTTGCAAAGCAAGGGCTGAACGCTTGCATTTTTGTACGGCTTTTGCTTTGGGATTGGGTTTGGACTAAATTGTGTCGTCCGTGTTGTCTTGAGGATGATACTGCCACCCGTGGCAGTGAATGGAAAGAGAGATGCGACCATATCACAATGAACCACAAACACAAAAGAAGTTTCTTCCGAAACAGTTTCATGAGGATTAGCGAACGAATCATCAGAGCTGGGCACTTGACCCTTTTTTGCCAGTCAGTCCCCCGCCCTCCGGCTGCGACCTAGTTACTGGTCAGGCCTCGACTGTCAGGCCTTATTCATAAAAATTGCTGGCCCCCACCCCCATTACGTCCCCCCAAAAATTCGATTCAAATCCGCTTACCTTATTATGGTCTTATTTGTCTCCTTCTTCTTCTTTCTTCTTCTCCACGAATGTGCGTGTCTTGTTTTCTGTTGATAAAAGTCAGCCAGTCTCGCCCACGTCGTGCTGCAACTTTTCTGTCGCAACTACTCCGCATCTCACGTTGAAGAACATAACATTTTCACCCCCTCACGTGAGCCAATCACCTTCGTGTGCACTTCAGCGACCGCTCGAAAAATATCAACTCAAAGAATATTACCCGATGCAAGGAAGGACACCCAGTCGGTCGTGGCCCTTTTGTCCTTTGCCCATTTGGCCGCGACCCGAGGGCCGATTTGTGGGCCGGACTAAAATCCACCTCCATTAATTTAACCTTTTTTTTTTTTTTTTAATTCGACACCCCCCGGCTCAAAAATGGACGTCCGGCCGGGCCGCAGGGACCGACATCCCAGCTATGCTAATCATACAAGATCAACATTAGATTTGGGCGAGGATCCGAAATCGGGCCAATGCCGGACTTGTTGTTTTGTATCAGGCACTCATGAAGGCTTTCGATATCCTGTCACTCACAGAAATGCTCTGAAACCACACCAATCAATTCAAGACATTATTGAAATGAACTCTGAAAGCAACGTCACGGCATTGTGATGGCCTGCCTTGGTGGAGGTCTGCGCTACCTGCGAGATTTGATATCAGATGAAGCGTGTTCTTCATAATCATCTTGTCTAACATACACAATTTGTCCTTGCCTCAATAATTCAGTGAGTCCGCCAGTAATGAAGGAGCGTCTGATTGAAGGGAGGAGGGAGGGCGATTTGGTTCGTGGCGTCGGCTGTTGTCATGGCACGAAATCATCGCGTGTGTGTGTGGGAGGGGGGGAGTCAAGGTGCGCAAAGCGGAGTTAATTCATTCAAATGAATGCAGAGCAACGAAAACACACGCACACGTGTCCTTGCTCATGCAAAATGCGGCCTTAGAACTCTTGGTCTTCCGTTTGGACAGAAGGTGCTCGCTTTCATCTCCGTTGATGATTGCGTGGGCATTCACGGTTGCATCATAATGATCGCCATCGCGATAATGTTTAAGAATAATGCAAGCGGCAATTCATTTGATTGGTTTTCATTCCGCGTTTGGGTAAGTAGAGGCTCTTAAAGGTTCGCCAGCTCATCTTTGAGTGCAGGTGGAAGTGCTCGGTTCATCTCGGACTGAATGCCAGTTGATTAGAAGAAGTACAAAGGAGAGGAGCTTCCTTTGTGGGGACGTGCACTCGCATACACCAACAGTGGCCACTAAGTGGATTTGGAGGGGGCGGGTGGGGGGGGGCTTGGGAGGCAGCATCTGCACAGCACGTCTTACGCGCTGTGTGTGTGTGCGTGTGCGCGTGCAAGTGAAATGAAATTTCAAAGATGCATTTGAGGGAAAACGGGTTCTTCCGGATGAGTATAATGTAAAAGAAAACAAAACACCCAATTGTGTTTATTTTGATATTGTTATGTTGTGGTTAACACACCTGCCTGAGTCGTCCACACTTAAACGCTACTGTTCGTAAAACGCTCGGTCCAAACGTGAATGACAAAGGCAAAATGCGTCTTGTGTCTCGTTTGGAAAAAAAATAAAATAAAAAAATTCTCAAGCAAGTATGAAAAGATGTTAATGTTATAATAATAATAATAATAATAATTTGCCCTTTATTAGTCCCACAATGGGGAAATTCGAGATTCGAACCCAGGCCTCCTGGGGAGACTGGGTCCTGAACGCGGCGCCTTAGACCACTCGGCCATCCATTAGTGGCGCTGGAGTCTTCTTCACTTGGCTTTTCCTTAAGTCTAGTTGCACGTGACCATTTGAAATTTGAGTCGAGATTTTAGCGAGGATCATGGAAATTGACGCACATGATTTGTTTTCACGTGGGTGCGATTGGGGCTCCGGCCTTCCTGTGTGGTTTGCATGTTCTCCCCGTCCCGGCGTGAGTTTCCTCCGGGTACTCCGGTTTCCTCCCACATTCCAAAAACATGCATGACAAGTTGATTGGACACTCGAAATTGCCCCGAGTTGTGAGTGCGAGCGCGGATGGTTTGTCTCTGTGTGCCTTGCGATTGGCTGGCAACCCGCTCAGGGTGTGACCCCGCCTCCTTCCAGAAGACAGCTGGGATAGGCTCCAGCACTCCCCGCGACCCTCGTGAAGAGAAGCGGTACAGATGATGGATGGATGGATGGATTTGTTTTCATGGGCCCCATAAAGTGATGTGGCGGGCCGCATCTGACCCCTGGGCCTTGACTTTGACACCTGTGTTCGACTCTTGTGTGCAGTTTTTGGCTACTGGCAATGTGGCCTGCCAAGCTTATAAAAATGACACCATTGGTGCATCTCTGTGAATCTTTTTTGGGGGTGTGTTTGATCCTTGTTTATGATTGATTATTAATGAGAAGCAGTGGTCTCATTGGCTGAGGGGAAAGGGGGGCGGTACTTCCTTTAATTTGCCCCATTTGATCATTTATTCATGAGGATGCGTGTGCATTATTCACGCCGGCGTGTTCTTAGGTGTGAATTTGATAAAGCGAAGGCTGCGTGTCCATGACTGGCATGACACGATGCCTTTTGCACGGCGTGAACGTGAAGCGCGTAGCGTGTGTAGCGCGTGTGTGTGCGTGTGTGTGTGTGTGCGTGTGTGCGTAGCGTGCGTGAAATGTGCCCCGAGGCTCTTCCTTGTGTGAGATGCGCTCGATTTCCTGGACGCATTCTTGGAACTAAAAGGGCTGTACCTAATCCATGTCATCGATGCTCTTTCTCTCGTGCACGCGCACTCTCTCACGCACACACGCTGTCATGTCATATTTGAAGCGTGCAGGTTGTAACAATCCAGTCACGTTGAGTCACATGACTCCGTTAAAAAATTTCAACGCGCGCACAGCCTGTTTGTTGGCGTGTGCGTGAGACGTGATTTCCGCCAGTGTAATTTGTCAGCCCCTCCCCACCTCTTTGTTTCTTGGCCATCAGAAGGATTTCCAAACGTTCTCCCGCGTTGTTTTCGGTCTGGTCTTAAGGTTGGTATCTAATCAGCGCTGGATCACAATAGGAGGCTAGAAAAGGGCGAGTGAGCCAGCTCTGTTACCATGGCAACCACCCTGATGATCCTGATCATTGGGCCAGGCTTTTGCAGAAGCCCGGCGGATTGAGACGTGAAGCTTCTTTGTTTTTCACCTCCGACTTGCTTAGCATGAGCGTAAAAACTAAATTTTCAGGCCTTCCACGACGCTGTCTTCAGTTAGTTAACAGTTTCAACTCCTCTTGGATTCTCAATAACTCCAAAATACAGCCTCTCTGATGATTTGAGTGACCCACGCAGGAAGTGATGCGACACCAGCGCCTTAAAGTGGAAGTGTATGTGACCACATGGCCGCTGTCACGCTCTGGCCACAAAAAAAGAAAAAAGAGGACTTTGACACGGAGTACCCTTTTATATGGAAGCAAAATCAGTTCATAGGCCTTTTTAGAATGTTTAAAAAAACAATATATATATATATATATATGTATATATATGTATATATATATATATATGTGTATATGTGTATATGTGTTAACGAGGCAGAACGCGATCTGACCTGAGCTGAAAACGATATGAGAAAATGTTTTGGGGGTTCCACTGCCAGATATGCCTCAAATGGTTTCATTTGGTTAAAAAGAAATAAAACAAGGAGGATAAGACGTTGTGTGGAATTCATTTTGGCAAACGTCTGTTTTGACCACCGGATCCCGCATTGCATTTGCCACGTTTTTGACATCAGCACAGCTTTTGAGTTGATGATAAAGATTAGGACGTGAATCTCGGCTTGTCATCACGAATGTGAGAGAGGGAAATGCCAACATGTTGGAAGTGGATCACGTTTAGGCATCTCACACTTGAATAGAGTATGCACATTTTCTGAAGATAATAACAAATATTCTGCTGTTTCTTTTTACAAAAAGCTATTTTTAATCAGCTTTTTGATCAGAGGGTGTGTCTGAAACTGACCCTCGTTTTACATCTGATTACAAAAGCAGGGAAAAAGGTGGAAAAAGACACAGAAAAAAATGAAACCGAATGAATGAGAGAAAGTTAGGCCGAGTTCCTGTGTTCTGGCAAGTTTTTGTTTTCGGGTTAAAGAGAAGTACTTTGACCTTGCTAACAGTTTCAGCTGTCACTTTAGACGTTGCCAGAGTTGTCGCCGCTTCCTGTTGTGATGTGTCGAAATATACAAAACTGCCAGCGAGGTAAGATTCCCGTTGACCCTCGCGTATTTGCTGTTTGGCACCCTTGAATTCACCTATTTGCTGGTTTTAGAAATAAATAAAATTTGTTAAATGTTTGTTTTAGAGGTCCGAACCACACAATAGTCGGGCTTTTCCCAGGAACTAATCGCATCCTGCTGTCTTTTGCGCAACGTCGGTCCATCTTGTCCCGTTTGCTAAACTCGGGCTTGCCGATTCCTCTAGTCTGTCAGTGAATGACTTGGCTGCACCAAAAGTGCCTCACCGAGCCAGGACGTGTTGTAAAACAATTTCGGATTGAAAGTGCAAGGACGTCGCCGTGGCTGTTCGAGTGAAGTCAACCGTTTCTCTATAATACTGGATGTTTTTTTTTAATTGATTTATTTTTGGAAGACCAGTTTTTCTGTACAAACACTGATAGCCTTACCGCAAAGATTTGAACGCTGCATATTTCATCACCCTGCAATTTGAACATCTCAACTTTAGTCACTGGAAACTTTGTGGTTAGACAAAAAAAAAAAAATCCACTATGATGAACCGCCGCGTTCCAAAAATTGAATCGAATCTGGCCATTGATCGTTTTAATGTGCACAGAGCAGAAGCTGATATTGATCATCGCCCCCGCAGAAGGCATGCGGCCGCCAGGCCAATCGGCAGCTGAGCCGCTAACCGGAGGATCAATGAAAATGATGGAGCTATTACGGCCGCGCTAAGACCCGCCCACCCCGATGCCGTTACGGTTGCCGTCGGTAACGTCATCCTCCAACGATGATATCACTTAACGGCATTTTCATTATTGTTGCGTCACTCAAAAGCAACAATTGTGGCGACTTGATCTGAAGACAATCGCTTGGAAACAAGAATAAAGAAATAAATATTTAAAAAAAAAAAACTGCGAGAACAAAATAAACAAATTAAATATGACCTAGTGTCAAATATCAACGAGAGTCAAGAAAATACGACTGATAATATAAATATCATCTGCATTTATAAACGACTAGAACAGAATAAACTAAAATGAAATACATGATGTAAAACATTTTGCATATAATTATCGATACCATATAGATTCTAATCACTGAATTAAACAAATGAAGCCCTTCCAAAAGAATATATGCAAGTAATTAAAATAAAGTCCCAACAAATGATAAACACATTGAAAATACATCAAGCATATCATAATTTGGAAAATCATAAAATGTGTACACGTGCCGAATTGCTTTTTTTTTTTCCATTTGCCCCTCCTTTGAAAGCGTCGCTCTGGAAGGCGTTCTGCCTCAAATTGATTTCAATCGAGCATGTGGCGGTTACCATGGAAACAGATGCTCCCTTCGTGGCCCATTTTTCAGGGGCTCTTAAATCAATAACGGCAATTTCGGGCTGATGTCATCCCAGAACGCAACGCGCGATGTTAGCAACACCACAATGCCGTTTGGGATGTGTGTGTTTGCATATGTGCGTGCGTTTGTGTGTGTGCGTGTAGTTTATGACCTTTGCTGCAATATTTTGTGTTGTGGCGTCTCAACCGAGCAGTGCATGATGGGAAATACTGGCACACGCACGATGACTCTGCACTTCATCTCCGCATGCATCGTTGTGTCTGCGTGGACTCACTTCTCGGTGCAATTTGGACGCGCACACACACATAGACGCATATTTGACATTTACAACCTCCAACCATCTGGAGCTGTTCCTGTGCCAATGCTTGTCCTCTGAATGGGACAACACACACACGCACACACACCCACATGTTGATAAACACAAGTCATGATGGATGTATGGTGTGTCTTTTTGAATCCGGCCACAATATCGCTCTGGCTATCATGCAGCCCTCGTGTGCGTGACCGAGTGACTGAGTGACTCAGCGTGAGCGAGCCTGAGTGAGTGCATGAGTGCCAGCAAACGAGTGAGTGAGTGAGTGCGTACGTGTGTGCCAAGACATAAATCCCGCAGTGATACACTCACTTCTTTGAGTTTACAGTACCAGTCTGTGTTTGGGCTCAGGCAGGAAAACACACTTCCTGTGTCAAATGATTTGTAGTGCAGTGCGTGTATGTTTATATATGTGCTTGTGTGTGTGCGTGTGTGTTGAGGAATGCTGAGGTTTGGTGTTTATTGGTGTTACACTGGTGAGAACTGAGTGCAGGCCGAAGAGCGAGAATGAGGGAGGGGAGCAGAAGAGGAGGACAAGAATGATTCAGATCAGAACTGGTTTCTTTTTTAAACAAACTCGCAGTGTAAAAGGTAAAAAGAACAAAGTGACTTCTTGGTCTCTCAATTTCAAGCACTTTGTCCACGTCGTTCTTTTTAAGGCGGTGGTCGTCAACTCTGAATTTTTAACTTGTAGACTGCATTAACCAGAACGGTCTGGTCCTGCGGCCCGGCCGGACGGCCATTTTTGGGGCGGGGGTGGGCGGTGACAAGGCCGGAGGTGGATTTTAGTCAGGCCTCCGTGCCATCATTATAAGTCCATCATGAGGTTAGCGGATTTGAAGAGTAAATTAACCAACCAACCCACATTGCAAAAGACACAAAAGCCACTCGGATATTCAATATCGAGATACTGTATGACAGAGAAAATTGATTTGGGTCTGCCAGTGTGAACAAGGCCTTTTCTGGTTTCTGGTTTCATTTGGGCAAATTGAACAACTTCAACTGCTCCAAGGAAGGGAGGATCTCAATTTGTTTTTTTTGGGGGGGGATACATCTTTTCACTCATGCACTAACAACAACATACAAATCTCTCTTAACGGTACTAAAAGGAACTCTAGAAACCTATGAAAAAAAAATCCGTCAAATTAATCCTTTTCATTTGTGTGTGTGTGTTTTAGGGTCATCTCGTGGATTTTAGGAAGCGTTTGTCAATGCAGTGGGACTTATCACTTATGACCCCCTCATCCCCTAAAAATAAAACATTACTCGAAGTAGGGCTTTAGCTTTATCGTCCGCTAATCTGTAATATCCTTTCTTTCATAAAGAGCATCTGCACTTTGTCGATGGCTCGCTCTCCAGAAATTCACAGGGCTGCAGCTATCACATATAAATATATTTTCATAATCATTTGTGACTCAGCATAGCAGAACGAGTCACAGTGACCCCAATTTCAATTTTCAACATCCACACTTGATGGGGAAAGTCGCCCCACCCAACATGGCCGCCACATTAGCGTGGCGGTGAACTGTGTTGCTTCAACAGACTGCCGTATATCTGTGATTTTTATTTATTTATTTATTTTTATTTTGTTATGCCAGATTTCATGGCATTTGCTTCTGGAAAATCCTGCGGATTTCCAGCCTAATGTTTGCTTATAATGACGTCAAATTATTTAAATAAGCGCAAAATGGCAAAAGGGAATGGTCAACTTTATACTGAATCCCGTTTGATGGGGATGAGATATCCATGACGACAGCAAGGTATTGTGATTTTTTTTTTTTGCTCTGTTTTAGGGAGAATTGTGGACTTCTAGGGATGTAATGATTCATTCAAGCTTTGATTCTATTTTTTTTTTTTTTAAATCACCGCTATGCTTGTCTCGGTGCGCTCGTGTAGAATGCAGCCATCTACGAAAGAAATTTGCATAGACGTGTAAAAATGTTTGTGTATTTTAAATTGAACCAAAAGCTATATTTATTTAGTGAAACTCTAAATACTAAAATAAATATATTTCACCAATCCATTTTTTTTTTCATGTAGACGTCTATGAAATCAGTATACGTTTAGGTGAAGAAAATTAAAAGAAACACTTGAATTGATTTTTCATTTAGTTTTTATATAACCTTCATACAAAATTCGAGTTCTGTATTGCTTCCCCAATTTGCATAATCTAATCTACACTGTCAAAATCAGCCACCACGTGCTTCATTTTTCGGGTTCTCGTTCACATTGTATAGTCATTTGGTGAAACGTGCCCACTTCGGAACGTTGTTGCTAACGCCGACATAGTTTCGCCATGAAACTACACTACCCACAATGCTCCTGTTTTGCATCACTGATGACCGCAATGACCACAGGTCAGTTTTTTACATTTTTTTTTTTTTTTTTGCAGCAGCAGCAGCAGTAGAAGAGACATTGAGAGCGCCCCCCTGGTTAACATGGTGTTCTGAAACGATGCTTTTATTTTTGCATATTTCAAGCAGTTTAAATGGATAATTTACCAATTTTCAATGAATCTTTACATGCCTACTGACTTTGATTTACAAAATGATTATTTTTTTTTTTGCAATGTAAATTTCATGAAACTGAAACATTTAACGGACGAGAGTAAGTAGAAGTTTGACCAATCTGAACCATGACCGCCACGTATCTCGGAGTCTTTCGCTCTGTCGCAATTTTCCAACAGTTTGTCGGATCTAAATTGTTTTCAAGTCCAAGCGGACGATGCTTTGAACGTTGACAATATTTGCCAATGGATTTGCTCAATGTGGTCAAAGTGAATATGTTGCGAATTTGGTGCACGCCTGGAACACGTCTGCATAACTAATTTACAAAAGGCCGACATTTGAAGTGAATGAAGAGTTTGTTGGCCTCTTGGCTCGTCTTGTTTTTTCTTCCATTTTCTTCCTTGCGGTTGGACATAAAGTTCAAGTTGTTGCGGCCATCTGTGGCTCTCTCTATCTTGTTTTGGAATCGGGCCCCGTCTCGTTGCGGGTCACAGTCGTCGTCTTTGTTTGCGACGCACACCCGACTGTGTGTTTCCTCGTTGGGGGTGGGCGACGCGTGGAAAAAGGCGCGCTTTCAGGACCGCGCCGCACAATCTTTTTGGGGTTTGCCTGATTTCAACGGAGGAAATATTTACCCCGCTTTAGCACTTTGACATTACTATGAAATGTACAGATACTGAATAATTTTTTACGATTCAGCTTTGACATTTGCCGTTTGTTCAGTCAGGCAGCGTGGCGGCCCGGCGTTGAGCCCTTCCGCATCGCACTTTGGTTCTGGTTTTGAATCTCAGCCCAGACATTCCTGCGTGGAGTTTGTCTTCTCTTAGCTTCCGAAAACGCGCTCGTTTGATTCATTGAAGTTTCCAAAGCTGCGGACGAGAAGGAAAGAGCAAACTTTAATTCCTTACAGGAAGTGGAAATATGAAAGGAGAAATGATTTCGAGGCCTGTGGAAGTTTGGACATGGAACGCCAACTAAGTGATGGAGCTACTTGAAACTGTCTTGTGTTGTAATCAGTGATGGCGCACACACACGGTTGTGGTTCATTGTAGCGACATTAGCCGTCATCCTTGTTAGCATCAATTAACCTTTGTGCGTGTGTGTGTGAGCGAGAGTGAGACAGAGCGGTGGCCACTGCACACGAGCGCTGAATTAGTCCATTGTTGAGCTCATTACAGTCACTTTTGTGCGGAAAGTGGCAGCTGTTAATCTTGGCACTTGGCAGGACTCTGGTCTCTGGGTTGTCACATGATCTCCACACACACACACACACGCACACACGCACACCCGCCCCTACACACTCATGCGTGGAGATGATTTGGCAGTGACACAGCATCTTGTTGTTCTCCATCACTTCAGCTCCCCGGGGATTTTTTTTAAGTTTATCGAGTGCTGGACACCATGTGATGCCGTTCAGATCCACCCTCGCCCCGAAAAACAAACAAGAAAAAATCCTTTTTTAAATTTTTTTTTTTAAGTGCCAGTATGCAAAGCCAAGCGTGCGCTTTTCAACACGTCTTTGTCTTCCTCAGATTGGGATGTCCTGAGATTCTTCCTGCGTGCCCGAAGAGAGCGCAGTGCTGATGGGAGCGGCTGTGCCACCATGAGCTTACAAGATGGCAGCTGCAGCTACGCCAGCAGCGCCAACATGGCCGCCGCCAGCGGTAGCATGCGGCGGCGCCTGGAAGACCAGGAGTTCACCCTTCGCGTGTACCCGGGCTCCTTGGCCGAGGGCACCATTTACTGCCCCGTCAGCGCCCGCAAGAACACCACGGCGGCCGAGGCCATCGAGTGCCTCATCGAGCGGCTGCGCCTGGACCGCACCAAGTGCTACGTGCTGGCCGAGGTCAAGGAATTTGGCGGCGAGGAGTGGATCCTCAACCCCGGCGACTGCCCCGTGCAGCGCATGATGCTGTGGCCGAGGAGCGCACTGGAGAACCGCGGCGGCCTGGGCAGCGGCGACGACTACCGCTTCCTCCTTCGGGAGAAGAACCTGGATGGGTCCATCCACTACGGCGGAAGCCTCCAGATGTGGTTGCGGGTGACCGAGGAGCGCCGGCGCATGGTGGAGCGGGGTTTCCTCCCCCAACCGGCGGGGAGTGACCCCCCGACGGACCTGTGCACCCTGCCCGAACTGACCGAGCGCGCCCTTTTGGAGAGCCTGCGGGCGCGTTTCCGCCAAGAGAAGATATACACGTATATCGGGAGTATCCTCATCGTGGTCAACCCCTTCCAGTTCCTGCCCATCTACAACCCCAAGTACGTCAAACTGTACGACAACCACGCGCTGGGCAAGCTGGAGCCGCACATCTACGCCGTGGCCGACGTGGCCTACCACGCCATGCTGCAGCGGCGCCGGAACCAGTGCATCGTCATTTCGGGCGAGAGTGGCTCAGGGAAGACGCAGAGCACCAACTTTCTCATTCACCACCTGACCGCGCTCAGTCAGAAGGGCTTTGCCAGCGGCGTGGAGCAGATCATCCTGGGGGCGGGGCCTGTGCTTGAGGTAAGACCACAAAAGCTGAAGTTTAGGCCTTTATGTGTGTCAAACTTATTTTAGCTCACGGAGGAAAAACATGTGGGCCGGACCAGTAAAAACATGATATACAACATTTGTTTAATTAACGTGAATATTACGCAGATTATCGCTATTTGCATGCTGTCTTGCTGTTACCAGTCTTAGAATGTTTATGGAGTACGTTTGTTTTGTTTTTTTGGGGACAAATTTGGGACGGTTGCATATTTATTTTTATACTTGACCAAATCTTCTCTCGGGCCGGATTAAACCCATTTTTGGGCCTGATCTGGCCCGCTGGCCGTATGTTTGACACCACGGGATTAGAGTAACCCAATTTGCTACCCAGCGAGTGGGTTTGTCAACCCAGCAACGACACAAACCATCAAACACACAAAGAAAAAATGAAAACACTTTTTTTTTTGTTTTTTTTTAAGAAATGAGTGGCCACGGGGTGTTGGCTGTGGGGGGGGGGGGTTAACTGGAATGCAGAACAGGGCGACAAGATGCTTCCAAAGTGTATCCTTCTGTTCAACTGCCATATCATCTTGTCATGCCACTGCGCAAACAAAAGCAAAAACGGCCATTGGGCTCGATTCCGTCGGGAATTCCCAGCAGTCCCGCCGCCGAGCAGCTGCCTCACTCTCATCCCCGGCGGGCTCCACTTCCTGCTCATATGCTCGAAATTAGACGTGGAGGTGACAAAAGCCCCGATGAAATCCGAAGAGAAGGTAGCAGGTTATTCCTTTTGGCCTGGGAATGCCGCCGCTCGTGGGCGGAGGTACGAAACAGATTAGAACCCGCCCGCGTCCTATATTTAGCACGTATGACATTCTTATGTGACATGACCTACAAACCGAGTTTGCCCCAATCTCTGCGTTGATGGAACAAAAATAAATAAAGAAATGAATCATGAAATGTCGCCAAATCCGCCGTGGATTAGAAAATCAATAATGGATTATGGATTATGAAATATCATTGGGGAACGTTTGGTGAAACGACTTGGATTTGTGTCATTTGCAGCTGGACAGACGTGACCCAGTGAACTCGGGACCTCGTTTTCTTTTTTTTTTTTTTTTTTTAAATTCTCTCTGTAGTTGTGAGGCTTGCGACATCCTGTCAGCATCTTGTCCGCATGCAGCTGTGCATGTTGACTCGCAGTCCGTCCCGTTTGGTCTGTACGCTTCGTCATCTGGAAAACGTGAACGCAGCTGTCGGCTTCCAGCGCCGCTGCTTCAGTCGTCAAAAAAATCGAAATGACTCATGAATTCTTTCTCAATTACAATCATTCCAAAGCCGAGGTACGCATCTATTCTGGTTAAATCGTTACGCGACGATAATCGTGACAAATTGGAACATTTTACCCCTTTAACAACATCAGCATCGGCCAGTCTGTCAAAAATAATTCGGAGGTATTATCCTGTGCGTTAATATTTTTTCTTTCTTATCTGCTCAGAAGCAATCAGTGGCTACAATCGTACGTGTCATAATTCCCACTCACAGATCCTTACATTTATGTAAAGCACGAGATCAGCCAAGCCGCAGACTCGGTCGGTGATTGTGGAGTCAAGCGGAACGACAGCACTTTGAGTGTTTGTATTACCTGCCTCTCACAGGTTTTGGATAAATAATTACTTGCGATAGACGGATTATCGGCCGGGCTGATTATCGGGGTCGATATTTTGGTATTTTGCAGATTATCGGCATTGGCCTTTTTTTAACTTTCAAGGCCGATGAATTAAAAGCCGGTTTATTTTGGCTCGCTGAAGCTGTGCTGGTGGCCCTGCGTGCAGAAGCAGATTGCCCCGCCCACAGCACCATCTGATCGGTTTCTTGTGGTGTGGGTAGCAGCCAAACAGCAGTAAAATGCCTGTTTGCTTTTTCACCTCGAGTCAGACGCACTACGGGGGAGAGGTCCTGCAAGCAGAGGAAGGAAAGGAAAGAGTCTTTGCCGAAATTTGAATAAATGTCAGTCAACTACAACTCACAACGAAAAGAAAACTATTTTCCGTGGTAAACTTTAAAGAGATGTTTTTTTTCATTGAACAAAACACTGAGCCTGGGAGCTCTGTGCACATTTCATTAGACTTTTAAAACTACGTCGTCTAATTTCTAAGATCGAAAAACGCTTTAACCTGTTGTAAATTACTCAAGTTGTTTTATAAACATGTGCTTCAAGGCATTTAAAATAAGTTGGGTTTTGGAGTTTTTAGTTTTCAAAATTTTAACCCCTTTTTTTCAATAAATGAATATCGGCTTCAAATATCGGTTATCGACCACGAATAATCGCTTTCTGTATCGGCCCTCAAACTGTTGCTCATAATTAGACGTTGGTGCTTTTCAAGTCCTTTGCCTGGTTACACCCCCAAACTGGTAACAGATGCGTGCCGAGGCATCAGGTGTTTGTGTCGGACTATTACTCTTATTGTCATGTGTAAGTGATGCCTTCACTTAGGCGCTGTTGGAAGAAATGATTCGTTGCTGAGGGTCAGACGTCAATGTCATTGCGAGGGTCAATGTCAGTGTGATCTTTGTTTCTGTGGTTCGATTTTGAGGGGGAGACACAGAAGAGACGCCGGCACGATTGTATCCGAAGGCCTCGGACGAATAGTACGTGCTACTGGTATCATGAAATCTGCCTGGCAACACGAGCTAGCTGAATTCTGATTGGGTAAAAACTCTCACTAAAAATACTCCACTCGGATATAATATGACATCAACGTGAAGAATATGATCGTGATTTCTTGATTTTGTTAGGCCAGCAGAGAAGGCCTTGACGGCCTTGACCGCCCACCACTGCTTCCAGGTGGCAAAAAGTTCAATTGCACTCCTAGTAAACGAATCGCCAAATGTTTTTTTATCAAGGGAGGGTGAATGTGAAAAATGATTTGAACGATGATTTTTAACCCTCCTTTCTTCTTCTCATGTGAATGCGTAGTGTCAACTGAAAAGAAAAAATGCATGAGGTCAAAAGCTTCCAAGAGAGTCACAATGTTGGCTGCAATTTGCATTTTTTTTTTGTGCTCAAATACGTGTTGCTCCAAAGCACTCGAATTGCTTTTTTTTTCTCTTGCACGGATTAACGGCACAGACGTTTCGCAAAACAACACAAGGACAACACAAACAAACATTTCATGCTAGCCCGGGAGAAAATGCTTCCCAAAGACCCAATGATGCCGTTTGGTTTTTGCACGAGCTTCTCGGTGCGGCCGCATCCACTTAATTTATTGGCCTAACGGAGATTTTTTTGGGCTGGTCGTAAATTGATAGAGATCGGGACCTTTTCGTTTTATTCCAGGCCAGTGGTAGTCGGTCCCGTTTGTACGATCTGGAATGTCCTTGGCTTGTGTTGTTTACAAACGTTAGGAAAAGGATCTTGACTCATAACAGCTGCTTCCTGGTTCTCCACCAATCGGCTGCCAACCCAAATTGCGTGGTGCTAGACGGGTCCAGATGACAGCCCGTTGCGGTGTTGTTGTGGCCTCCCGCGGAAGCCTACCGCAGACCCCTCCCCTAAACCCCGTACCCAGCCCCCTTCAGCAGATGCTTCCCATCCAGATGTCCTCGGTGCACTAAAGCAGGCCCCTGAGGGACGGGACCTGTCTGCCGTGGCTGATGGATGGTTCCAGGTAGTGCCTCCGCTCCTCGACGTCTTTTTTTATTTTTAAGACTTTGATTCCTTGAGTGTGTTCGAGCTCCAGAAGGTGTAGACGGCCTCAAATAGGCCCGGATGGAAGACAGCTCCTCGCTTTCAAGTTGTCAGTCTGGAACTCGGTGTGCAGTTACAGCCGCAGAACAGTTGAACTCGCTCACCCGAGACAAAAGGAAAGGACCTCGTCCGCCGCCATCCTTCATGGCACTTCTGCTCCGTTTGGGTCTTTCAGCTTGAGTCGTTCGCTCGATCCCTGCCACTATACGGTTAGCGTTGCTCTTCCTGTATTTGTGCGACTGTTTGCGTTCGACAATTCTCTCTCAATCTTCACTCGATGTTGCTACGTGTTGACGAGCCGTCACGGATGCGCCCTTGTGAGTTCCTGTTTGCGCTTCCACGCCGGTAATCCGTGTCCTCTGGGCAAGCCAGCATTCTTCCATGATCTCTCAAACATCTGTTTGCTGGATTATCGTCTTCACGTTCTGTCCTTCGCGGGTGCATTCCTGCTTTCCTCTCTCAGGAAAACGCCGAGGACACTTTGCAGTTTGGACAGCAGACAGCTGGTCACAATGGGCTCTCATCGTTGGCCCGTACGCAGCCTAGATGGACCCAGTATGTCGCCATGCCCCGAAGTCACACATTTTAAAGTCGTTGACATGTGACTGCATATTCTGGGTCTTGGGTTTTGTCTTGACTACAAGGTAGAACCCGGTCCGACTACAGATTTCAGACTAACGCTAGCATCGGGTATGCTAGGACGTCTTGGTTATGGACTCGAGTGTCACCGCTTAAAGGAGACGTTTTAAATTTTCAAACGGCAAGCAAGATTTGAATCGAGTTCATTATTAAAATCCCCCACAGTCACATGTGAAACAGACCAAGGAGAGCGCCACTGCCAACTACTGGAGTGGAGGTGCAATTACACTTTATTGTAGTACAACGTAAAAAAAAAGCATGTTCCCCGGGGTCACACGCGCCCGCCTCCGCATCGCAGCGCATCGCACTGTCCTTTGTCTCACATTCACTCGTGTTTTGTAGTCTCTATTCATTTCTAGTTGGCCAATCGCATCTGTCATTACTCTACTTATTTTTAGATATTTTTTTTTCGATGCAGTTAGTATTCTTGATCTTGTTTCACGGGAATTTCCCCCACTTTGGGCACTGATAAAGTGTTTAATGTTGTTCTATATTTAGATTGTCGTGCGGTCAGACTGATGAATAGAATTGATTGAGCCTGTAAGAGGATTAGTCATGATGTTAACCATAAGTTAAACGGAGCTAAAAGAGTCAAATTGCGCTCAAGGCCAAAATAAAAGCTTGAACCTTTCATCGTCACTTGACGCTGGTCTATAAAACGCTGTGGCCAGGATGATTCAACATGCCAAAT
The DNA here is from genome assembly GCF_059441095.1 of Idiotropiscis lumnitzeri. Taxonomy (NCBI): domain Eukaryota; kingdom Metazoa; phylum Chordata; class Actinopteri; order Syngnathiformes; family Syngnathidae; genus Idiotropiscis; species Idiotropiscis lumnitzeri. The sequence goes on along the minus strand of NC_142396.1, from coordinate 2,465,969 downwards.
TCTTTTTATTTTATTTCATTTCAATTTATTTATTTATTTTTGCAAGCATTCAGTTTTCATCTTGTCCTGGTTTGAGGTTAAAAGACGGCAAACCCAGTCACCATTGTTTGTTGTACTGTGGATTAGTTGTTCGTAAAAGAAAAAACTAAACAAAAAGAAGGTTACAAATTGTGAGGCTGACTGCAAAACAAGCTGGAAATTTTGGCTTTCATCGATGCGGCGTCGCACCACAAAGGAGTTTTTGCTCGTCTTTGGACCAAGCGACGGAAGTACACATGTCGCGGTGTAGGCGCGTAACGAGCTCGAGCGCAAGTGGTCTGATGTTCTAAATGGGCCTGATTCAATCGCAGCGTCTTAATGTGGCGTCGCCGCCATCAGAAGCAAATGCGATTACAAACATGAGCCGCAAAGAAGCCATCTGGGCCGGTTGGACAAACTCAATCTATGCAAGTGGTCTTCCAGTCGCGCTACGACTGGCGTTTCGGCAACTTCCTCTCGAGCGGTGGCGGGCCGTGCATTTCACACTTTGGTGCAGTCCTACTTAGTCCGACTTCATTACTCTACTGATGTTATGAAATCTGCCTGGCAACATGAGCTAGCTGAATTCTGATTGGATAAAAACTCTAACCTAAAAAATCCTCGCTAGGAGATAATATGACGCTTCATTTTAATTGTGACATTCTGCATATTCTCTCCCCAGAGGTTTGCCTCCAGCTAAGTGGGATCATCAGCCTCTTGAGAACTGCAACAAACCTCATAAGAGGAGCAAATTCAGGAAAGGTTGTTGACATGTTACAAAGATGCGGTTGTCACACATTGATATCAGGTGTTACTCGCCGCAATCGACAGGGGCGGCGCTACGTGGTGGTCCGGGGAGGCCATAGTGACCCTCTGGGCACCCTACATCGAGGGGAACGTTTTGTGATAACGTTGATTTTGATGCCATTTCAATAGTGGCAGCAAACTTCACAACGAGTCGCAGCTGGGGAACCGGCTGAGTGCCTTGCTTCAAGCTGTTTGCTGCCCTTCCCATTTGAAGTTCAAACAAGTTGTGTATTTAACCAAACGCATCATTTCTAAGGCAGCTTGTTTAATGCTAACTAGCGGACAATGCAAAAGGCCACAGACGGAGTCGGCTTCCTGAGTCACTTATGGGTGAAACTCTTCTTCGTGTATGGTTTATATGACGGTGTTTTACTGCCCTCTGGTGGCTAGGATGCGCACACGGAAAGAGCGCAAGGTCAGTGAGCGTGGGCGCGTGAACTCAACATGCGAAAACTGTTGAATTCTTTCCTTCGAGTTGTAGTTTTCTTTTTAGTATTACGAATACAATGTAGGAGTGGAGGTGCTAATGTGTGTGACAATGTTTTTTTTGTTTGTTTTGTTTTTCTTGCGCCTCGGGCCTTTGTGTGCATGCTGGCCTCATGTTAATCATGCTAAATCCTCCTGCTGGAATAGATAGGCAACTGTTTTGGCTTTCATTTGAAATTCAAAGCTGCTTAATCTTCATATGTGTTGCAACCCCCCCACCACTCTGTTGTGGGGGACCATGAAGTTAATCATTTCATGATTTAATCTCCTTACTAAACCGTTCTCGTTTTTGACTCTTTATTTTAAATAATGGGCATTTCCATTTACATTGTCTATTTATATTTCGGCAGTAATTTGGTAATCCGAGTAATCAGTGTCAGCAATAATTGAAAATGTATTCATTAGATTTTTATGTGCAAATAAAAAGATCACTGATGACTGCAAAGTCCCGCGATTAAGACACTAAAACGTTTGAAGGCATGTTTTGTATCGGGAAAAGGAAAGCACTGGCATTTAAAAAAAAAAAAAAAACTCATCTGTAAACTATTTATTTTTAAAGGAAACCTTGTAAGCTATGTTTGAAGGGATTTTGTAAGTTTAGCCTGGGTTGTTAGCGGAAGTGACGGAGAGTCTTGGTCACAATTGTTTTTGTTTTTTTTAATGCTTATCTTGTAAGACGACTTTGAAAAGACTCGTATGTTGGGGAGGAGATAGTTTTAGCCTGAGTTGTTAGCAAAAGTTAGACGTTTGTGGCATATTTATTCCAAGTAATATGGGTTATTATGACCAATTTTTAGTTGTTGTCAATCGTTTTTTGTTTATTCCCACTAGTTGTAGCAGGGCTCTGTCCTTGTACACCACCAAATTTCAGAAGGAGTTGGGGACAATATCTCTTGCAGGAATTCATATTTGAAGGACACCTGAATATATAAAAAATAATCCCAAATTAGGCGCTTCAAACCAAGTGAAAGTGGAGGTGAAAAACGGGCTTTAGGCGCCTGAATTTTGAAAAGGTTCCAGGCGGGGGGAGAGGGAGAGGGAGAGAGACATGATGGAGTCATTTTCACCAACCCAGTGCCCCACTTTTGCTGAGCGCAATGCCAAGGAGGCCGCTAATAGCGACTCAAGTGCGACTAACCCTGCAGGCGGCGGTCTACTCACCCCCTCACGGTCACCTTGTAAAACAGGGTGGGGAGAGGTGGCAAACTTTTTCTGCCAAGGGTTGCAAAGGCCTCTTTGGCATTCTTCTCCTTTCAGTTCAAAACAATCCATCAGTTTTGCAAAGATGTTTTGAAACATGTCAAAGGGATGGGAAGGAGGAAATAATGGATGCCGAGGCAATGCTCCACATAGTTTGTCATGGAAGACGAGAGGAAACGCATCTCTGTCTTGATGAAATGTCTTAACAAATGCGCTGTTGGTATTGCGCCGTAATTAAGTCACCTTCATGCTTCCAACACGGCGCTTCCATGCGCTGAGACGCGGGGCCGCAATTCCAAAAGTCCTTCCATTTTGGCTCTCGTCTCGAGCGCCGAGTTCCGGAGTTGCCGCCCGACTCTCCGGCCAAGCTGCAGCTATTTGCTTTGGATGCTGAGAAGTTGATTTTTGGACACCAGAGACGATGAAATTGCAAAGTGCACTTGTTGGCCAAAATCGCACTCAGTTCACCGTGTTTTTATCATAAATTCTAAAAGGATTTTTATTTTATTTTAAGTTGTGAGATTTGGAGTGGTTTGCCCTGAGCAGGAGTTTTACGATCAGGGTTTTATGCCATAGATTTCGATCATCCGTGAATGAGATCGGCCGTTACGGATTCATATACGATCACATGGATTAGCAATTTTCGATTTCTTCATTAAGGATGATTGAAATAATCGATTAAACTTTCGTCACCTACAGCGAGAAGGCTCACTGGAACCAACTCGTGATCTGATTGGCTATCGCAACTGTCGCAACGGGTATCGTGAAATCTGCCTGGCAACACGAGCGAGCTGAATTCTGATTGGATAAAAACTCTCACTCAAAAATACAACACTAGGATATAATATGACATCAATGAGAAGAATATAATCTTTTTTTTTTTGGATTATGTTAGGCCAGCAGAGAAGGCCTTGATGACCTTGACCGCTCACCATTGTTAAACGCTAACAGCACTCTTCTGCGTTAACACCAATGCTAACACCCTCCATGCGATGTCCTGGCTAGTACACAGATATTTTAAATCTCTAAAAAAAAAAATGCTCTCCAGGGGTCGCCATGACAACAGCAGACTTGGACTTCCAAAACTAACATCCAAAAATTGGAGAGGGCACAATCGGACGCATCTCGAGCAATTACGGGCCAACTCCGATCTGCTCCCATCGACGCTGTCCTCCATGAAGCCCAGCTTCTACCGCTTTCTTCCCGACTTCAGCTTGCCAGCCTTAGGAAAGCTGATGAATGGTTCCACCTCCCCCCCAACGACGACAGGAGAATGTTTCTGGAAAAGCACTGCCCAAGAGATGACTGGAGGAACACTACCACTCCTATTCTATCCTCTCTAAACCTCACTCCAGCGGACCCGGATCATGTACATAACCCTAATATTCCGTGGCCACTGCCCCCACCGCCATCTATCCACTTCACCCACATCCTAAAGTCCACATCCCCCGCCCAACAACTCGCCTCTGCAGAGGTAACAATTGCGGCTGAGGGCCCAACAGACCTGCAGATCTTCACTGATGGCTCCACCCTCAACGGTACGGAGAACGGAGGAGCCGGAGTGGTCGTCTTTAGAGGCAACACAGTGATCCACTCCTGGCACGTGCCTACTGGAACCTTTAGCAGCTCTTTTCAGGCAGAGAAGACTGCCCTGATCGCGGCCATCTCTTGGCTCGAGCAGAACGACGACTGGTTCTCAGCCTCCATCATCACAGACTGCAAGTCACTCCTTCAAGCTCTCTCACACCCTAACCTGTCTGACCCATCCCTCCTTTCCCTCAACACCTCAATTGCGGCCTTCCCCTCCTCCAAGAGCATTCGGCTGATCTGGGTCCCGGGACACTGCAACCTCCCGGGCAACGACCTTGCAGACGAGCAGGCCAAACTTGGCTCTGCCCTCCCCCAACCTGCCACCCCGCTGGACCCACAAACCCGGCTCGCCATCATCCGCAGGAGCTGCAAACCCCCTCCATCTACACACCCCCGCCTCATTTCCCTCACCTCTTCCCGCCCCAACCCGGAGGAAGAGTCCCAACTGCCAAAGAAAGACCTCGTCAATATATATATATATATGTATTTATTTATTTGTATTTTTTTATATATTATATTTTGGGATTTTTTTTTTTCAGTTTAACTCCATGAAGCATATTCACATCTATGAGAAGTGTTGCAGAAAATAAATGTGAATAATTACTTTCCTGTCTGCTCATCCTTATTGCACGTTCCCGCTCTTCCCCTCTCACTTGAGCTGGTCTCACCCCCAACCCGCCTGCCGGTTCCTTTGAGTTGAGTTGTTCCCGAGACAAATGAGATCCAGATGTAGTCTAACACGGTGACAACTACCATTAATGGAGGTGGAGGGTGAGAGAGGTGCGCGTGTCAGGTCGGTGTTTGTGAAAGACTTCAAAGTAACTCGGAGTGTTTGTTGTCTTTGGTCATTTTGCGATCGAAGGCTCCTTTTCACCAATTTCAGTCCTTTGGCTTTCAGACTAAATTGTTAGGTGCGAATGTGAGGGCCATTTTTTTTTTATCTAGCTGACGTGACATGACAAAACATGAGAACCAGCCCTGGAGAAAACGGTCGCTTGGAAGGCGTTGCGGGCTTAAAGCTCATACGTGTCAAGAGCCAGACACTTGTGTGAAAGATGAACAAATGTGTCACGCCGCATTGTAAAAGTCACGCGGTTGTAAAGAAAGATGGCGAATCACACTTTTCAGGGTTGCAGTCCAGCACCCTGATTTATTTATTTATTTATTGTTTTTTTTCCCCTTTTTCCACCATTTCTTTCCCTCGATCTGGTGGATGTTCTTCCACTCCAAAACAATGCAAGTCTATCTTTTACAGACATTTTTACTGAGTTGGAAACTTACCCCTCACAAATGAATAATAAGCTGCCCCGGGATTTATTAGATAAAGAATTCAACGACAACACCGTTTTTAATTGGTGGCAAAAGGAGACGAATTGTTGGTGAGCTCGTAAACAGTAGGCGAGAGGAAAGATGATCGCGTTTGCGTTTAAAGACTGCACTAAATGTTCAGCCAGTAAATGACGTCAACGGCAGGCTGACATTTCAAAAGCAAGGAGTGGTCTTTCATAAATGGGGAAGAAAGCGCAGCTCTAATTGAATGTGTGCCAATTGGGTTCGATTCCGGGGATAACCAAACGTTGCATCAACTTATTTCCCCGACTTGTCGCTTACGCCCAAGGTATCGTCTTCAGCGTCACAGTTTTTTTTTCTCCAATAGAGGGATCATCCCATGAAGAATACAACAGAAAGAATGCGCAGAGAAGTCTTTATAAGCGTTTAAAATGAGCACTGGGCTGTTTATGGGAATGGACAAATCCGTTCTGGTCCTGTTGTGCCATTCTGGCACGTTGACCATATTTGGGCACGGACATGTTGCCACGGTAACAGCTTGTCAATCACGCATAGGGTTTGCAAGAAGCTAGTTAATGTTGGCGCAGATAAAAGGGGAGATAGAGGATTTTTTTTTTGTCTCACTCGTTGCTGAAAGGTGGGGACAAAGTCAACCTGGTAAGAAGCCGGATTCAGCGGGAGTATCAGAGTTGTAATAAAAAACAAAAAACAAAACAGATCATCTGTTCCGGCTCTAAAACTATCAGTAATCCATCTCAGACTAAAACAAATTAACGGAAGCAGTTGGTTTGAGTGGCGCACATGAGCTCACAAAAGCTAAAGCTAACAGTTTTTTCTTACCTTTTTTTCCCCAAAAGTAGGTCAAGTTCTATTTTTTTCTTTTGGTCCATTTTGGGAAAAGGCGCAGTGCTGTGAGGGGAAATTCTGTTTTGGAGCTGATTTTACCTTCACGCTTTGAGGAAGCTATTTCTTTGCTAACTAACCAGCTCCCATTTGGCTTCTAACCGCAACTAAAAAAATCTATTTATTCATTTACCCAGTAAATAGCTAATCTGCTAAAAGCGTTGTCAGAGCTTGCAGCATTTTACTATTCAAACTCCACAGTTTTCCATGATAGTTCAATTATTGGATGCTTAGCTAACAGTTGCTTTAGCAGGTCTCCATCTCCATAAGTAGGTCAGCTAATTTATTTCCATTTTTGAGAACTAGTGACCTCCCATTTTCTCCCAAATCACTTAAAATAATTAATTCATCTGCTGGGACGCTGCAAATCAGACAAAAACAATTATTGTGACACCTCGGTTCAGCTGTGATACAGGTGCAGTAACTCCGCTAAGAGATGCTAAGCTAACACATCTATCTCAGTAAGTAGGTCAGCCGATGTTTTGTAAAAGGCAGACAATGCGCCAGAGGCAAACAGTATGAAGGTTTTTGTATTTGAGCCGCTTTGAGGAAGCTCCTGACATGCTACTGTAATTAATACACCGAACCACTTAAATCGCACAACAATTTGAGAACAGAATGATGAAAATATGCTAACTGAAGCAGCTGTCGACATTTCATCATTTTAAATCTCCACGAAACGGACGAGCTAACAAAACCTAAGATAACGGTGGCCTATTTGGCATGTTTCCACCTGTATTTCCGAATGTAGGTCAGCAAAAGGTTTTTGGGAGCTGAAGGGGAAAATACTGCTGCTGTACTGGAAGGAAGAACAAAATGAAGTTTTTCATTTCACCCCACGCTAACAGGAAGATCCTAACATGATAATTAACCGGCAAGCCCCCTCCGCTCTCTCCACCTAACAAGCAAAATCCTGTCATGGCATTACATGGCTTGTTTCCTCTTAGGCTGTGGGAAAAAAAATACTTTTAGCAGGAGGGGAAGAAACAAGTGGCGAATGTAATATGACGGCGGGGAAAAAACGGGGGGCGTGAGAAGCATACATTAGCATTTTGCAGCCAGTGCGGAGCTCTGCATTAGCACCTACATGGAATCTTAACATGTGCAATTGTCTGATTGACCCCGAGGAAGCATAAATGAGCCGTTCACTGTACTATCCGCTACTTTTTGATGCCCATCATTATATGGCGTGAACGTTCTGGCGGAATCTGACGTGCCTGCGCTACAATGTTGCATGCCTCCTTGTTTATATTCTTGGGCTTTGTGTTTCACAGTCTGTCTACATTTTTGTTGTTTGTGTTTTTTTGTTTTTATTGCTCTCACCTTACATGACACACATACACACACGTGTGTTTTGCTATGTTGTGGTCACAGCGGGAGCAGACCGCAAATCACACCGAATTTGAGGGCCTGCTCATTAATCTCACCATGCTGTTCATAGAAAGCATCATAGACACACACGCACACCACACATGCATTTTTCGCTTAATTCTCGCGCGCACACACACACACACACTCTTAGAGGCTTTTTGCGGTTTAATCGTCAACAATGGCTTTGTGTGGGTCTTTTTTTTCCTCGTTGACAAACAAATAAGCGTTAGTTGGCAAACTCTTGACATTGTGAAACCTTTATGAACTGCACATGGATTTTTTTTTTCAAGAAATTGTTAAAAAGACCCGAGTTACATCATCACAAATAGAAAAAAAATGTTGCTTCTTTCCACAGCTTTGAACTCGTTGCTCATAGAATTCCCAGTCTGGACAACATCACAACAACAACTAAATTCTTTATTTTTTTGCTTATTTTTTTGTTGGAAAAACTCACATAATTTGGTGGGAACTGCATATTTTCTTAACTTTTTACTTCCTGTAGGTCAGTGCTTCTCAAATAATGGGGCGGGCCCCACCGGGGGCGATGCTGACGGGGGCGTGTGTGTGAACCTGGGGAACGTGTTTTTCCCCCCGCCGTATTACAATAAAGTGTAATTGCACATCCACTCCAGTAGGTGGCAGTAGCGCTTTTATTCTACAGTGTAGATTTGTTTTTCTCCAGTCTTCGTTCTAAGTAACAATCGTTCTGTCACAATTTTGAGTGGAGTTCCCCAGGGAAGTGTTTTAAGTCCTATTGGCTCTGCTCGACAAAAGCTTCGTTTAAATCATTTTCTTTTGAATCAAAATTTGTTACTATATTAACCAACCTTTCCGAGCCAGCCAGCAAATATTGTCAAAAAAAAAAAAAAGCATGCAACAAACCTCGTAACTTTTTGGTTATTTTTTGGAGCCTTTTAAAGAAACTGAAACTCCATCCCAAGCAGAAGCCTCTTCACTCGCCCGCATCCAGGCTGAAAATGAATCGCGCTGGCGCCTAGCCATCACTGCCTTTTTGACTTGCTTGTTTAATTTCACACGCGCTGTTTGTCATCACCGACCTGACGGTGGCGCTCTCTCTGTCTTCTCCTCGCAGGCCTTCGGCAACGCCAAGACGGCCCACAACAACAACTCCAGCCGCTTCGGCAAGTTCATTCAGGTCAACTACCAAGCCGGTGGCACGGTTAGAGGGTCAGTACGCTCTTTCAATGTTCAGTACTAAAACCGAATAGCCGAAAAATCCACTGAGATACAGTCGGAATGTATTTGTACTTTGTTACCTCCCTCCACCATCCTTATTCTTAAAAAATGTGTGTGATTTCAGAGCTTATGTGGAGAAGTACCTGCTGGAGAAATCCCGTCTGGTCTACCAGGAGCATAATGAAAGGTAAGAGACGAGGATCACCCGCGTGACTTTCTGTTTGTGTCACATGACAAGTGACACGCCCCCTTGGATGATGCTTGAAACCAGCTGAGAGCTGTTTTACCAGATCTGTATCCTCATCCCAAAAAAAAAAAAAGATTGTTGTGCTTGGATTTTGCCGTGGTGTCACGCTGAGCAGGTTCTCGTCTTTTCAATCTCGCGTTGATCAAAATAGCCACAAGCAGGGTCGGTCTTATTGTCGTCCTTGTGGGGGCCTCATTTGCGCCGCACGTCCTTGCATCGCCTCGGCTGATGTGGCGCAGTCGTATATCACACAAAGTGGAAATCGGAGCCGCGCGCTTTGGTGTCTTGGAGATGAAATGTCGGATCCATATTTCTTTGAAAAAGAAACTCAATCCCGAAGCGCTCTGCACTTTCTCAGCATCAGCGACCGCCTGGAGGCACTTTACTCTAACTCTCCCCCTTTTGCTCTTGGAAAGATTTTTTTTCTTTTGTTTGCACAAATAATAATGTCGTCAATGAGAAATTAGACATTGTACACATTTTTACATTTACATTTAAAATGAAACGCGTCATTGGTCGGTGAATTAGTTGAGTAAAAGTACAAGTATCTTAACCGAAAGTAACTTTTCATCTTGTGGAAAATTTCTTCAATAAAAGTGCGAAATTATCCAATGTTTACTGCTCCTACAGTAAGTAGTTGTTTGATATTCAATGTATTTTAGTAGTAGAAGTTACGAGTCATAAAAATGGTTTGTCTCAACAGAAATAAAAATATGCATTTTTATTTTGTGAAAAATAGTGGGGTAAAAGTAAAAACTTGCCCCAATGGGTTTATATTCTTTTACAAGAGCGGTGAAATCTCGTTAAACCATTTTTAGTGATTTATTTTTTAATTTGAACAAATGTGTGATATCTTGAAAGAGTTTTAACACCTTATTTTTGCTTTCCTTTTATGTTATAAGATTGAGCATTGTTTGTTTGTTTACTGTCTTCATCAGGGTGAAGACTAATTTTGCTGGCGTCCCCTCACAGAAATTGGACAAATTAAAAAAAAAAAAATAGTGTCACATCTTGTTACATTTCACATTAATTTTCTTTTTAAATTTGATAACATTCAAATTTTTTAAATTAAAAATTATTTTTAATTTCAAAGCATGATATCATTCAGAATTCGATACCAGGTCTCGGTATCAGGCTTTTACCGGGTTTATTTGTAGGTATCGGATCCTCACGGAGTAGACCGATACCAAAGTAGTGCAGCAGTTTGACATTTCAACAAATTATCATCTGCATTAAAAAGGAAACTTTTGTCCACATTTGTTTTTTTAGTGTGTTAAATGAAAATGTAGATATCAGAAGTACTGGAGGTATCGGTACTTGATATCTTGGAGTTGTGTCTTGTCACATGTAACTATTTTACTGACGTAAGCTTAACATTTTCTTCGAAAATGACGCGGCCAAGTTTGGGCAGCAAGAAATTTGTCCCTCCCCGGATGAAACAATTGTTGAAACTGCTCGTTGACGTGACGACGTGTTTATGGAAGTTGCTGACTTCTTGTAGGAACTACCACGTGTTTTACTACCTGCTGGCTGGAGCCAGCGAGGAGGAACGCAAGTCCTTCCACCTGCTCAAACCTGAGGAATACCACTACCTCAACCAGGTCAGTTCGCACCAACGCCTTCGTGCCTTCCTTACGCTTTGACTTCATCTTTGCTTTTCCTTTCGTGGTCAAGCCCATGTGACGTGTCTTCTTTCCTTCCGTCATTCCTTTTTGACTTCCGCTTTTGACTTGTCCTTCTTTGCTGCCTTCCTTCCTGACTTCCTTCTTGTCTCTCTTCCTTCCCCGCACCTGCTTTACCTTGCTCTCTTCTTTCTTATCTCCTCTCTGAGCGCTTTCTCACTTAAATCCCTACCTTCTTTCATGTCTTCTATACTTCATTCCTTCCTGATTAGCATTTTCTTTCCTTTCATCTTTGCTTTCTTCTTTTCTTCCTTCCGCCTTCATTTTCTCTCAGTTATGCCTTCCTTTATATCCTCGCAGCAGGCCTTTGCTTAGGCTCTTCAACTTTGCTTTCCTTTCTCCATCAATCCCGCCTTACTTCACTTTCTTCTTTCCTTCCGTCATTCCTTGTTGGCTTCTCTCCTTTCCCTTTCACCTTCTTTTCTTCCTTCCTCCCGAATTATTTGTCCCTTACCATTTACCTGCTATACATTGTCCTTGACTTCAGCATTGTTTTGTTTTTTTTATTCCTCCTCACTTCCTCTGTCTTCCTTCCTTCCTTCAGCTCCATTCGTCATACTTGGCTTTCCCCTTCTTGTCGTCCCTCCTTCATTTTTCTATCCTGTTGCCCTTCTTTCATTCCTTCCGTCCTTCCTTATTTTTGTGCTTTCTTCTCTTTTTTTCCTTTCATGTGCACTTTCTAGCTCGCCTTCCTTCCTTGTAATACTTCGTTCCTTCCTTCTTTCCTTTTAATCCTTCTTTCTTTTTTCCTTCCTTCCTTCCTTCTTTCATCCCTGTCGCCCATCCTAGTCCATTCAATTCCACTGGAATGTATTTACTCCTTCTCGTTTACTCAACTGGAGCACCTTGCTGCAATCTGTGTTGTTGGTTGCATCAGCGGAATCCTTCCAAGCCCTTCCCCCCGGTGTGCGTGTGCGTGTGCGTGTGCGCGCGCCATATTCCATCTTTGAACACCCGCACATAGGGAGGGCTCCACAAAGACAAATGTATGTTTATCTTTTGGGGTGTCTCCCATGTCACGACAAGAAGTACCTTCCCCGTCCCATGTTACTCCGTGCAATCCCCACACGACCTTCCGCATGTCCCCAATTGCATCCTGTTACGACGCGGCGCTGTTTCCCTGGTAACCGCTGGCAGACGAATATGTTTGTGCGCCTGAGTGTTTGTCTCATACACACACGCGCACATATTCATCCATATTTAGCCTGTTCCTCCAGATTTGGTTGCTAGCGCGTTGGTGTAAGTCCCTCTCTGGCCATCGGTTTCCATGTTGCATCCCAAATATGTCTTGCGCTACATTTTAATCTACATTCCCAAACAGTTGATTCATTCCCACCATTTTTTTTAATCTCATCAGCAATTGTTGGAATTTGATTACAGTGGAATTATTAAAGTCGAATTATTGTTATTTTTATTTATTTATTTATTTTAATTTATTCCAGACTGATCAGTTTCAACAAAATGTATTTGGAGTCATCACCATATTATCATTATCAAGGTTTATTCAGCCTTTGCTATACTCGCATCGACGTACAAAAAGGTCACGGTTAACTGATTGTTCGTCACGTGGCATCTCATCTTTAAATCAGCCACTACGCCCTGAAATTCATTATTTGTATTTCCATTACTTCCTGTGAGGCAATTCTAATCACCTGTCGGGATGGCTAAATGAAGCTTCAAATCTGCCTCATGAACCAGTTGTAGTATTTTGGGACTCCGGTAGATGTCACTCTCGGTTCAACATTGGGCTGAAAATGCACGGACTTGCTATTTCTTAAACTCTTTATTTAAACCAACCGTGCCATCCAGAGGGGTTAAAAAAATACAACATGAAGCATGGTTCAGGAAGCAAATTTGAAGCTTCATTCTCCCATCGAGCGGTTCCTCTGTGTTGATATTTTTGGGGACGCGGCCATAGTTGGAACTGTACTATTCGAATCCGTGCGATTCTTTTTTGGGGGTTGCAAAATTTTGGTCACATCTGGTCGTAGGCTTGCAATTCATTTGTGCCCGTCTGCTGTCGTCGTCGTCGTTTTGATTTTGCCCCAGCGAGTGGCGTTGTCCCGTTGGCTTGAGATGGCGCTAACGCATTGTGCCTCACTTGCAGATGACAAAGAAATCGCACAAACTCTACTGGGACAATTACTATGAGAGCGAGCTGGTCAGTATACAACGCCTGCGTGTACGTGTGCGCACGTCGGTGTGGGTGTGTGGACCCGGCCTGATCTCAGCTGCTCGCGCTCTTGGACGCTGCTGCCACTTGACGGGAAATCTTAACCTTTACATACTGTTCACTTTTTGTGTGCACGTCACGTAGATTGTTTTTTTTTTTTTGGTTCATTTTGATGCAGGTCAACAATATCCAAATTTGACCAGAACAGTATGTCAGGGTTAATAATGTCTCCTAAAATGAGAAACAAAGAGCGATATGAATCCTAAAGTGGTTCTTTGTCACTTATGATTTGCATGCACAATTGGGAAGCCCTCGAGAATCCCTTTTAACCGATCTTGCCTGGTGAAGGCTGATGCTGTCACAACCGGAAGCCGCCGTCTTAACGGGGAGGGTTCAGGACTTTTTTTTTTTTTTTTTTGATCAACACTGCACAAAATATTTTTTTTTATTATTATTTTTATTTGTGTGTGTCATATTTTTTGCCCGAGTCCTTTCTCTTTGTTTTTGTCGGATTCAGTCCTGAACCCTCTTCCTTGCTTGAGTGTTTGGTCCATTTGTTGTGCAAGACGTTTCCATTCGCTTCACTAATTTTTGCTCTTTGGATCGTGTCAACAATTACACTTTCTTTGTCATTTTGTTCATTTTACTTCTCTGGGGATGTTCATTGTTATGAGTTGTAAAGTTGCCGCCAAACAGTCCAGTCCAAATTCGAAGTGAATTCTGAAGTGTTTTGTGAGAGAAGGCGCGATGGCGACACATTGCCAACCTTTCTTTAGCCAAGGCACATATTTTACTTTGCAAAAAGCTAAAAAATGTCACAAAAAGTGGAAATGTACTCTTTGTCGTCTGGCGGGAGAACATTGAATTCTTCTGCCCGTCATTTCGTGTTGGTCATTTGCTTCAAAGTGATACGGAATGGTGGACGTATTTTAAGTCGATCTAAAAAAAATAGATGCGGTGGAAATTCTAACATAGTTAAGATCATTCATGGTCAAGTCCTACTTAGTCCAACCGGACTAAATCCCCCTCATAATAGCATCATTTATGACACTACGGCTGGACAAATAATATACAGAAACACGCTTACACAGTACTCAGTGAGTGTTGGACGACCAAGCTTCTCTTGAAAGGGCCGTCTTGAAAATGGCCTCGCAAGTGTATCTGCAATTGAATCCACACTTTTCCCAAAAAAGCAAAAATATATTTTAGATTTTCAGATAGTCGCCAGTTACGACTTTCTAGCCCGTTGACTCCGAATAGCACCGTTCCCTCACGAGTGAGTATCCAATCACAAAATGCATCTATCTCCTTCAGCGTAAGGCTGTGAGAAGGCCTCGCTGTCATCAACTCGTGATCTGATTGGCTATCGCGACTGTCCATTAAACTGTAAACACCCCTCACACTCACACACAGAAGAGACGCCTGCACGATTGTGTCTGAAGGCCTCGGACGACTAGTGCGTGCTACTGGTATTACGAAATCTGCCTGGCGACACAAGCTAGCTGAATTTTGATTGGATAAAAATTCTCACCTAAAAACACGACGCTAAGATATAATATGGCATCACTGTGAAGAATATGATCACCATTTCTTGATTATGTTAGGCCAGCAGAGAAGGCCTTGAAGGCCTTGAGCGCCCGCCACTGCTTGAAACCGAATTGAATGGCAGTGCTTGGTGGGAGCTGAGCTGATGGAGACGCACTCCTGACGTTTCAATGTCAGCATAATGCAGCAGACTCAAAGAAGTCTTTGTTTTCAAATATGTCCAAAATAAATACCTAATTATGCCTTTACTTGACTCCAGTTTGTTTGTCCAATATAATGTTGACCGAAGTATTGGCAAACAAACGTATCACATTGTGTTTGTTTGGCACAGAGGTCCGAGCGCAGCCTTCACTTTGAAAAGTGTCTCGATTGTTTGCCAAGAGGAAACAATGTGGGGAAGAAGGAGTTTTGGATGGAAAGACCAGGCTGCTTGTGTTTTCATGAGCTGGCCCTTGAATTTTTGTTTGTGTGCGGGCGGAGTATGCTGACCTGCCCAACCTGTACGTACATGCTATACATGTCTTGTATTTGAATCAAAACTGAATCAGCACTCCACCAGATCCAGTTTTTGACAGATTGTGCGGTGCTGAAAACAAAAATCATATTATCCCATTGGGAATAATCTGATTGCTCTCGTCTGTAAACATTTAATCTAACTGTCGAGTTGCTTTTTCAACGGGCAGGCGCCCAGCTTGTCTGTGAAATTCATGTTTGCGTGCCATTTTCACGACCTCCTGTAGATGGCGCCATTGCATCACTTTGGATTAAGATTAGCACCGTTTTTGAGTGGAAGAAAAAAATTAATCTCCGTTTGTCATGTCAATGGTGAAGGAGAGAAATGCCAACACGTTGGAACTTGTAAAGGTTTCGGCATCTCACACTTTATTGTAAACAGAGTTTGTGTTGCAGTCGGTAGAAAAGAATTGTGAATGAGGAATGTCATGAAAAAAAAAAAAAGGCACTGCTTGTTTAACTCGAGCCATGCAGTTATCCGGAAATGAATTCTTTTGTCAACAAAAGGCCTTTCTCCGTCTTGTTTTTGTTGTTTTATAGTTGGAGGTGTCACAAAAAGTCAAAGGTTAAAACTTTTTGGAAATGGACAAAGCGGGTTATATCGTCCCAGAACACAAGCCACATTTCACTGTTAAACATTCTTAATAGGGTGACTATTAAGAAGTTGAAAAACACGTTTTGGAGTGTCGAAAATTGAAATTGAAAGAACGTGCATGCCTGATGTTAAGTGTGGCGATGTTTAGTTCAGTTGTTTACTTTGCCGCATACGGATCCCGCAGGCCTGCTCTGTTCAAATGCTCTCCCATTTCGTCGTGGATGTATTGTGCAAAATGACACGTGGATGGGGGGGGGGGAGAGAGAAAAAAACAGAAACCATCATGTCTTCCTGTGCGTGTTTGTGATACCAGCAGGACTGCTTCAGCGTGGAGGGCGAGGACTTGAAACACGACTTTGAGCGTCTGCAGCTGGCGATGGAGATGGTCGGCTTCCTTCCCGCCACACGCAAACAGTAAGGCCGAGCGCCGTCACGTGTGCGGTTATGGAATACTTAGCTGGGAACCGCAGCGTTATTGTGTGCTGCCGCTGGCTCTGAGATGCCAGAGTGAATCTGCAGATATTGAGCCTGCAAAACATTTTTGTGGCAACTTATTACCAGCTCAGCACAAAGCGGTTGCCGCTACGGCGACTGGATGCAGGATGCGAACAATCAATCACGTGTTGTTGCTTCATCTTTCAACTCTCTCGCGTCTCTGTAACTCAAAGTGATTTGATATCGGGTTTTGGTCGGTGACGCAAGCGATGTTCTTCTTTTATTATTGCTGGCGACTACGTGTTGCAATAGACCAGGGGTGCCCAATCTTTTTTCATTTGAGCGCTACGTACAGAAGAATCAAAGGATGCTCGGGCCACTTGGACAGTCGTCAACTCTGACCAAACATGCTCAAAACCAAGACATTCTCTATTCTTGCTACATGTACACTTCGGGTTCAAGGTGTTGCGGCAAAGAGTTTAGGATTTTGTGGTGAGATGAGCCCTTTATCCCACAAGAATGAATAATGAATAAATCCAATGATATGACTCAAAGTAAAAAAGTAGTCCTTCAATAATTACTTATTATTATAAGTATGAATTGGAAAAATAAGTACTGAGTAACTGTTGAGTAAAATGTATGTATTTATTAGTGCAGTCAAGTGATTAAATTTTTTAACTAATTAATTTCAAGAAATTCCATAATTAATTGCGATTACCGTATTGGGGACTATAAGGTGCAACCGCATATAAGCCGCAATATTAAAAATAAACAAAAAAAAAAACGCACTAGCCGCACTATGCTATAAGCCGCAGTTTTCTATGCAGAAAAAAAAAGTTGTTTCCTGCATGTACAGAACAATTTTGTACTGTGAATGCACATAAAGGTACATCAACAGATTCTTAAAGGAGTGCCTTTAAACACGGCAACAACTTTGCTCATTAAAACAGAACAGACCCAAGAGAGAAAAAAAAATCCAGATTTATTTAGCGTATTTTCTGAACTATAGAGCGCCCCTACTGGTGAAAAAAAAACACAGAAAAAACGCACCGTTATATTAGCCGCATGGTCCAAAATACGGTCATCACATTTTTCAACGACTATTTTTTTGTGACGCTTGTTACCGGTACTTACTTTAATAATCTCCATCTAGGATTTTCTCGCTGCTGTCGGCCATCCTCCACCTGGGCAACATCCGTTACAAGAAGAAGACCTACAGAGACGACTCCATCGACATCTGCAACCCCGAGATCCTTCCCATCGTTTCGGAGCTGCTGGAGGTGAGCGTGTTTTATTAGCGTGCAGTGCTAATTTGCTACTTGAAAGAGTTAGCCATCACACAAGAGACTAACACTGCAAAAGTTTTAGGATTTTTTTTTGCAACATTTTTTTTTTTTGAAAAGTGACTATTAGTGTGAAGACTTTTAGTCCAGATGCGATAAACTGGAGTAAAATGAAAGAAAATTGAAAAATTAGTTGTCGTTGAACGGCTGTTAGCGATATTGGTGTAGCCAAGTTTTGCATGAGTCAAGTTGTAGAACACAACAACTGTATTCCAAGGGTCCACCAGGAATTTGGTCGTCCATGGAGGTTGGTTTTCGCCGATGTTGTGCTGCTAGCCTGGAAAGAAATGGCTAATGCGAACGATTTTACAGAATCTCCGCTAGCTCCCAAGATGCTAGCTGTGCTTTTCTAAAAATTTGGAGTAGCAATTCAAGAAGTGAGGTGAATTCTTGACTGATATGCTTAAACAATAGACAACAGGAAACAGCGTTAGTGTGCAACGTAACTGGTACGGGAAAAAAAATGGATGGCTTCAACCAGCACATTTAGCGCAACGCAGCGCTGTTTTTTGTTATTAAGAAATGTTTTCCGGATCACACAAAGCAATTATTCTGATGTATGAATGGCACTGACTGGGTCATGTCTAGTGAAAGAGCATTTAGTTCAGTGCTTCTCAATTATTTTCTGTTACGCCCCGCCCCCCGAACAAGAAGAAAACAATTTGCGCCCCCCCCACCATCACCCACTCTCCGCCGCAACTCTAAATAATCGCATTTTTGTTGCAAAACAAACTTACACCGTAGAGCTAATACTCGCTGCACTCGATTGGGCAAGGAGAGCACTACTGCCATCTACTGGACTGGATGTGCAATTACACTTTATTATGGTACGGCCCCCCCCCAAAGAAATGTTGTTCCCCAGGGTCGCACGTGTCCCCCCCCCCATGGGGAACCAAAATACATTTTGTAAATAATAATTTTCCAGTCAAATGAACACAGATCATTGAACCAATGTGGCAATCTTTCATCATCTTCGGTGGTTGGCGCTACTTCCTGTCTTTGTTCCCAGTCCCATTGTCTCCATAGCGCTCTTGGTTGTTATCGACCGACTTTTTGTCAACAAAAGATCTTCTGTTTGGTGCATTGAAATGACGTCAGCTTCTGATGTTTGGCGAAAAATGAGCCCTGAATAATGTAAAATTAGCTTCTTTCCGCTAGCTGCCAGCTAGCTTTTTCTGGGATGGCATGTCTGTTACGTTGAGGCTAAAGCTAATGTTTTACTGTGTGCGTTCGTGAGCACTTTTTTATTTTTTATTTTGTATTTTTTTGCTTTTGGCTGCATTTTTCCATCTCCCTCCAGTGCTATCCCGTGATGTATGGCCCACCGGAGAAGCCTAATAACCCCACAAATGTGTGGCTTCTACCCAAAAACCGTGGCCGTGTCTGACTCTCTTGGTCCAAGCACAGCTTGTGGTGACGTTGGAAGTCAAGAAGTGCTTGACACAGACCACCTTGCACTTACACAAGATCCCGGCGCGTGCTTTCTATTTTTAGACCTCTTGTGCCACGCGGGTTCGTTTTCCCAGCCTGGCTCGAGAGCCCTACTTTGAAACCCTAACCCATATTTGAGACCCAAAGTGCGGCTGCTTTTAAACTTCTGTTGCTTCCTGGTGGCTCCATCGGGCCGGCATGTTTTTTACGAGACCGAGTAAACATTGTCGGAAGTGTCCCGAAGATTTCTGTCGACGGGTCTGTGGGGATGTTTTGACTGCACGCGTCTCTTCCTCGTCTATGTCGCCCGCTTGCCAACATACACAACCGTCGGACGAAAACATTTGAAGTGACAATGAACAATATATCGAGGTTTGCTTCATATTTTCTTGAAACCTAACCCTTATTTTCAACCCTAATGTGAAACCAAAACGCTTGAAACCCTAATACCAGTTTGGTTGCAACCTCAACCTGGTCTGAAAATCCTGAACTGACTTTCTAAGACTTAACCTCTATTTGCAACCCAGCCCATGCTTGATACCCTAATCCACATCCTAACCCTACTTTGAAATCCTAATTTGGGTTTAAAACCCTAACCTTTTCTTGACACCCCACCCGCAAATTCAAACTCTGTCTTTAAAACGCACTTTGAAACCCTAACCCAAGTTCGACACAATAAACCTTGATTTAAACCTGAACCCAAGATCGAAACTCTACTCGCAAATCCTAACCCTGGTTTCGAACCCTGCTTTAAAACCTTCAAACTGTATTGAATCCCTAACTCAGGTTTGAGACTCTAACCCTGCCTTGATGCCCTAAACCTTGTATTAAAAATTATATCTCAAGATGGAAATCATGAATTGAAATCTTAACCCTAATCCTGAAACATCGAATTTGCACTGTGAAACCCACCTTTACAAAAATCTATTATCATTTATTTGATAAGCATAAAAACACATAAACCTATATATTTTTATAATTTATTTTTATTTTATAATTTTATAATAATTAATTCTAATTTATATTATATATATATATTTTGTTTATTTAATCTTAAATTAATTTAATTGATACATTGAATTAAATTATTTGTTTTATTTGACTGAAGAGGGGAGCTCTCCAAACCCGTTGTACACTGAGTACAATGACAGTAAAGTGCATTCTAATTCTGATTCAGATTTTCAAATGATTGTAAACCATTGTGATGCCATTTTTTTCAAATCATTGTTTATACATGTTAATAAAAATTAAACAAGTACCATTGAGAACTTGTAACATTGAAGTTGGAATTGATTGAATGTACTTGTTGTACATTCAAACCACTGACCTTGGATCAGTTTTGACAAGTGTGTGTTTATTAAGCGATTAGCACTGTGATCTGTGCTACCAAGCAACTAATGCATGAAAATATCAACCAATTGCTTTGCAGCACCCAGAGTGGTCTTTGCTCCTTGCACAGGGATTAGCCCGCAGTGTGAAATGAAGTCTGATAATGCTCTCACACACACACCCACACACACACGCACAGTTTGGTGCTACTATTCCTAATCCCAGAGGTTTGATGAGTTGTGGGCCTCTGACATCTGCTTCTCCCACTACGGCGGTGTCATCCATGGCTGGTGCACCGCCAAGTTTGGTCTGCGGTTTGGTGGGCGCACGCCAGCAATACTCCAGTCCGAAAGCGGGAAGGAGTTTCCTTGCTTGGTCAGGGATGAGTAACTGTGGGCCACTGCATATACGAGCTGAATTCGCAACAAGCCAATTACAATAGAAAAACATTTTTAGAATCTCAATCTCTGGTTGAAATCCATGTTTGAAATAGTACTTTTTAAAACTAGGATCTGTCTTAAAACCCATATTTGAAACCTTAACCCAGACTAGAAACCCAAATTTAGTATGATAGCTCTTGTTTGAGAACCTAACCATGATTTGAAACTCTATTCTGAAACTTTAATTCCAGTTAGAAAGCCCAATTTGAAACCTTTTGTTGGATCCCCAACCCTTTGAAATCTTAAAATCTTATTTGAAACCACAACCTAATTTGAAGCCTTAACATTGGATTTAAACCCTAATTTAAAACCCTAATCCTTACTGAAATTCTGTGAAATATGCAAAAATAAGTGGTTAAAAAAATACCATATGTAAAATATTAAATTTTCATAACATAATAATGAATCCCCCTTTTTTTGCAATTATTTAAAATAATTATTTAAAGACGCAATAATGTCTAATACATTAAAAACCTCAAAGTCAAGGTCTATTATCTCAACGGCCACAGGAAGTCAATTGTTTTCCAGTCGGCCTTATCTGTCATGTAAAGCTCAATCTAGCCTTGTGTTGTTTTTGTCGCCCCCTGTAGGTGAAAGAGGAGATGCTGCTGGAGGCGCTGACCACGAGGAAGACGGTGACCGTCGGGGAGAGGCTTATCGTGCCCTACAAACTTGCAGAGGTGACGCACACATTCTAAATCAAATGAATCATGAAAAACCAAAACTTTGAACCAGGAAGTAGCCTGCTAGCTAATAAAAGAAACACAAACAAACGCATAGGATTTTGCTTTTAATTTCTCTTCTTTGGCATGTGTTTTGTCATTTCTCTCTCTGTGTCATAATGAAACCCCCCCTCCCCCCTCCCCCTTGCCCTTTAGTCTATATTGATACGATTCCATCGGCTAACATCATTATTTTTTTTATTTATCAATTCCAATTGACTTTGGCAACATTAACTCAGGAACACAATATGTAAAACACTTTAACCTACAAAACAAAAATGAATAAAACAATTTGTGCTGCTTTTTTTTTTTTTTTACACAATGGGCAATGAGAGCACCACTGCCAACTGCTGGAGTGGATGTGCAATTACACTTTATTGTCGTTTGGCAGGAAAAAAATGTTCCCTAGGGTCACACGCGCCCCCCCCCCCTCAGCATCACCCGCCCAGGGGCTCCCGCCCCACTATTTGAGACGCCTTGGCATAAATGAACACAAATAAGTGTCAACTATTTTCTCCTTTTGCCCCTTGAAGCTCGATGAGTTCCATTCTGCGCGTGTTCTGCTCGACTGATCTTATCGCAATCTGAAGCGACTTCACGGCGTTGGTGTGCGAATTAAGCACAATGCGGTATTGCACCAAGGCCCAACGAGAAGTTGTTGTTTTGTGACAAAGTGCGTCAAGCCTTGATTGTGTTCGTGCGCTTCCTCAAGCTCGTTAGGGGCGATTTTCTTATTTTTTATTATTGTGGCCCAACCCGCACGCAGAAACTCTCCAACCCCCCCTCACCTCACAACTTCCTGTTTCCTGTCATGCCAAGCAGGCATCTTTATCAACTTGCCCGCCACTCGGATGTGTTGTTCAACCCACACTGACCACTTTTGAGTAGCAAGAGTTCATCTGAAAGCACTCGATTACTGTGCGGAATTTAATTTGGCCTCCAGCTTTCTGCTTCTGCTGGTGGCCGCGGGGCTTTTTTGTCTGAGGAAGGAAATACGACACACAAACGCGCATACTCGGTGTGCTTCGCCGACCACCACCCACATGCACATCTGATCTGTGCACTAACAATAGTTGCACACAAGCCTAAACCCCCCCCCATCCTTGCCGTCATGTGGTCTTGTCTGAGGAATGCGAAGCCTCCACCAGAATACACAGTTCAGACAACGCTTTTTCACGCTAACACCAGCGAGCCCGATGAAAAAGACATTCTCAGATGGGTGCTTCAAATTACTTTAAGGCTGAACAAGGAATCAAACTTTTGATTGAATCGCAATGGATGGAATTTTGAAAAAAAAAAAAAAAAGCTTAATTTCACTCCATCTTTATCCAAACATATTTATTTATTTATTTTGCTGTCAGCCTCCTCTGCAATCACCACGCCAGATCACTTTTTGAGGAAATACAGCGTTTTTGCTGTTGTCTTGGATCTGATGAGAAGTGCCGAATTTATTGCGGCCATCTATTAGTGCTGCATCCCCTCGTCGGAAAGAATTTAGCAAGGAAGTGAACGTGAAGACGAATAAACGTAAATGTTTGCATCACGACTCTCCATCCCCTGAGTTGCCTTGAAACCACATTCTGATTTGTTTTTTCTGCTTGAATTATTCATAAGCTTCTTGCATAACTTGTCTGAGGCATCCCAGCCCGAACGGCTAAAAATACCACAAAGAATCAATAATTCACAAGTTGCCAGTTGTTTTTTTTTTCTTTTTCTTTTTTTTTCCCTAAATGCAAAGTTTTTTTTGGCCTGAGCAGACCTCAGCCACGGTGAGTCACATCCAATCTAGCGTCTTTGTGTTCCCATGAAGCAACCGTGACAAATATTTGCTCAGTTTGTTTGAATTTGTGTTGACAAGCGTTTGAGCTATTGTTGGGAAGGCAAAAGCAACAAATAAGGCTGCAAACGGTTCGCAATTCCAGCAGTTTTTTGTTGACGTCAAATCGCTTCAGATGAAATCTATTTTTAGCATTCAGAGTTCTCTCCATGCATTTCAACCAAACGTTCTTCCTCCGCAGTGGTTGGATGCGGTTATGTGTCAATTTTTCTTTATTTATTCTATATCATAAATTATTAGAATAGTAGCGCTGTGATTTTTTTTCCATAGAGCAAAAGAAGAGCAGATAAAAAAAGGTTATTATTTCATGACATAATCTGTTGTTTGGGTGTTGCCCTCGTGGAAGATGTAAACATTACGTCGAGAAATTCAATGTCATACTCATAACTCCGAACCCAACCCTAACCGTAAATTTCAAACCGTGGGGCCTTTTCCGTTGCCGGTCCTTTCCTATGAGGAAGTGGAGGGCTGGCAAGGTGTGTGTGTGACAACGGGGAACATGCTTTCATTTTTTTCATTATTTTTTCCATACTACAAAAACGTATTATTGCACATCCGCTACAGGAGGTGGCAGTAGTGCTCTTCTTATTATTATTCTTTTTCTTTTTCTTCTTCTTCTTCTTATTATTATTCTTCATCATCATCATATTCTTCTTATTATTATTATTAAAAAAAATAATAATAATAATACACTTCCAATCTTTTCTCTTGCAGACTAAACAATGTTAAAGCTGCACACCGAAGGGGTTTGAGTTTCTCATCACTACTGCCACCTGCAGCCGAAAATTGAAATTGCACGCCTGCACGATCCGCATAAATGACAACATCATCACGTCTTATCTTTGAAGTAGCAAGAAAAGCCATTTGGGCGTCGCTTTTCAAGTCCAAGTCCGATCTCAGGACTTTGCACTGCTCAAATTTCTGTTGAGACAACGACAAGAATCATCCGCAGAAAGAGCGTGGGGGAAATTTGATTCCAGTCTGAAAATGATTTGCAAGATTGTGAACTGCTAAAGTGTTAATCTGCTATTATAAAGGATCAAATGCAAAGGCTTTTGTAAAGACCGCTTCAACCAACTTATTTTTTGTTGTAAGTTGAGCTATATCTTTTTTTAAGTTAAGTTAATAAGAAGACAATGTTATGCACACATGTATTTATAACGATTTTATTCATAAATGACGATTTATAATTGTGGCAGAGAGTTGGGGCGGGGACACAAAATGTTTGCTTCCTGCTTGGGGGTCATAACAGAAATTAATTGAGCAGCACTGCCCTCACCCAAGCTCGAATAATTTTGTAAACAAGGTTCTGTCCGTAATGTAACTTGTACTAACTATGCAATGGATTTCATACATTGTAATCGAAAGTACTGTAACGAGCTCAACGGGGTTTGCTTTGTGTTTAGGCGGGCACGGTGAGGGACTCCATGGCCAAGTCGTTGTACAGCGCTCTCTTTGACTGGATCGTGTTCCGGGCCAATCACGCTCTGCTCAACAACAAGGACCTGGAGGACAATTCAAAGGTGAGATGCGTCCATCCCTGCGGGGAGGTCTGAATCACATTCAAGGATGCCCCAACCTTCCTCGGCAAGTGTGTGCGTGTGCGCATCTTTGTGTGCTCGTGTCAGAGACATTCGGGCAGATGGCATTGAATTCCCTATCAGCTCACGTTACCCCCCCTAAAATCCCCCCTTTCTGGTCCCGGGAGTGCATGTGTGTGTGCATGCCTGCTTTTGTTTTCCCTTGACGCTGACGTCATGTTGATCACGTCGAGGTGGGTCGATGCACTTGCGCTTGTTCTCAAGGTTATTGTTCTTCGTTCCATGAAGATGAAAAATGATCATGTAAAGGACGAATAAAGGCTTATTTACTTAAAAAAAAAGGGGGGGGGTGCCTGTATTTGACAGTCCATTCCCTCATGAAAGGCCTCCTCCCGAGTGCTCGCCTTCTTCTCAATGTGCATACTCTTATGGGCTGATCTTAACTCATTCATTGCCATTGACGGATATTGACGTCAAATAGTGCATTCATTTTACCAGGGCTGCAAATCTTCAAATACAAACCCTGCTTCATATATACGTTGCGCATGTTTGGGTTTAATGTTCAAGCTGTAGGATTCCCACCCCCAGTCAGTTGAGATTTGAACATATGCCTCGCTCAAAATTAGCAGTGTAGCAGTGTCTTTTTGAAAGTTTGAAAACATTCCCAGCATTTCGACAGGGCGGTCCGTTTGGATTCATTCTGTTAGGTCCTCATTTGGTCATCTTTTTCCAATCCGGGCGTGTGCCGCTAGCTGCGTGAGCTTCGGGAATTGTTTGACATCACAGCAGTGTGAGTGAGTCACGAGCGAGTCAATTCAACAACTAAGAAAAACGTGAATTCGTGTTGTAAACTTTAACTTCCTCACTAACGCTTCTGTTTGTGTTTTGCAAGCATAATAAGCAGTGGCGCCGATTGTCATTTTTGAATGTGTGTGTGTGAATGTTGAGCACGCTCTTCTGATAATGTAGCGCTTGGATATATAAATTGGTGCGACTGACGACGAGAAATGCGCGTTGCCTCCCTCCAGATCTTTTCCATCGGCGTGTTGGACATCTTTGGATTTGAGGACTACGAAAACAACAGCTTTGAGCAATTCTGCATCAACTTCGCCAACGAGCGTCTGCAGCACTACTTCAACCAGCACATCTTCAAACTGGAGCAGGTACGCTCTGGCCACATTCGCTCTCATTCTCGATTTGGTCCTTTGGATCATTTTCCACAATTTTTTTTCTTTCTTTTCTTTTTGTTCCCTGTAGGTGACCCTTTTGTGTCCGTTGTCATGCGTTATGAAGCGTCAGCAACTGAGCTGTGATCTGTTGTGGGATCACGGCAGCTGTCTGCAGGCTAAAAGAGAAAAAGCCGACATCAGAAATGGCCAGCGTCTTTTTTTTTTTTTTGCACAAACACGACTAAGTTTACAGCTACTTATACTTGAGTGCTCGCCAACATCGAGTATTGGTAATGCAATGCAAATTGTGAAGAAATTGTGTTGTATTTTAATCAGGGCTGTCAAAATTAAAGCGTTAACTCTGGAGATTAATTTAAAATTGAGATTAATTTAAAATTGCGCAAAGTGTCGTCTAAACGCACACGGAAGGAGTTTTCTTTCCTTTGGTTTTCTCGTCGACGGGCGCATGTAGGAAGGGGTGTTTGCGCCGTTCGGGGAGTGAGCACAGTTGACTTGATTCTTGGGCCAGTTGAAGCGGCTCCTCTCGTCTCTTTTAAATTCATGCACGTGTATGTATGGTCATAAGGCTGCAAGATCTCCACTTGCGGATGATGTAACGTTGGCTTCTGTGAAGTAGGCTCGTGGAAACCGCAGTAAACTAGACTTGCCCGCTCACAAAAAATGAATATGCGCCAGTTGTTACGCCGAGCCGGTCTCCACAATTCTGCACTGCACGGTTCTCAGTCTCTGTACGTTTTCATCGATTTTCTTTCAAAGCAAATTTCTCAATTCACATTATAAGACCACCGGGAGACTTTGCTAACATGTGACGTCTTCTTGCAGGAGGAGTACCGAGCCGAGGGCATTAGCTGGCACACCATCGACTATATCGACAACAGCAGCTGCATCAACCTCATCAGCAAAAAACCCACCGCGCTCTTCCACCTGCTGGACGAGGAGTGCAAGTACGCCACCTGCTGGGGTGCTACGAGATAGGGAAGCCACTTTGTCCTCATTTGTTTGGTGTTGTTGTGACATTTTGACTGCAGCTTCCCTCAGGCGTCCAATCAGACCTTGCTGGACAAGTTCAAGCGTCAGCATGAGGGAAACAGCTTCATCGAGTTCCCCGCAGTCATGGAGCCCGCTTTCATCATCCGACACTACGCCGGGAAAGTCAAGTACGGAGTTAAGGTGAGCTTGTTTATGTTCTTGAAATCCGTTTGCCAAATCTGGCTCGGGATTGTCGCGACTCAGACACGGGAAGTCTGCCTTTTTTTATGAAGACATTTTTTTCCTTATATCCCTGACGACCATGGTCCCCAACCATTGGTTTGCGGCCTATTTGCTAACGCGATGCAAAGAGAGAGACCCCCAAAAATGTGTTTATCTTTTTTGCGGAGCGTCAGACAACGATTACCTTCTGAAGGGCGATATAAACAAGGCTGGAGGATTATACGATTAACATTCGTGATATTATGTCGCTCCATCAGACGCGGCGGAAAAATGTGCACGACTGCAGCCAATCACAATCCAGCTTTTCCTTCTAACTTTGGTTTGCAAGTTGAAATGGACGAAATCTGCCAATAAATGAAGGAAGAAGTGAACAGAAAGTAATAGCAACGACGGATAAATGTCCACTAAGTCTAATTGTCCCGCTCGCCTTCCAGCTGCGCTCTGATAAGAAGCACATGTGCTGGAAGCGCTCGGGTGTTTTGGATAATACAAATCCGTAGCAGTGCGGAGGTGTCTGGTGTGGCCAGCGAGATACGTCTTGCTCACCGGTGACGTGGCGAGAAGATCATTTTAAGCACGGGTGTCCAAAGTGCGGTCTTGGGCCGTACTTTGCATGTTATGCGGCCCGCAGTTGCGTTTTCATTGGCCAGCTCTGTATTTTAGCAACAGTGGCGGGCCGTGCACTTGGTCATAATACCAACACGATCACGTGGCAAACTAACAATTCTAGGATCAGTACGATGAAAAAAAAAACAAAACAAAATGTTACCTGCCGTGTTCAGGACTTCCGGGAGAAGAACACGGACCACATGCGTCCCGACGTGGTTGCCTTGCTGAAGAGCAGCAAGAACGCCTTCATCTGCGGCCTGATGGGAATCGACCCGGTGGCCACGTTTCGCTGGGCTGTGTTGCGGGCCTACTTCAGGGCCCTGGTGGCTTTCAGGGCGGCCGGACGCCGACACACTCACAAGAAGACAGGTCAGATGGCCGCTGTTATTCAGATTCCTGGGGGGGGGTGCGTGTGACCCTGGCGAACATGCTTTTTTTCCCCCCGCCGTACTACAATAAAGTGTAATTGCACCTCCACTCCACTAGTTGGCAGTGGCGAGCTCATTGCCTATTGTGCTTCACTAAAATTCTGATGAGATTCACTCCCGTTGCGATGTCACGTCTCATTCTGATTTCTGTACGATTCACGCCATGACGATGCAATTCACTCCGAATTACAACGTGATACATTTGACATAATTCATATTACAGTTCAGATTTCAGATACAAATCGTTGTTGCGCTTGACATATTTCCTTAAAAAAAAAAAAACGTATTTGTATCCGATTCCCAGGTCATGATTCCACCCTCTCATGTGCCGCCGTCAAAACTGTCGACAGCTTCAGTTTCCTTCATCACCCGGTTCACCAGAGGAGCCTTGAGATCCTTCAGAGGTGCAAAGATGAGAAATACAGTAAGTTCAATCGTATGGAGGATTTTCAAACCAGATAGTTGTTAACATTAAAGAACAAACTGCACAGTTTTGCAATTGTGGAACGTCGATTCCTGCCACGGTGATTTGATTAAAGGGAAGAAATTTGTCCAACTCAATCAAATGACACTCATGCTGGTCATGTGTCAAACTGGCCCGCTTTTAAAGCCTTCCAAGTTTCAATAAGCGCCCATTCGTAATATAACTTTTATTACAGCAGCACACCATAAGAAATTGAAGCACGGCCGCACCATTTCATTTGTGTCTGATCGGAAAAATCATTGGAATCTGTCCCTCGTGGCCTGTGGCGCTTTTCGTTCACATTTTGCCATGTTTACACGTACCGTAGTTGCTTTCTTGCATGGAATCCGATTTGATCCAGAGAAACTAAGC